>NC_034590.1:55829551-55891304 GCF_900095145.1 Mus pahari | reverse complement strand
GGGGGGGGGGCTGGCCTCTGCACTGTGCTTTTAGTGTTCATTTAGTGTTATCTCCATTCTGAGATCCAGACTGAAGTGGGCAAATTTGGGTTAAAAGGATGATACAGGAGACAGAGAGATGGTTCGGTGGTTAATAGCACTTGCAGCTCTTGCAGAGGACGTGGGTTCAGTCCCCAGTACCCATTTGGCTGCTCACAGCCATCTGTAACTACAGTTTCAGATGATCTAATTCCCTCTTCTGACCCCCAAGGGCAGTAGGATTGCATGTAGTGCACAAACATACAAGCAAATAAACATGACATTTATGGAGCAATTTTTAAAACTACAACCAGTGTGCAATGGCTCACCCCTAGATCCGGAAACAAAAGGATGGCCTTTATCAGTATATTCTGGTTCTTGGAATTTTCTACCACTCAGAAAAGAAAACACAGTAAGCATAACCACGAGAAAGGACAAGAAAAGCTATGTAGATATTAAAATCCATATTTTGCTTGCAATAGGCAACTAGAAAGAAGCAGCAGACTCTACAAGCAATGGCAATACAATTTATAGAATGCAGAGGGGAAACTTAACAAGAATCTGTGTCTTTATCTTCATAAATGTTCCTTTCCTATTTCCCAAACCACATAAAAACTGGGTTGGAGTAATTGAAGAGGTACATCCAGGCAATGGCAGTAATTACCAAGATATGAGTTCTTCCCAAACTAATTATAAATAAAATGTGATGATTCTAATTTAAAAAAAAAAAAACAGATTATTTTTCAGAACTTGTCGAATTGAACCTAAATTCGCTTGAAATGATAGATGTCCAAAAAGAGTCAAGATATTTTTGAGAAAATAAAAACAATAATGGCAGGGCTTATGCTATCAGTGTTTACTGAAGCCCCTGATAACAATTAAAATGGCTATGGTTCAGGAACTGGCGGAGAGATGCGAAAGACACTAAATGTCTTCACAAAATTAATATTTGATAGTGATAGCATTTCCCAGCAGTGAATAAAATTAATTTCAAGCAAAGTGAGAGCCTCTGAGATATATATGCATGCGTACACATATGTGATTAATATATATTAATTCCGGGTGGATGGAATATTTACATGTTAAATGAGTTTTTAAACGAGGCTAGTGGGAAAGGATGCTTAATGTGTGTGTGTGTGTGTGTGTGTGTGTGTGTGTGACTTATGTGGCTCTGACCTGCAAGCCCACTGTCCCCACCAGAGCCTTGACAACACTGGAGAACGGTAAGAGCAGCCCGCACCATGTGGAAAATAAATGAATGACATGGTTTATACAACCCCAAAGCTTCCACTGTTTCACTTATGCCCCCACTGGAAGACATATTTGCAGTGCATGAAATAAAGAAATAATATCTTCAGTTTATGAAGAACACTTTAGGATCAACAAGGGTATGATAATCCTCCTTCAATAAAATCAGCATGGCTCAGTTAGTAAAGTGGTTGCAATGCAAGCACTGAATTTGATCCCCAGCACCCACATGAAAATCACGTGTAGTATCATCCCTTTGGGAGTATAGTATTATACCTTTGGGCCATAACAAGCGGATGCCTGGAGCTCGCTGACTAGGCAGCCTAGTTAAATCAGTAAGCTCCAGATCCCTGTAAGAGACTCTGAACAAAGAAAAGGAGGGGGAGGGGAGGACATTGTCTAGTGATGACAGTAAAGGCTGAGCTTCAGCCAAACACCACACACATTCACACACACACACACACACACACACACACACACACACACACACACACACACACACACCCATGTACATCTGTACATCCATGAACATACACTACAAAACAGATATATCAATGGTCATACAGTAAGAGGGCATGTATAAACTTCCTGNGGAGGACATTGTCTAGTGATGACAGTAAAGGCTGCACATCAGCAGAGAAGTATACACACACACACACACACACACACACACACACACACACACACACACACACACACATACACACACCCATGTACATCTGTACATCCATGAACATACACTACAAAACAGATATATCAATGGTCATACAGTAAGAGGGCATGTATAAACTTCCTGAAAATAGGAACTTAAGCAATAAAATACCAATGGAAAGATACTAAGGCTTGCTGAAGCCTCAGGCACTGGCCCTGGTCAGCAGTGGTTAGACATGGAAAACATACTATCTGAGAGGAAATTTGCCTCTGAAATGCACTCACATGCACGCCATTTGAGTCCATCTTTTTTTGGAGGACTTTTTCTTTTTCCCAGGGATGTGTTGAAAGACTTAACTACAAGAGTTTCCATGGAGCGAAGCACCAGTCATCAATAAAATTCTGATCATATTCAGTGACAGATCCACGTAAGCGAAGGATGTGGAATTATTAAAATGGGGTTGTGAGGTCTGAGGAGAAGGCTCCGTGGCTAAGAGCACCTGCTGTGCAAGCTGAGGACCTGACTGTGAGTCTCCAATGCCCATGTAAAATTCTGGACATGGCCCTACCTGCCTGTGACCCGGTGTTGGGTGTGGGGGCCTAGAAACAGGAGATTGGCTACAGCCAAACAGCTTAGCAGAAAATCGATGAACTCCACGCTCAGCGAGAGACCTTGTCTCAAGAGACTGATGGAAGAAATGCCAGGCATCCCTCTTTAGCCTCTCCAGGCACAAACAGGAATAAGCCCCTTTCACAGTACATGTATTACATATATACATGTGCATGGACACATACACATTTTTTTAAAGGGGACTACGAAAGAAAACGTGGCTCACAGGATTGTCTTCCTGTGAGAAGAATGACAGTGCACTGGTCTATGTTGTCTACACCATGGCCTTTTGGGGAAAGGCTGTGGCCTTTGCTTTAGAATTGCTGCTTCTCTCAGAACAAGTGTAATGTCTGTGACAGTGAAGACTCAGCAGATACAAACAAGGGAGCATCTTGTATCCTGAATAAATCAGGCCTCAACATATACATTCTAACACTCATGTATTAGTGGGGCACCCAGTGATTTTAGGTATGGGGAGGATATTTTTTGTTCAGTATTTTATTAATATCTTGAATTACTTACCACTCAAGTGAGTATGTCATTAGGTATTATTGTTGCATTCTGGGGACAAGGTGTGTTTGGATCTCCTTGTACTAACCCCACATTCACTTTTACTAACCTCAGCAACCTATATAAACAGAAGGCCTTCCCCAGCTTAGATGAGTTGTCCCTAATGGGACATGCGCAACTTCCTGGTGAGTTTACAGACTCACTGGTTCTATCAAAGCTCCAGCACCTGGAGCGTCTCTCACACAGTGACAATGTGGATGTGGCCCTGACACTTCTTAGGGGATGAATGATTTGTCGATTCTTTCGACCAGAAGATAGAGGTGCAGAGCTGGCCCTGACTAGTGGACTGTAAGGATCCTGAAAGCAACTGCTAGCTTCATAAATGTCTTCTCCTATACTGCCTTTCTCACAATCAAGAGTTCTGAATACATCGTCTCTACTGACAAACTCCAAACTGATTTTATCATGTCTCCTACTTCAAAACAAGGGGTCATAGGAAACCTGTTCCAGCTTCTTCTGCGATAGGAGAAAGGGTCTCCTTTGTGACTGTGAGGCAGGTCCTTGCTCTAAAACTTTCCCACACACCTGTGCGTTCCATCCTGGGTCACTGGGCTTCATACAGATAGCTAAATGGCAAGTGAGCACTTGATTCCCGAGGCAGTTCTTGGGGTGGCCTGACACCCCACCCCACCCGCCCCTGCTTCAAGAGTGCCATGGACATATTGGCCCCATCCTGGACCTCAACAGAGTGCTCAGAATGCTAGTTGGGATGAAGAGGCATTGAGAGAGATTCTAGGTGATACACATTTTTTTGATTTGTTCTTCTCTAAATATTTGCACAAAAAAGTCTCATGTGAATATGGAAAAAGGATAGGTTAATCCTAAACTATAGGAGTGTTTACCCAGAGGAGCACACTGCAGAAGGAAAACACAGACACAGAGGAGCGTTGCAGGTATCCAGAAGGGACCTGTATAGCTCCTTAACAGAGGTCTATTTACAGTGGGAAAGTGACGGATCAAAGTCAGTGTCAAGGATAGACTTGACCTCCATGCTTAGTCAAGCTAACCTAGGGATAACATGTATGTTATGTTCTCTATATATCAATGGGGGAAAGCGGGAGGGAGGAGAGAGAAAGAGACAGAGAGACAGAGACAGACAGACACACATAGGGGAGGGAGGAGGGAGGAGGAGGTAGAGTAGGAGTGGTGGGAGAGGAGGAAAAAGGATTTGTTAGGGAAGCTGACTGTTAGGTTTGCTTATGAAATGCCCTCCAAGGTTCATGTGTTTCGATATTAATTAGAAATTAACATTCTCTAATTAGAGATTGTAGAACCTTTAAAAAGTAGGAACTAGTTAGAGGAAGTGGGTCACTAGGGGTAAGTGTCCCTTCTGGACTGGGCTCTCTATTTCATGACTGGCTGATATATAACAAACCAAACCATACCACTGCTACAGGCAGAGCCCTGGCCGCCACTCCTATCCTGCTACAATAGATTGTACACTCTCAGAGCAGGAACAAAATAAATATTTCCTCTCTTAAGTTTCTTCTCTCGTGTATTTGGTGACAGCAATGAGAAAATTAATGTGGCTAAAAAGCCTCTATCATCTTCAAAGATTGGATTTAAGGTCATTTTTCTTGTGCTTCTGCTGTGTTAGAATATCCAGGGCTTCTAGGGTAGCTGGGCTCCGGTGGTACCATCTTGCCCTGGCTCTTGTTGATTACATTCTTACACTGGCCTTTAGCCATCTGAAGGCACTAGTAGGAAAACTCTAATCCAAGGAAATTAACTACACTAGAGTCAGAGATGTAGTATTTTTCTTTTGTGTATCTGGCTATTATAGGCTTAGATGCTGATTTCTGGGTGTGTCTTTGTTGGATAGGTATTTTTTATGCTTTTTAATATTTTATTAATTTATTTATTTATTCACTTTATAGATCACTATTTTATAAATTTTATTTTGAATGCTCTTTAAATATTAAACACTTGTAATATTTTCTTTAAAAAAAAAAGTCTTGAGACAAAGTCTCACAATGTCACCCAATTTGCTTTCAGTTTTTGCCTTGGTTTCTATTTCCTCTCTGTCTTCTGACCTGAGTGGCTTAGGGTTCTGGTGACTAGAGAGTCTGTAGGTCGAATGCGGTGTCTTTTCTGGGTGACCTCTGGGGTTTGAGGCACTAACCTTGCATCTGGGCTCCCTAGTACCAGCTTGGCCTCAGGTCCCTGGTGTACAGAGGATGGGGTATGGTTTATTGATGTTGGGTGTGATTAGGGGGACTTGGCAGGCAGGGGACTTGGCGGGGTTGGTTCTTACCTGGTGTCCCTGATGCCAGCAGGCCTCTGAAAAAGCAGGCAGATTTATTTGCTGGAAAATGAAGCTCAGGTGACAGAGTGCATCCTTTGTGTTTTAAATGAAGCCTTTTTCATAGGCTATAGGGTTTATCTAATCCCAATTTGTTGTCAATGCTAGCATGCTCTGAACTGTCTATTATTCTGAATCAGCTTCTCTTTGATGGTATCTTTATCACTTTATTATCATTCAAGTTATGCATAAGGTAATCTGAATCTGGGGACTTGGATAAGGAAGATATGTTACATATCCATCTCAAAGCATGTGACTTTCAATTATTTATTCAACAAATATGTGTTAGGTCCAGAAAGTTGTGGCTAGGTTGTGGTACATAATGAGATACATAGTATGGGGTTATGGCAAAGGTGGACATTCAACCTTAGGTTCCCCGTGGTGTGATATACTGATATTGGGAAGAGAGATGATGGTATACGGGTAGAGGTGTGAGAAGTTTTGAGCTCAAGTTTGGGTGTGTTAAGTTTCAGACATCTGTTCAATCTCCAAAGAAAATGGCAGGTAAAGCTGGCAATTGCAGAAGTAAGTTAGGAATTCAAGAGAGAGGAGACTTAGGGAGCACTGGTATATAGATAAGAGTAGAAAATGAGTATAGGGGACAGGGGAAGGAGAATGAGAAAAGCCTGAAGGAATTGTAGCTTTTAATGGGTTATCAAGAAGAAAAGAGCCAGAGAAAGTGCACTGGGGAGGGGATAAGCAATGTGTGAATGTAAAGGTGTTAAGAAAGTGTATAACTCTCTGGAAAACATCTGGCGGTTCCTCAGAAAACTGGACATAGTATTACTGGAAGATCCAGCAATACCTCTCATGGGCATATACCCAGAAGATGTTCCAACTGGTAATAAGGACACATGCTCCACTATGTTCATCGCAGCCTTATTTATAATAACCAGAAGCTGGAAAGAACTCAGATGTCCCTCAACAGAAGAATGGATACAAAAAATGTGGTACATTTACACAATGGAATACTGCTCAGCTATTAAAAACAATGAATTTATGAAATTCTTGGGCAAATGGATGTATCTGGAAGATATCATCCTGAGTGAGGTAACCCAATTATAAAAGAAGTCAATTGATATGCACTCACTAATAAGTGGATATTAGTCCAGGAACTTAGAATACCCAAGATACAATTTACAAAACACAAGAAAATCAAGAAGGAAGACCAATGTGTTCCTCCTTAGAATAGGGAACAAAATACCCATGGAAGGAGTTACAGAGACAAAGTTTTGAGCTAAGACAAAAGGATGGACCATCCAGAGACTGCCCCACCAAGGGATCCATCCCATAATCAGCCACTATCCCATAATCAGCCACCAAACACAGACACTATTGCATATGCCAGCAAGATTTTGCTGAAGGGACCCTGATATAGCTGTCTCATGTGAGGCAGTGCCTGGCAAATACAGAAGTGGATGCTCACAGTCATCTATTGAATGGAACAGAGGGCCCCCAATGGAAGAGCTAGAGAAAGTAACCAAGGAGCTAAAGGGGTCTGCAACCCTATAGGAGGATCAACAATATGAACTAACTAGTACCCATAGAGCTCATGTCTCTAGCTGCATGTATAGCGAAAGGTGGCCTAGTTGGCCATCATTGGCAAGAGAGGCCCCTTGGTCTTGCAAACTTTATAAGCCCCAGTACAGGGGAAAGCCAGGGCCAAGAAGTGGGAATGGGTGGGTAGGGGAGCAGGGAGAGGAGAGGGTATAGGGGACTTTTGGGATAGCATTTGAAATGTAAATGAAGAAAATATCTAATAAAATTTTGAAAAAAAAGAAGAAAGTGTGTAGCTAAAGATGCACAAGATGGGCAAAGATGTGTATGACAGTGTGTGTGGTTAGCAAGCATCCCAGGCAAATCTACCCAGCCAGCAGCCTTTTAAAATCAAATATTTGATTAGGACACAGCCAAACTTGTTCATTACCAGACTGTCTATGATTATATCCTGCTGTAACTATAGAGCTAAGCAATTGCTTCATTGCCTCTGTAGCCCATGAACCTCTGGCTTTTGTAGTGTTCCAGCAGTTGAGAGGGCTGAGAATTGAAGGTATGGGAAGGAGTAAAGACATTGAATGCAAACACTTGTTAAAGAGCTTCCAGAAGGAGCAGAGAGTGGTGAAGATGTGTTGGGGAATGACAAGAGAGTCAAAAGCAGATATTCTTTTCTTTCTCTAAGAGGTAAGGACTTGAGCATTTTTCTTTTAATGAACAAAGATTCTTTTCTCATATAATATATCCTGATTATAGTTTCTGTTCCCTCTACTTCTCCCATTTCCTCCCGTATTCCCTGTTGTCTGGATCCACTTCCTTTCTAAGTGACAATAACCAAATATGACAAAATAAAATATAATAAGATAAAGCAAAACCCAGCATATCAAAGTTGGACAAGGCAACCCAAAAGGAGGGAGAATGCCCCAAGAGCAGGTCCAAGAATCAGAGACCCACACATTCTTTTATTTTTAATTAATTTATTTATTTTTTAATTATTATTTTCTTTATTTACATTTCAAATGCTATCCCGAAAGTTCCCTATACCCCACCCCTACCCCTGCTCCCATACCCACCCACTCCCACTACTTGGCCCTGGCCTTCCCCTGTGCTGGGTCATATAAAGTTTGCAAGACCAAGGGGCCTCTCTTCCCAATGATGGCCGATTAGGCCATCTTCTGCTACATATTCTTGCACTCAGAAATTCCGTAAAAATCCTAAGCTGAAAGCCAAAATATGTTCCCCAAGAACCTGGTACAAACCCGTGTAAGCCCTGTGCTTACTGCTTCTGTGTCTGTGTGTTCATATGCACTGGCTTAGTTGATTCAGAGGGACATGTTCCCCTGATGTCCATCCCCTTTGACTCTTGCATTATTTCCACCTCTTCTTTTGTAGGATTCCCTGAGCTCTGTGGGAGAGGGACTTGATGAGGATCTCCTATTTAGACTCTTTCTCCAAGTAATGTGTGGCTTTGGGTCTCTGAATCTGTTCCCATTTACTATTGGAGGAAGCCTTTTTGGCTGATGACTGGATAAGTTACTGACCATATTTATCTTTCTGGGTCTGGGTTACTGAAGGCTGGACAGTCCAGAGACCTACATCTCTGAAAAACGTCTATAAAATGATTCCTGGGAGTTTGGGGGGATACTGGTTGTTTCATATAGCTGTTCCTTCGATGGGGCTGCAAGCTCCTTCAGCTCCTTCCATCCTTTCTCTAGCTCCTCTACCAACCAAAGAGTATACATGGAGGGACCCATGGCTCCAGTTGCATAAGTAGCAGAGGATGGCCTTGTTAGACATCAATGTTGAAAGAGGCCCTTGGTCCTGAGAAGGCTGGATGCCCAAGAGTAGGGGAATGTGAGGACAGGGAAGCAGGAGTGGGTGGGTTGCTGAGCAGGGGGAGGGGAGATGAGATGGGAGTTTTGGGAGGGGAAATCAGGAAAGGGGATAACATTTGAAATGTAAATAAAGAAAATATCCAATAAAAATGATTACTAATGATATTGTTATGCTCATACATCTGCGCCTACCCCATCCATCATTAGAGAAGCTTCCTTGAATAGCTGATGGAAGCAGATGCAGAGAACCACAGCCAAATATTAGGCAGAGAGAGCCCCAGTTGGAGATCTCAATAGGGTCCTTGCTCTGGGAACGCAGAGAACTCTGCAGAAGAGGGGCAAGAAGGATTGTAGGAGCTAGAGGGTTCAAGGTTAGGCGAACACAGCCCACAGAATCAACTAAGCAGGGCTCATAGGGGTCCACAGAGACTGAAGTGGCAATCAAAGAGCTTGCATTGATCTTCACTAGATTCTCTGCAAATATGTTATGGTTGTTGGCTTGGTGTTTCGTGGGACTCCTAACTGTTGGAGTGGGGGTATTCTTGAATGTTTTTCCTGCCCTTTGGACCCTTTTCTTCCTACTGGATATGCCCAGCCCTGATATGAAGATTTATGCCTAGTCTGATTGTAACTTGTTCTGCTGTCCTTGGGTGATATCCCCAGGAAGGCTGCTCTTTGATGAAGGGAAACAGAGGCAGAGTGGATCTGAGAAAGAAGGAACATGGGGAGGGGAACTAGGAGTGAACAGTGGGGAAACTGAAGTCAGAATGTATTGTGTGGGAGAAAAATTAAAAAGTGACATACATATCTAAATGAATTTTTTCATAGAGGAAACTCAAATGAACACTTAAAGAAATGTTCAACATCCTTACCATCAGGAAAAACACATTAAAACTACACTGACATTCTATAATACACCTGTCAGAATGGCTGCATGCAATAACTCAAATGATAGATTGTTCTGGTAAGAATGTGGAATAAGGGGATACTCCTCCATTGTTGGTGGGATGCAAACTTGAACAGCCATTATGGGAATCAATATGATGGTTCCTCAAAAAGTTCTGTATCAGTCTATCTCAAGATCCAGCTATACCACTCTTACACGTACACCACAAGGACATTGCTGCTTTGTTCATAGTAGCCAGAAACTGGAATAGGACAGATTTCCCTCAACAAACGAATGGATAAAAGAAAATGTGGTACATTGGCACAATGGAGTATTACTCAGCTGTTTTTAAAAAAAAAATGACATTATTAATGTACAGGAAAATGAATAGAACTAGAAGAAATCACCCCAAATGAGATTTGAGCAGTTTAAAATGAACCCAGAACAGAAGGGAGATCTTGGAGTCCACAGGGAACTAAAGAAACTCAATAGTGACACAATTTGATTCCCAGCAAATTAGTTCCAGTGGGATCAGCATACATTGAAAGTGTAGGGAGCGTTTGTGAAAACTTAGTCTTCACTTATTGATGTCAAAAATTGCTTCACATGGTACTGGAATCAATATTTTCCTCAGTCCAGTGTGGCCTGCAATCATCCTCCATTGATCATTAATTGTGCTGTACAACTCAGTTGCACTGATGTTTCCATTGCTGTTCCTTGGGTATTCAAGCTGAGAGTAACTGCATCGTGTGTGTGTGTGTGTGTGTGTGTGTGTGTGTGTGTGTGTGTGTGTGTGTGTGTGTGTGTGTGTGTGTGTGTGTGTGTGTGTATGGTGTGTGAGAACAGGATGAGAATTGGCATGACTTTCAAAAACTGCAAAGAGGAAAAAGGCAAGTGAGGGCAGCAGGCACTGGGAAGGACCATATTCTGTCCAGGTGGGGGTTTCTTCCCTCATGACTGAAAGTGATCTTTGCCTGAGTTACAGAAAGGATCCTGTGCTCGAGATTTCTGGAGATGATGAAGTATCAGAATCTTGGTAAGTGGTACTGTTAAAGCACTGATGGTAGAAAGATTGGTGTCTTGGGAGGAATGAGCAAGAGCTTCAAAGTGAGCCTGTCCTTTAGCAACAGATCAACATTCTCATTAGAATGAGAGGCACTATACCTCTGAGTTCTGCATTTTCTTCATACATCATTTATTAAAAACAAAACTTGATTTAGAGATTTCTAAGGTACCCTTCAATCCATCAGTTTATCTATGTCTCCTTACTAAATCCATTCTATTTATCTCCTGATTCTCATACCTGTTTTGATTAATTTATCACATATATGTTCAGAGTGCAAGCATAACTGAAAATAAATTTAAGTTCATGTTCTTCATTTTATATATGAAAGAACAGTGTACTGTTTTTTGTTTGTTTTGTTTTGGTTTTTTTGTTTTGTTTTGTTTTGTTTTGTTTTTCAACTTGAAGTGAACTGAGTTATTTGGAAAGAGAATGAACCTTAGCTAAGGAATTGTCTCCATCAAACTGACTTGTAGGCAAGACTGCAGGACCATTTTCTTTATTAATTATTGGCATGGGAAGACCAGACCACTGTGGGCAGTGCCACACCTGAGTAGATCATCCTGAGCTATAAAAGAAAGCAGGCTGAGCAAGCCAGTAAGGCAGCATTCCTCCGTGGCTTCTGCTTAGGTTTCTGATTCCAGGTTCCTTCCTTTAGTCCTTGCCCTGACTTCCCTCAATAATGTATTGTGACAAGGAAGTTTATGATGAAATAAACCTTCCCTCCCCGAGTTGCAATTCGGTCATGGTTTTTTATCACAGCAACCAAAAGCAAACTAGGACAGAGGGATGTATTTGCGGTTTTTCTGTACTTGTTAATTCTAACTCAGCCAGAAGAGAGATTTATCTTCCTTCCCTGGTGGCAGAGGATTCCATTAAATCTGTGTGCACCAGTGTTTCAAAAAATTTTAACCTGTTTCTGTTTGTTGAGCATTTGAGTCATTTCTGGCCCTTTGACATTACAACTGTAGAGTTACAGTGAGTAATTTGCTGCATGAGTTATGTCCTACATATACCCGGCTATTCCTGCTATGAATTCTCTGAGCTGAAACTGCTGAATGGAGTGAGAACTATGTTTCACAATGTCAATTTTTCTTTCAAAGAGCGTGGAGTTTCTCAAGTGCTGGTCCCTTTCAGGGGCATTTCTAAGTAAGATAGGTAGATGGACTCTGCCTCCCACCCCCATGCCAAGCAGGCAATAGTAACATATCATCTGTGCAAATCTTCACAGGAATACTCCTCCTATGGTTGGGAATATATCTCAGTGGTAGAATGCTACCCTAGCCAAAGCCTTGGGGGTTTTTTGTTTGTTTTGTTTTGTTTTGTTTTTTCAAGACAGGGTATCTCTGTGTAGCCCTAACTGTTCTGGAACTGGCTCCAATTCAGGGATCTGCCTCTTTCTGCCTCCTCGGTGCCGGGATTAAAGGTGTGTGCCACCACTGCCCGGCGAAATAAAGCCTTGGGTTTTATTCCTCATACTGCAAGAAAAAAAAAAAAATAGAAATTTAGTTTAAAACTACAACAAAATTGGTGGACTCCTTATTGACACCCTGAACTGCAAATTCTGCAGTCTGTGAAGACTTTCCTCCTCCTTCAGATCGTTGAGCACTCAGTGGTGATGAGTAGTCCGCCTGACAGGACGGAACCCTGCCCAGACAACACGCCCCTTCAGGCATGCCTCTGACATGTTTCTAGAGGAGTTTAACTGGGAAGGGAGAATCCAACTTGAGCAGGGGCGGTACCTTTCCATGAGCTGGATTTGGAGTCTAAACAAAAGGAAAGGAGGAGGAAGCCAGCCATGCACCAGTGTTTGTTCTTTTCTTCTCCTGGACTGCAGACACAAAGTGACCAGTCAGTTCATGCTCAGGCTGCCGCAGCTGGGAGCTGTCCTTGTCACTGTCACCTTGCCTTCCCTATCACAACAGACTGTAACCTCAAACCATAAGCCCCGAACACAACCACAGTTCAGTGCCTTCCTTAAGTTGCTCTTGTCAAGCGTTCCGTCACAGCAAGCAGACAGGTAGCTGATGCAGAAAACAGATTCAGAGGCTGTTGCTGGGACAAACCTCATCTTGCAGTCCTTCGGCCTTTAGAATTGATTTGCAGGATGAATGCAGAGAAGTTTGGAGCTGTGGGCTAGAGAATCCTGAGAATGTTGTAAGCAGATTAATGAGCCCTCTGCTGGGAGTTTAGAAGACCAACTTGTGACATTTCTAAGGGGAGGCATTTCAAAGGGGAGCAGGGACTCTATTGGGAGCAGGGCTAGGTGGACATTTGGGTTATGTTCTGACAAAGAATTTGCCTTTATCCTGTCCATGTCTTAAGGCTGAACTCAAAGGTAATGGAGTAATTGGTTCAGCGGTGGAAGTTTCCAGCACTGGGCTGTATTTTGGGTTCTACTTGCTAATCTCATCCAGGTCTACAGTAAGGGAGGTAGCAGGAAACACAGCAGAAAAATACAAAAAAAAAAAAAAAAAAAGGACAAATTGTCCAGGAAAGGCATTTAAATGTGCAGATTGGGTTGATGTGGAGGAAGTGGCTGTAATTGCTAAAAAGCTTAGCATCATTATAAAGAGAGCTCCTGAATATACTGGGACAATAGGAAAAGTACTCTGGGGCTGAGACCCCATTCATCCACAGCCTAGAGACTGTGAAAATGCTAATTTACTAAAAGAAAGAGCCTAAACTGAAAATGCCACTGAGTGGGTTCCCTGCTTAAAAATAACCATTTAGGGAAGACTTATTTAAACATCTAACTACCATAATGCACAGAGGCCATTATGTCTATGGTTAAATAGGGCCAAACTACATTTCAAGCTGATAGCAAAACCTTACAGTATCATTTACATAGTGATGGTTTTACAATTCAAAAGAATTGTGGAGTTCTGGATACTTGGACCAAGATTTCTTTAAACCATCAAGACTAGGCAATTTGTAGCCGCACTTTATTTCCTGTAAGGAGACCTCAGGAGGCCATTGCATGAAGCTATGAAGATATATCCTAGGCTGCAATGGGAACCCAAGAACATTAGAGATGCTGGATCTAGGGGATACCTACCAAGGTAAGCTGATGACACTGAATAGAACCAGCCCTACACAGAGAGTGTGCATGCTACAAATGGCACAAGAGGAGAGCGGGACTTCTCAAGGATGTTGGAGTTCAGATGATTCTATTGTGAGTTCCAGATGCCAGAATTTGCTTTCTCTGCTAGATTTGATTTTAGTCCAGTATTTCCTTTTTTAATGGGGGTGTTTACTATGTGACATTGTATATTGGAAGCTTACAAGTTAAAGACTCACATAGGTCTACAGTCAAGAGATTGCCTGAATCTTAAAAGAGACCTTCCTTTTACACTTTTGAACACTTTTGGAACTGTTAAGACTTTTAGTCTTTAGCAGATGGACTAAACACATTTTGCATTATAAGATGACCATAAGACTTTAGGAGTCAACTGTGGATGCTAGGAAGTAAAGGCAATGGTTTTTGTCTCAAGTTGACAAGGGTAGAGTTGGGGGTGGTTGATCTTGGCTGTCTACTTGGCAAGATTTAGAATCACCTAAGAAACAAAACCCTGGGTAAATCTGTAAGGGTGTCACCAGAGAGGTTTTACTGAGCTGGGAATACCAGTTTTACTGTGGGTAGCACCATCTCGTACATGGAGATCCCAGACTTAGTGAAAAGGAGAAAGTGAGCTGAGCACTGGTGTTCAGTTCTCTCTACTTCCAGAGTCTGGAGGCAATAGGAGGAGTCACATAATATTCCTTCAGCCCCAGGTAGATCTTTTCTTACAGTCACACTGCCCCACTATAATGGACAGTACCCTCAAACAGTGAGCCAACATAGGCCTCTCCCTCCTGCCTTCTGTAAGTAGATTTGGCTGGGCATTTTGTCACAGCAATGAGGAAAGTAATTAACTAATATATCTACATTCTGAGTTCTTGTTGCAGTTAATGTGGGTTATAATAATATATGTATATGCATTACCTTCTATCTATGTGGAGGTTAATTTGGTGACCTCATGATGGTAAGGTGGCCCCTCCAGCTATGGCTTCATTTTCATGAGGAGAAAGAGAAAGAATATGAATGGGAGCATCTAGGTGCCAGGGTCACTCTACAGGAACTTAGTCTCCAGACTCCTTGTGCTACCCAGGTCTGCGTGTAAAAGGATTAATGAGCTTAAAAGACATTAGCACAGAAAAATGACTGAAAAGAGGAATGGGACTTGAGTTTCTTCAATTATGCCCTTCGTTGTGGTAATAGAACTATCACTTCCAAAGCTTAAAATTCCACAGAAACTAATATTTAACAAAATCTTCAGGGTTACTGTTCAGTCCTGTGATGACTATAATGTAGATGTGTCACTCTGTATTGAATTTTTCAAGTAGATCAATCTACTATGCTTATTTTTGTACCTTGTCATTTTTTTACTGGTCTGATTAATGATATAGGTCATCTTCAGAGAGGAAAAAAAAAACTGCATTTCTTTTCAGATCATATATCTTTTGTTTAATTAAATTTTTAATAAAAATAATTCATGTATCATAACCCGTAATAAAAACTCACTAAAAAGCCGAGGCATGATGGCTTATATCTGCATTCCCAGCACTTAGAGACACTGAGGCATGAGGATCACCGTGAATTGGAGGCCACCTTGGACTACAGAGATGTCCCAAACCAATAATAAAATGATATTTGTAATAATTCACATATATTGAGGAGTACCTTGCCATTGTGCTGTCCTGCCCATTCGGATGAGCAGTAAAAGGTGGCACTGATTCGTTTTCTTCTCTTTCTGTAGTGAAGAGGGAGGGGAACCCTTTGCTACCACACACACAGGGCCCCTCATATTTCCTCGAGTTTTCTGACCCTGGGATGTGAACTCTATTGTTCTTGCAGTGTATCCCCCTTACTTTCTCCTGAGAAGACTTCACTTGAATCACCCCCTCAGAGGGCATCAGGAGCAATGCAGTACCCTCCATAGCTGTGGGACTGATCATTGCCTTAAGGCCAAGGCCATCTGCTCCCTGGTTCTAGAAACTGTGCTCCCATTAATACCTTGTCAGCATTCATTTTCAGCATTTTGTCCACTCTTTGGCTGACGCTGCATTTAGAGTCAACCTCACCCTCAATTCCTTTGAATAACACCCTTGGTAGTGATGCCTACATTTCTGGATCAAGCAATTAGCCTTTGAACCCACTTGGAAGTGTGTTATCTCATGGGCACATTTGTCCTTAGATTTATGCTGTTGGTCCAGCTTGTTGAAGTTATTTTGTCTTTTGCTTCTGGCACCTGTGTGTCTCTAAGGCTGTCAGCATCACATTAAAAGCCAATCTGGAATGATCCATCCTCATTCTGATGACTGAAAAAGACATCAGGTTCAGATGCCAAAGCTAGAGCCCTGGGGCCAATTAGGATGTATTTCGACAAGTGGGCATGCCACATAAATGACCACTGTACACTTTTTGATGTTTTATCATTGTTTAGGAAGAGCTATGTGCTCATTATAGAAAAAAAACTCTCAAAATACAAAATACATAAAATCCTACGTCTCAAAAGGAGTTACAATGCTTATAGCATTATCATGACATATCATCTATCTATCGATCTATCATAAATATATATATATATATATATATATATATATATATATATATATCCATATGTAGCTATAGATGTACACATGAGTATATAAGTAAAACCTGCTGAGTTTATTTAATGGGCCTCGTGTGTATATGGTTTCAAAGCTGTCTACTTTGTATTGGATAAGCAATTAGGGGGTTATCCCTGGGAGAACAGTTCTCCCCTCAGCAGTCACTAGTTACCTATAGTTCTTTGTCTAGGAGTAGGATCCTATAAGATTTCCTTCTTCTGCATTAGCTTGTCTGTTGATATTGTCATTATTACAGTCTTATTTAGGCAGCCATAATTTTGAGCCATCTTGGATATACCTTCTCAGTTATTTCTAGAAGACACAGTTTCACAGCAGACTTCCTGGTTCTCTGGCTCTTACAATCTTTCCGGCCCTACTTCAGTGATGTCCCTAGAGCCTTAAGTGGAGAACTTGTATTGCAAATATATTCTTTGGGATGGGCTCCACATGATACATCTCCACATAATGATCTATTGTGGTTTTCTGTAATGGCTGTAAAGAGCTTCTTAGATGATGGGTGGGAGTTATTCTTATCTCTATGTATAAGGATAGGTTTTAGAATGTAGTTAGGAATTATACCTGTCTTAGTTAAGGTTTCTATTACTGTGAAGACACACCATGACTACAGAAACTCTTATCAGAAAAATATTTAATTAAGGCTGGCTTACAGTTCAGAGATTAGTGTATTTCCATTATTGTAAAAAGCTTAATGGCATGCAGGCAAACATGATACTGGAGAGGTAGATGAGAGTTTTACATCTGGATCTACAGGCAACAGGAAAATCAAGTGAGCCACTGGGCCTGGCTTGAGCTTCTGAAACCTCAAAGCCCACCCCTAGTGACATACTTCCAACAAGGCCACACCTCCTAATAGTGTGACTCCCTGTGAGCCTATGGGATCATTTGCATTCCGATCATCACAAAGCCTTTCTAGTAAAAGTGACCATAGTAGGTTATCTTCTAAGATCCTTGACCATACTAGCCCTGGATAGTTGACTAGGTTTCTAGTTGGCTAGGTTTCTAGTACCAGACATGACTTCCTTCCTATTTGTGGGGGGGAGGGGGGGTGCACAAATCACATCAATAATGTTTGATAAAACTTCAAGGAACTGTATTATTTTATATTTACCTAACCTTATATACAACATGTACATTTGTTTGTGTGAGTGCATGTGTGTGTGTGTGTGTGTGTGTGTGTGTGTGTTTATGTGCATGTGTGTGCATGTATGTGTTAAATGAAATAATGTCACTTGGAATGACAACGCTTCTCACAAAAGCCATAGAGACCATCTAACAAAAACCCCAATGCCAGACTTGTAAACCCCCTTTTGAGTTGCTGGTCAGCAGAGTCCAAGTAACTCCAAAAACAATACAGGTCATTGCTACTGCTCTTAATTGCCTCTCAGTGGTTGAAAGTAAGTATTTATTGCTGAAGACACCACACATTTTAGACACAATACTCTGGAGATTCAAGCTGGATCTAACTTGAAACCTCTTTCTTGGGGTCTAGATTTCATAATATGATAAAGTCTTTTTAAAGCTGTCAAGGAATGAAAGCAATAATTTAACCAGTTCTGATGCCAATGAAATATAACCAATATGGCAAGATACTCCTAAAGGTACAGTAGTAGAACTCATATCCTGGGTAAACAACAGCTAACTGAAAGTATCTTATTTCTATTGATTATATGTATGGTCTAATACAATTTGGAGATATAGTAGAGAATTTATTGCTGCTAAAAGGAACTTGAGTGACTTTTTACTTTTTTAAAGTGATTATAGAAAAGTGTAAATTACAGGTGTGGCTCCTATGAAACCTCAATGGCACCATTGCTATATGTTCACTGTGCATTAGACTTGGTTCCACTGCTATATGTTCACTGTGCATTAGACTTGGTTCCACTGTTATATGTTCACTGTGCGTTAGACTTCCTCGGTTTGATGATGCCTGGAGTGATCTTAAAGGCCTTTGCTATACATAGGATTATCGGTGTGCTTGTTTAGGTATGAATTTGACCATAACATACAAGAAAGAGCAGGTAGAGACATGGGCCAATGGATCTGGTCAGCATATAAGTCCACTTGAATCTGAGAGAGCAGAGTACTCAGCTGGTTTAGAGAGCCACAAGTCCTCCATACAGGGCCAGCTGTACCTGTGCTGCAGTCAGCATTGGCTCCATTCTCGATTTCACTAATGCTGGAGAGGAGACTGGTTCTTTCTACTGATAAGGCCTACTGAATGAAAGTCTTCATCTACTAGTGCCATGCTTAACCATACTGAAATGGATGTACAGGAAAGAAGCCAACAGAGATGAGTGGGGGCAAGAGAGTTTGTCTGGTACCTGGATATACTATTGATAGCATTTGGACTTTTCAGTCATGAGTCTATATATCCTGCTCTCCACCTTTGTCATTATCTGTTGGGAAATTCTGCTGCTAAGGTCAAACTCTGATATTAGCAAACAGCCCTGAGCTCAGTGAAAAATTGTGGACTCCCTTTGTCAATGGGGTCTCCTTTTCTGTGGAGAATCCCAGACCCCATCTGTGGAATGTCACATAGTCCTGCACCTGAGATTCCTGGAATGCCTCCCCATGCTAATGGTCCGAGGAACTCAGTTCTGCTCCATCCTTCCCTGTTTGGTGCACAACAGCACCTGGATACCACAAGGGAAGACACAGAAAAATGGAACCACATGTATCAGTTTCAGTTGAGTTTCTGCCACTTGAAGCCCAGAGATCCCTGACATGGTCACACATGAAATGTGTGTGGAACCCGATATTTTAGCTGGCAGGAGGGTAGGATGGTGGCCCCAGCACCTGTAGCTCATGGCATCATTCTGCCCACACTGTTAAGTGTTGTGAAACAATAAAAACATACTTTCTTTATCATTGTTCCCTCCTCGCTCACCAAACCCAAACCCTAAATCTGGTGATAAAACAGATAACTGTTTTAATATTTTATGACAGCTTAGACAGTCAGTACCTGTCACCAGCAGAGAGAGAAGCTGACAACACCACGAGGACACATCATCCAGCCAGATTCAAGGGCCTGCTTTCCCTTTCCCTGTCTCTGTAGACACATCCCTGCTGCCCAGTAGCTCAACTTGACCTCATGCTGCCTGTAATGGTTACTTGTGAAATTCTGACTTTGAAATTGTGTTATGAACATTCTCTTGGGCCAGTAACACTTCAAAATTTAATCTGTAATGAACCATGACAATTAATTATATAAATATTATAATATTCTCCCTTCTTTATCCAAAAAAAAGCCTGGGAGAGCATCACATAATATTCAAATGAGTTATTGACTTTACTTTTATAACTTCATTGCACCACTGTTAAATGTGGCTCTTGAGTGGTCACAGTTTGAATCTTAGGATTTAAGATGAAATTTGATAAATTTACTACTTTTAATTTGGAAATTATGCTATCTTTCGAAGGACAAATCTTGCTATATGCATTTGTGTATTTAAGCATACATGTGTGTGCACAGGGAGGTTGTTGAGGCAACAATGAACTCAGCTCCTCAAAATCTCTGATGGCATCCATTGAATTTTGTTCAGCACTGATGGCACGGAGTTCCAAACTCCAGTACCGAGGGCCAGGGCCAGGGCCAGGGCCTGGCTTTGTAAAAAGCTTTCACAGAGTGAAAGTCCACGTTCCACTCCACCCTCTGTCGGCTTCCAACCTCTAAAATTCCCAGGAAGCATACAACCTCACTAAACACCTACTCTACTTCCCAAACACAGTCTGAAGAAAAGCCCCAGACCTTTTCCAAACTGATCACTGCCAAAACCTTTTTAAAACAATGATTTAAAGTTTGCTACAATGATATGGCTGGTAAACTGCACTAAAGTCCTTGAAGAAATGGTTATTGATTCTCAACAATATTAAAGACAATGTGCAAAATTTTTAGTTTCTCTCATTATATGCCTAATATGTTTGACTTTATATATTTTATGTCATTGTTCTGTCATGCCTGTTGCACATCTTGCTATTCACAGTACAGTACCACTCAAACTAAGTGATTCTCCATCCCTCGATACACAGTGTAACAATTATCAAGTTATACTTTTCCATTCCAGGCATATTTTTCTTTGTTTTACTTTGTATCACTGAGAGTGATACAATAACATTGTAATCTTATTACATTGTATATCATATGTATATGATGCTGCTGTTTGGAGATAGATAGATAGATAGATAGATAGATAGATAGATAGATAGATAGAGTTGTGTGTGTTTGTGCACATGCATGTGCAGGTGCAGTTGCCTGTGAATACACATGTGGAGACCAGAAGATGACTTCAAATATCTTCCCCTACTTCTCTTCACCTGATTTTTTTCAAGACAGGCTATTTTATTGAACCTGAGCTCACTATTTCAGCTAGATTGGTTGGCTAGTGAATCTCCTGAGATCTGTACCAAGCAAGCAGTGCTACCACAGAAGTCTTCTATTGAATGAATGGCCAGCAAATAATTGTTAAGACTTCTCTGGGTTCAGTATTATTTTTTTCACTTTAAAATTTTATTAATTCATTGAGACTTTCATACAATGGGTTTTAGTTGTATTCATCACCTCCCCAATTCTTCCCAATTCACATCTTTCCACCCCAACCAACTTTGTGTCCTTTTAGAAACAAACAAAACTCTTCCCAAAACAATTTGAAGCACAGTATTGTTTTATGAAGTACTTGGCATTTCATTCATTCTGTGAAGTTCATCATTTGCCAGATCCTTGCCTGGACACTGTGGACACACGGATGTTTTCACTGTCTCAAGACAAGTGGGTAGGAGGCCAAAATGCTCTGCAAAACCCTTGATGACTTAGAGATTAAAGGGCACTGGGGACAGAAAGAAGGAGAAGGGATTTCCTGCAATGGGGACACTCGGTCTGCTGCTGCCTCCCTGGACAGGGCTGCTCCTTGTCTTGGTGACCAGCAGGAACCATGTTCTTAGTGTTATCAACGAATCAATGCATAAGTGGGGATCAAAGTCAGGTCAGAAATATCAGCTGTGAAAATACTACTTGATCCCTTCCAGAGAGGAACACGTGGGTTTGTCTGTGGGGGCACTCACAATGTCCTCACAAAGTACAGAGCTCTGTACCTCTCTTTGGAAGAATTCTTTCTATCACCAACCCAGTGACTAGGTTGCTCTCCAGGCATGTGGTGACAGAGCGTGCTAGGTCAAAGGACTACCATCCTTTTGGCTTGAGCAGCCCTTTATTCTTTAGATGAGGGATTTCCATTTCAGAGAGGCATAACTTTAAAGCACTTGAGTTGTGAAGTGGAAAATGTGAGGGAAATGCTCTGTGCCTGCACTGAGAGTGATTCATGACCCTCAATTTTGCTTTTAATTTCAAGTAAGCTCTCCTGTTCTCACTTCCTCCGCCACCAACTGAAATATTAAGAATAATTTCATCATCTATCCCGTGTTATTAAATAAAGCCGAAAGCCCCACTGCATGTGATATGGACTGTCTAACGAACACAATCGTTAGCATTCATTTTTTTTAATTAAATCAAATAAGAACGTGGAACAGATGTGCATTTTTTAAATAGGGTCTGAATAGTCAACTCAAGCTGGGTGCTATGGAAACCCACACTTCAGAAAAGCTCATCCTCTAATTTCCAATTAAATATAATCTAATTTCTAATTCATTTCTACTTCCAGCTCATACTGAGTTTCTAGTTCCGTGGTCAGTAACATAGAGGCACGAATTCAAAAGAAGGAAAATCCCAGAATCCTTAAATATCAGAGATAAAAGGGATGAAAACTTCATTACATCCTTTGTTTGATTTCATAAAGAAAGGTCGAGGCTGAGCATAAGAAATGGACCCATAGTGGACACTTGCCGACCAGAATCAGACAACGTTAACAAGTGAAATGTGCTTTACAAAACAGTAAGGTACTCAGTTCAAAAATTAGAAACCAAACAACAAAAACAGACAAAAAAAATTCAAACCCTGAAATGTTTTGTAGAAGATGAAATGTTAGAACAGCTCAAGAAAAAATGTGTCTTGAGAAGTCATTTATTTCATTCAAGGCTGTTTGTCTTCTCCCTATAATACTTTCAGGCATGAATTTAATATCTTTGCTCTAAAACAAATAGCTCCTGTAAGGCTCAAAGGACAAGAGGGATGTTACAAGTCACCAAGCCCAATAAGATCATTAATTATTTTGCTGGCCATTAAGCACTGGTCCTCAGGGATGGTTGAGAAATGATGAGCTGGAGGCTAGAATCTTCAGCACGTCCTGTGTTGCCAGAATTCATTGCCATCTGCTGGGTGGGTTTCAGGTCTTCAAATTCTGCTACTCTTCTCTTCTGTGGGTGAGAGGCCCTCATAATCCATTGTCAATAAACAGGATGGGTGAGTCCTTGGTAGATTTTTTTGGCCCTAGTCTTCCCCTCTACTTGGAAACACAGTTTGGAACTGTTTCTTTCTTCTTCACTCTTCCTGCTAAGCCCTCAGAATTTGCCCATGTTTCATTCCTCTAGAAATTCCTCCCCTGGTCTTGAGTGAGACCCCTATTTTCTGAGTTGACATTCATTTCTGACTTTCTTAAATATATTTTACCAGACCAGGCCTCAAAAGGGCTTTTCCTTACATCTCTGAGCATCCCTAAAAGGGTGTGTGTCCTTCTATACACCAGTCCGACCCTAAACATCTATTATGGATACACTCGGGTGATGCAGGGAATTAGCAGAAGTGTGCCTGTGAACTGGTTCTCATTTTCCTGCAAGTTAAAACCACAATCTGAAGATCCCTGATAATAGCTCCAAAACTTAGACAGAATTAAATAGCATCAGTTTCATATAGCCTCAGGCACTGTTAGGAAGTAGTGGGAAGGAACTAGAAACCGAAGAATGCTGGCGTGGTTGTGAGCATATTCTAGGAAGCACTCAGCCTCAAACGCAGTTTTCCCTCTAAATCACAGAAGAGTCTTTTCCCCTTCATTCCTTTTTCTTCATGTTCATTGATAGAAAGACATAGCAAAGAAAGTTCTCACCTATTGCAATAAATGCCAGTGCTTAAAGCAGAACAAAGTCATCTGGGAGTTCCTGCAGTCATGGCAGGTTCTTCTCCTGGGATCATGATCAGGGGACATGTTGACAAAAAGGCTGAGAATGTTCTAGAATCACATTGTCCAATCTGTGGCCATAATGTGAGTCAGTGTAGGAACAGATTACAGGCAGAAGAATCCTGAAAACAGGACAAACCCACCCTGATAGAGCAATCCTGGAGAAGAAGGGATTGGGAGACCAGTGAAGACTTCTCTTCCGCCATCCCTTAATGAATTCTTCCACTAGAGTAATTAATTACTTAATGAATTAATTACTACCAGGTAACTCTCCAGCCCCAACAGAAGAAAAAATTTAACATTTATTTGTGTGTGTCCTATGTGTGTACATACCATGGTGCATGGATGGATGTCAGAAGACAACTTGCAGTTATTACTTCTCATCCTTATTCATGTGGGTCCCATAGGTCAAAGTCATGGCTTTGTGGCAAGTGCTTTAACCCACTGAGCCATCTCACCAGCCCTGGAGAGGAGGGATTTTCAAAGAGAGAGTCAATGAGAGAAGAGACTGGTGTTTTTTCTTCTGCCAGGACTCTGTTGGAGGAGAGTTTATGAGGGGTCTGTGGTCCTCACACCCCTCTGGCCTCCTGTGCTAGGTGTGGGCAAACAAGGCACACACTATTGGACCAGCAATATAGATCTATGTGCAACTAGTTATCTGAGCACTCGTCTCAGTCTATGTGAGATACTTACAAAGAAATTTACTCTCACAGTGCCAGAGGCTAGGAAATCATAAATCAGAGCACTAATAATTTGGTATCTGATGATGGCTACCAAAGTTATCTAATATGGAGTCACTTGTCCCGCGCTACCTTCTCGCCAGCAAGAAAAGACGCGGCACACAAACAGGATCCTTCTGCAGCAAAGCTTTAATGCTCTTGAGANGTTAGAGCACAGGACATCAGCGCTATCTTGTAATGGCGAATGTGAGGGCGGCTCCCCACAGTCACTTATGTCATACCTAATAAAATAGTGTCAGGAGGCCATAGAAAAAAGACACTTAGGTTGTGTATCACTATTTCTAAAACTTAGTCTAATGGTAATCATAACATCAAGGCCACAAATCCTACCTAACAACGAGTGACAACCACCAATCAGAATTTACCAGCTCTTGTAACACACTGACAAGGTCAACCAGCTTTCTTTCAAAGCAGGTTCTGTAACTTGTTCTTTACTCAGTGAAACCCCAAAACAGTTTCTTTTACCTCTGGATACACCTGAGCCTCATGTCACCATGAGTCCCAAACTGTAAATTCTGTATCTTGCATCTGATGTTCTGGTTGGAGGTCCAGTCCCTTTGTTTTTACTGCAAGTGAGCAGAACTTGGTTCTTCGTGTAAACGCCAGTATCTTCCCTCTATGAGGCAGAAAGCGGGGCAGCATTCTGAGGCTGCTAGAGTGAGGATGCTTATCTCATACCTTCCTAAACGTCACTGTACATATCGTGGTCTTGGAAAAATTACAATTTAAAGTGTGGCTTTGTGATTGAACCTTAATTGTACAGCTCCAGGTGTTTGGGGGTGGGGCTCTAGAATCTGGAAATCTTGGATAGTCTGAGCTGTTGAAGTCACTTATCCTGGGTACAGTACCTAGCAGGTCATAGGCCTGCTTATTGCCAGGGCCATAGAAGACAGCCCAGGGTCATTCTCCGAGAGTCCCTGTTCTTGTACTGTCTAGTAATAGAAGGAGCCACCTAAAATGGAGGCAAATATCAGGGACAGGTGTCATGATAAATATCCAATAGGAAGGGTGAAACAGCCAGTCACTGTGTTTAGTTGGCTGCTTACCATGTAAGAATGTGAGTCAGCTGTGGAAAAGACTTTATATTCTGCAACAAAATGATAACAAAACACAAGCACATTGAATTCCAGAGTCTTTTAAAATGTGAAATCTGATTCTGCTAATAAAATTCATTCTTAAAACTTTATTCTTTCAAAATTTCATACATGTATGTAATGTATTTTGGTAATATTCACCCACTACCCTCGTATAACCCCCATCCTCAAACATATTCTCCTAAGAACCCATAAAGGACCCCTCCTTGTTTTTTGTTTGTTTGTGTAATCCATTGAGTTTAATTATGGTTGTTTAGATAAGCGTGATGGGCAGTGTAATCATGGCATAACTGTTAGTGGGGTATCCAACCACCTCCTGACTAGATTTGAAATACAGTTTTAGAAACACTGCCTGAGTCTAGTACAATAATCTGACCTGGAGGCAGCCTGTGTCTGTCAGATTTTTGCTGTCTTATACATTGTAACTTACAACATGTTTTAATTCCATAAGGATTTTGCCTATTATTAACTTTGTAAATCTAACTTCCTACCTCCCCTGCTACAGACAGAGACATCAGTATAAGTTCCATGGCATAGAGACAAGGGTGGCATGGTTCCTTGAGAGTTCTGCTAATTGTTTGTTTGGGGGTTGTGGGTTTTTTTTTTTAATAGCAGAATCAATTCCCAAATTAAATCTTGTACAGAACTCTAATAGACCAAGCCTATAAAGGTGATAAATGAGTTGTTTCCACAGTGAACATAGAGTTTGGGTTTTTTTCCCCTGTTGATTATATAAATAACATATTTGTTGAGAAATAAAATAAAATGCAATACAGTTTGAGGCAAATTAGGAGGAAGCATCTCTAAAGTTAGTTTTATGAAGTTACTGCCATCTTTCCTGGATCTTCCTTTGTGCAATTTTTATGCCTATGCACACACTTTTCCAAACACCCACACACACCATCATATGCTGCAGTTACTGCAGACAGCATTTTAAATGCCTGCTCAAATTCTTCTCTTCTCTTGTCTGTCTCTTTTACTTCTCTCTTTTCCTTCTCGATCCCTTACTTCTTTTTCTCTACTCTTGTCTCCAGCATGTTAAGAAACAAATGGATTTTTTTCCCATATCTTTTTTTCCTTTACCCTACATTCTATTTCATCTATGCATTTATCCGATCTCTTCAAATATCTGGTATGAGTAAAATATCTAGAAAAGCTGATCATTAATTCTGAAAAGTGAATGCAGTCTCATGTGTTGCTCTTCACCCTTGGAAATGAGCACATAAACCATGTGCAACTGGCCAGTTTGCCAGGACAAAATCTCTGTACCATGCTTCCTCTACAGATACGCATCCACATAGCCTTTAGGGGTGAGGCTGCACAAATGAGAATGTAAAAAACATCACTGTGCATGGGATTTCACATTTGGGTTAATTTTCATAGTAGATAGAGTATCAGGCCTAAGGTTGCAAGATTAAACGTATGTGTTTTTACTTTTTAGTTTGGAAACAGGTTGACAGGTTGTTTTTGAACTCAATTCCCATTTCTGCTGGTAGGCCAGCTAGAGTGGGGTTTGAGACTCATGTTAACTTTGTCATTTGGTCAGGCTTAAGAAGACAACATCTATTTTGCAAGTCTCTTGGGGCATTCGTGGGCTTAGTAGTTGGCTTGTTTTTGTTTTTGTTTTTGTTTTTCAATCTCATCAATTTAAACGGGTTTGGAAATTATAGACCGTAGTTATTGCCACAGGCATTGAACTTTTCCACCCTCTTATTTATCCATTGCATTTATGATTTTCAGTCTTCTTTGTGAAACTAGAAAGAATAATCAGCTGCTTGAAATTTGTTGCCCGTCTCACGTGACATCAAAGCATGGCGCACTTAGCTCCCTGCCTGCAGCTTCTACATCTGGGGATGGAACCAAAAGCACAGAAAATTCCTTCTGTTTTGTTTAAAAAAAAAAAAATCTGTAGTTTTAGTGTAAAAATTATTTTTATTTCCTCAACACAACATGACAACTATGTAAACAGCCTTCACATCACATTTACAATTATAATTAGAGATAATGCACGTGGAGGATGTATGCACATTCCAGGCACCATTTTATACAAGGGACTTGAACATCTTCAGATTTTGGTGTGTGTGTGTGTGTGTGTGTGTGTGTGTGTGTTCATTACAATCATTCCCAGTGGATTCCCCGAGATGACTATGTTCAGCAAATGTATTATTTTCTTGCAATTTCTGATCTTGTTTAAAGATGTCTCTTTAGGCTCATGTATCTAAGTGGTGAACAACATCAGGAACAGCTGGAACCAAACACGATAGCTACTGCTGTGCTTCAAAATACACTGAAGCTCTGAGCAACAACAGGAATGAGCTCACAGCTTTAGTGGGGCTCAGAGGACCTGTGGTTCAGAGCTCTCAAGCCACCATCCAGCCAGTAGATGGGGCTTCAGTCACCTTGAGACTGACTAGGAAGAGCTTCTTGCTTCCCAGCTCATGTGGTTGTGGGTAGGAACTAGCTCTTGACAACAGGCTATCTCCAGGCCTGCCAGCTGGGCCTCTCTCTAGTGTAGCTCAACGCCAGCTGCTTGCTTCGTCAGAGCAGTGAGAACTGGGGGCAGTGCCAGCCCGAGAGAGGGGAGTCACATTGAAAGCAGCTTCACAGTGTAGTGCTCTGGTCTCTAGCAGCCAGATGCGAGGTCTAAGCCACACTGTGGAGATTGTTTTTCTGAGGAAGTGAAAACTCGCAGGTAGGAAGCCGTTGTGATCATCTTCAAGAACTGCCAACTGGTGTGAAAGAGAACATGTATTTCATTCTGGAAATACAATGGCAACTTTGTCCTAGACTAGACAGTCACATTCTGGTTCATTTTTTGTTCTAATTTTAAACTTTAATTGAATCTGTTCTTTTTTTAATGGAAAGTTGGGAGACAAATATGTGCAAGTAATATTTTTCACTGTGTATTAATGAATACACCTTTAATAACCAAGATCCACCTTCAGACTGAGGGAACCATTCAATTAAAAGTTCCTGGTTTTCAAACCACATCAGTTCATGCAGAAATTAACTTTCAGATGCACAAGTGCTCAGCAGGGTGCATCTCATCTGCTACACATGGCTCTTTATAATCTGATTAAGCCACTCAGGGCTTAGTGAGCAGAGAGTCCAGCGCCTGCTCCCTCTCCATTCACTATACAGAGGTTGTTTGATGTGCTCTTTAAAGCCAATTCATTGACTTTTTATATTTTCATTTTGAAAAGAAAGGCTTTATAAAGCCTTTCTGGTAAACCACATCAAAATAAAAACTGCTTAGCAACAGGCATGGAAATATGGGGATTTACCACGCCCCAAAGACTTGAGAGTCCTCATATCAGTATTTTCTTGGGAATTAAATGTCTATTCAAACACAAAATTCAGATGGAAAGGGTATCCATTAACTATGCATTTACAATTTTATTTAGCTGTGCAAATTCCTGTTTGCTAGCTAAAGTTCACAAGTAACCAGGATGGAGTTTTGTTTAGAAGCTGCAGAGAAAAGTAAGCAGAGAAAAGTTTTATGTATGTGTAAGGGGAAATATTTATATTTGGGATGGGTTTTGTAATACTTGACAGGAAAACAGGAAATTCATGAAACATGGTGAGAGACAGTTAATCTTTGAAAAGGCTGTCTTTGGTCACGGGAACCAATTATGCCACTCCCATTCATGTCAGGAGGATATTTATTCACATAATTAAGCTTGCAGTGTAGACACTGAATAAGCACAAGAATGTCAGAATTCCTTCAGATTAAAGAATCATAATCTAAAAAGGCATGTTAGAGAGTTTCTTTGTGTGAGTGCTGTATATGGGTCTTCATGAGTATACAAATGTGCATGCATGTGTGAGAATGTGGAAGCATGTATGTGAGTGTGCATGCCATCTGTATGAATAGGCATGGTATATGAATGTGTATGTGTGTGTATGTGTGTGTATGTGTGTGAGTGTGTGTGCATATGTGCATATGTGTGTGTGCATGTGTGTGCCTGTGTGTGTGAATGTGCGCGCGCCTCTGTGTGTGCGCGTGTGTGCATGTGTGTATGTATATGTGTGTGTGCATGTGTGCGTGTGCATATGTGCGTGTGTGTGTGAATGTGTGTGTATGTGTATATGTGTGTGCATGTGTGTGCCTGTGTATGTATATGTGTGTGTGCATGTGTGCGTGTGCATATGTGCGTGTGTGTGTGTGAATGTGTGTGTGTGTATGTGTATATGTGTGTGCATGTGTGTGCCTGTGTGTGTGTGCACGCGTGTGCATGTGCATGTGAATGTTCCTGGGGGCTGAAAGTTACAATGTCTATTCCTCTACTGCTCTCCACCCTGTGTGAGACTGTATCTCACTGAACCTGGTACTGACCAGTTGCCCAGTTAGCTCAAGAGATGTGTCTGCCTCCATCCCTCCAGAGCCAGGACTACAGAGGCATTTATTTTCTCCTGGCATTTTTTTATGTGGGTGCTGAAGATCTCAACTCAAGTCCCCATGCCACGAGATTACCCTCCAAGCCACTGTGACTCACTGTCACTTTCTTTTTCATTTCTTATAAATGGAAGTATTTAACCCAGGTCTTTGTTGTCAGGCTTCTTCCACCAGCACACTCACTCAGAGTTATGGCCACGTTATTGATGTGTCCTAGATTTGTTCCTTGTTTGCTGCCGAATCACTATTTACAGTATGAATGTGCAAGCCTTGCTCATCAGTCATCTGTTGATGAACACTTGTTTGCTGGCTTTGGGTTATAAATTAATAGATGTGGAGTGCACTTTTGTGTAACAGGCATGTGCTTCCATTGCTCTTGGGTGAATATTTCACTGTGGTATAGGTAGGATAACTGAACAACCGGTAAGGGCACCTCTAACTTTTCTTTTTTACTAAACTACCAAAAGTCCATTTTGTGAAGAGATTATACACTTGCGCCAGCAGTGGGCGCTAAGCCCCACATCCTGAAAGTGCTACCACCTACCAATAGCACCACCTTGGGGCCTTTAAGGAGCATTTATCCAAATGCCAACTGACTGGTTTCTTTTTAATTCGAGACTCAGAAGTGGAGGAATTGATGAGAGAGATGTGATATCTGTCTGCCTGTCTTTCTATTGGGAAATGTATGTGAAGCATTTTTTTTAATCCATAAATAAGAACGAAGTCCTGTTGTTTCCAAGGATAGATGAAAATAGAAATCATATTAAATTAAGTCAGTCTTAAAGATGAATATCATGTTTTCTTTCATTTGTGATTTCTAGAAAGACACAAAAGCATACATGCATATACAATATGAAAACAGAACTAAACTCTTTGGGGGACAAAGAGGACTAATGGGAGGGATCACAAAAGGGAGGTTTGGGGCTAAGAAGGGGTGTGTTCAACATACAATATGTACTAGACTGAAAACTTAAAACTGCAAAGAAATTTCTTTTTAGCTTGAGTGAGTTTTGTGCCTATGACAAGGGCTGGGGATACCAGGAGTTTGTGCTTTGAGATCAAATTGCCTTATCAGAATTCTACCTGTCACTAGCAACTGTGTTTCCTCAGTTTCCTCATTGTAAAGTGCATTAAATAACTGTCTACTTTATAAGGTTATGGAATATAAATACATTGATGCACGTAAGCCACTATGTGCTGTGAATAAATTTCCACATAATGCAAATGGATTACAATCCCTCACCGTTCTGATGAAAAAATTCGTTTAGCATTGATCCTAGGGATTAAGAGAGAGATTCTTGTAATCGCATTTTCATTTTTATGAATGACTCTTTATTGAATTTCAACAATATATTCATTATAGAGAATTTGGAAAGCATAGATTTGGCAGCATGTCAGGCTGAGCTATGTGTAGAGATTTTTCCTATTATTCTTCATGGATAAAATGGAAGAAGACAATTTTGAAAAGGCACAGCTAAGCCTCTGTAAATGGAGAGCTAGGAAGCATTGATCAATACCCCCCCCCCCAAAAAAAGAACACGGACTAGATGCTGGAGAAGATGAAGAAGAATGGCTGGCCATGGTCCAGGGGAGAGCAGGCTTGTGAGAAACCTGTTTGGGGTTGAGACCTTAACGTGGATGTGAAGTGGATGTGCGTGCTGGAGGCAAACAGACACTCTCAGACCTGAGCTCAGCCCCACCTCTCTAGCTCTCCTACTGATCTGCAGGGTGTCTGCTTCGACAGCCCTGGAGAGCTGGCAGAACAAGGCATCTGCTCTGGACAGGATAAGAACCACTTACACCGCAAGTCATTTCTATAAACAACTCTGCAAAACCAACCCCTGCTGGCAGTAAATAGTAAGCAGATCAAGAGGAGAAACAAGCAGGTGAAACAAATACAGCAAAAAAGATGGGTATGGTAAAGGGAGTGACTCAGGTGGCATCCAGGATTCGGAGTGAGTGACTGCGCTTGCTGGCCTTCTGCTCCTCTGTTTTATCCCATCTGGGCTCCAGCTGATGGATGCCGCTGCCCACAATCAGGACAGGTCTCCTCTGCCCCAGATTTACTTCTTTCAAAACCACCTCACCTACACATTGAAGTACATTTTACTAGTCAGTTATATATCTCTCAATCCCATTAAGGCCAACTGCCTCAAAACCCTTCATCAGAAGGTTTTAGTTTGGCAGTCTTTAGCTTTCAGTGGCCACCTAGACCAAAAGCTGAGTCTAGTCCAAGAAGAGGTCAGCGGGCTTTCCTTCATTGTCTTCCTGAGCTCCCGGACACAGTGGAGATCAAACTCCCTGCCATTCAGGGGTCCTGAAACAGTAGCTGGGTTCACCCATGGGTGGCATGCCAAATATACTACACATTTCAGGACTGGTGGAGAAGACTGGGCCTTTTAAGGAGTCTCCACTCATTCCTTCATTTGTCAGGAGCACATGGAGTAGCCCTTGGTATCACACCTGCCCTACTTTATGCAATTCAGGTGCTAGATGAAGCCCATCTTTGCCTTGAGTAGAGAGATATTTATAAAATGGCCTTCCCTTGACCCCAAAGCTGCTGTGACAGGCTCATCAAAGGTTATGCCATACAGAGCAGGGATGTCACCATCTTTGGCGTCCTCAGCAGTTGTGACCTCCGGTGCTCATGACAGGAAAAATGCCTATTGAGAATTCTGCCGCAGCCAGTGTTTTAAGGGTTGCTTGGTTTAGCCTGTGAGGTAACAGGGTCCTTTCAGTCAGAGTGTTGAAGAGATGAAGGATATATCTCTTGTGGGCTCCAGGTCTACCAGGTGTCTGGGGAGCCATTTCCACAAGAGCCTGAGCAGGCAGTTCCATGCCACCATGTACCTCCAAGGGAGGAGACAGGCTTCTGGTGGGGAACAGTTTGGGTAAAGGCTGGGCATCCAAGAGAGCTCAGATGGGTGCTTGTGTGGCCAGTGCTGTGGAAGAAAATTACACACAAAGTCCAGGATAGGTCTGGGGAAAGCACAGCCTACTGAAGTCTATGTCTATTCTCTGCACTTACCTTTCTCTTCTGAAGGTGGAACCCAGGAGGACAAGGAGAGGCTCAACGCATGTCCTCACCACACCACTGCTTCAGCAGTTGCCATGGCTGCTTTGTTGCCAGGTTGAGATACTGCTATGCCCTGGAACTAGGTTGTCAGCAATGATGTCACAAAACTCCATGGAATTTACAAGACAACGCAGAGCTAGTGACAATCTCCAGACAGTCAATGAAAGCAGAGTCTCACAGAAGCTATGCTACTACCTAAAGCAGAGATAAAGAACAGGGTCCTTTGGAAAACCAGAATTTGGACCAACCAAATCCACTCGCAATGCAGAGAGGTTGGATGAAGAGTTTATATAGGGAAGGGGGAGGTCTGGTCACCACTGTAACATCCTGAATTCTGTTTCTTTCCTGGTTCTCTGACTCCTTGAAAGAACATCCTCTTCTCTTTTCTAGACCTCTTCTTGTACTAGAACAATCCTACAGGCCCCTCAGCACACTGTTTTTCATTCACTCTGACCTCTGACTTATCCATATGCCCATACATATACACAAAGCCTGGGAATGGCATGCCCCAACCAAGGCCCCACTCATCACCATCAGAAGAGCTTCTAGACATGAACATCTGTCTCTGCTTTCAGCCTGATTGAGACCATCTGACAAGGACATTTTCAAGGACATTCCACTCTGAAGGACCATTTTCACCTACCACTGCTTTCTTAAGGACATCATAAGAAAAGACTGCATAGGAGAACCTTAAGGTACCAAAGTGATTCTCTAGGTCCTACTGTAAGTTACTTCCATTAAGAAAGGTGGAAGGGAGGTGAGCACGTCTAAGGCTGAGGGATAACTGAATTCACTGAGAAAAATCACTTCCCTACCATGTATCTCAGCAGGTCACACATCACATACATTCTGTGGGTTTTAAAATCGTTTTCAAGGGTCAAGAAAATGCATACATTAGTAAACAAATGTTGCAATAAAGGAATCAACTTGAAGATCCACATGGCAAAGAGAAAAATCCCTAAATGCATCACAGACTAAACATTGATTTCCAGAATATCAGGTTGTGTAAATCACTGGTGTGACCATTTGGCTCTTTGCACAGGGATATCATCTCCCATACCAGGAGCACATATACTCAGAGGCAAATGAAAGTTGTGGCAACATGAAAGGTGTGATGGAGATTCACAGAGGAGGAGGAGGATGGCAGGAATGGAGCCCACCCCACACCTCCTATATCAGGTTCCTGCAAGCTAACACACATGGCTAGAAGACAGGGCCACCTACTCTTCCATAGCTGGATGAACAAGGTCAGGTTCTTGCCTCCAGAAGCTCTCGAGAGTGTGGAGAGCTCAGTATCCTTTAATTTCTCCATCAGCTGCAACTATGAGTGACTATCACAGAAGAACATTGAGTCTGCCATGAACCCAACCAAGGCGCAGCAAAGTCAAAAGTACAAAAGGCTCCTGGTCTGGGCCTTTGAGGTCCAGCCCCCTTCCCCATGTCTAGCTATTCCCCTGTCTAGGCTCCTTGCCCAATTCTATGAGCCCCTTTACATACTGAAGCTAGCAATGTATGAAATAGGATCAAGTTAGATTTATCGTAAGAATACAATACTGCCGGGCGGTGGTGGTGCACGCCTTTAATTCCAGCACTTAGGAGGCAGAGGCAGGCGAATTTCTGAATTTGAGGCCAGCCTGGTCTACAAAGTGAGTTCCAGGACAGCCAGGGCTAGACAGAGAAACCTTGTCTTGAAAAACAAACAAACAAAAAAAACAAACAAAACAAAAAACAAACAAAAAGAATACAATACTAATCCAAACTAAGAAAAATTAATGTAATAATAAGTAACCATACTAATAAGATAAAGGGGGAAATTTCATAAGATCATCTCAATTGATGGAAAGTAAAAAAGTATTTGACAAAATTAGTTAACAAACTAGGAGTAGAAGGTGAGTTCTTCATGATGGATACCTATGGAAAACACCCACCAACATTCTACTTACCACTAAAAGAAAAAAAAAATCCCTTTTAGTATCAGGGAATGATGACATGTTTTGCCATTTTCATATCAGGACAAAGATGTTTTTAGCACTTATTTCATCGTGAGATTGGAAAGTCTAGGCAGGGATAATTGGCAGAAGAAATGCAAAGCACCCTGCTGGGAGAGGAAAAATAAACTATTTGTAAGTGATAAATTCTTACATATGGAAAATCTTAAAGACTCCACAGAAACAACTATTAGAAAAACAGCCATTTACAAACAAGTCGGCAAGATGCCAAGTAAAATAAAACTGTGTTTGGGAATACTTGGAACTGAGCACTTTCTGATTATGATTTTTACTACAGAGATGTAATAATCAAGACAATGTGATACTGGCATAGAGATACATATATAGATCCACAAAACAAAACATAGTCCAAAAATAGTCCTTCATGGTTATAGTCAGACAGCTTTTGGCAAAGGTTCCAAGGAAATTCAAGGAGGAAATAATAGTGTTCCAACAAATGATGCCAGGATAACTGGAGATTGTGTTAGACTCTTGTTTCTGTCACCACATTAGTTAATTTGCTCATTGCTGAAACAAAATACCTGACCAAAGCAACTTACAAGGGTTTGGTTTTGCTCACAGTTTAAGGGCACATTCCACGGTGGTGGTGAGGTCAAAGCAGCAGGTACTTAAGCTCATCTGGTCACATTGCATCCCAGTTAGGAAGCCAAAGATGGTAGCCAATGCTCCATTAGCTTTACTTTTTAAACGGAATCAGCGAACCTCCGGGTTCTGTCCACTTCTAGAGTGGGTCTTCCAACCTCAATCAAGGTTATCCTAGATAATTCCTCCCAGACCCATAGTCTTGTCTGCTAAGTGATTCTAGACCTTGTCCACTTGACAATATATTAACTATTAAAGCTACAAAATACACAGAAAATGAGGGAGGGATTATTTTGCTCACAGTTTCAGAGATTTATTTGCTGTCATGGGGACGGGGTGTTGAGCAGTATACAGTGTGTAGTAAAGCTTACATCTTGATAGACACAAAGCAGTGTAGAACAATGGGAAGATCCAGGCCATCTCCCTAAGAACACACCCCCTAGTGACCTGCTCCCCCCAGTAAGGCCCCATGCTCTACTTCACAAAAAGAGCTAATTTTTAGTCCATCTGTGTATTAAGCTGTTTATTAAATCATGGCCCTCATGATCTAATTTCTGTGATCCCTCACAGACACCAATTTCTGGGTCAGCTTTACTAATATGCTATGCAGTTTTCAAATCCAGAAAACATTTTACACACACACACACACACACACACACACACACACACACACACACCAAAGAATGTAGCCATTCCCCTACCTCATGGACCAGACAAAATTTTCTCCAATATGGTCAAGGATTTAAGCATAGGTGATAAAACTATGAAACTTTTAAAAGAAATCTTCCTTTTTTTGCACTAGGCAAGGTGTCTTAGATATGACATTAAAAGGAGTAATTAAAAAGTACTTCATTAAAATGAAAATGGTTTGTATTTTTCAAAGACTCAATCAAAAAAGTTAAAAGACAACCTGAAAAAGAAAAAACCCTTTTTAGGTATCTTTTCAATGTCTAGTATTCAGTGTAAATAAAAAATTATTCTCACTCCTAGCAGCATTATTTAAAATGGGCAAGACAGTGAAATGGTAAAAACAAATATTCCATGTGGCAGATTGAAAAATAACCCCTCAGTCATATCTAGGTCAAATACTCAGACAATATTAATGTGATTTGAGACTCTCTTAAGAAAGAAAATGAGTTCTGTTTTAAGCCATGAGAAATGCTCATTGAATTCTATCACTAGAATCCTTTGCTCTTGTTTCTGTCATGTCTAGATTCCCCTTTAGAAGCCCCCTTCAATCCTGAAGGGCTTATCAAATCTGTCCAACCAACCCAAGGTTTTAGAATATTTGGAGATGAAAACTCAGTCTAGTCTCTGAAGCCATCTTCTAGTCATCGCTGGATTAATTCTTTCTGAAGGTGACATTTTTTGTGACATAATTTCCAAGGAAATTTCCATTCTAGCTATTAAACACTCAGCAATAAAGGGTGCTATTTAGGTTGTGAAGATCATGCAATGTATCCCAGCGGACTGGGATGACCCAAACATCATGAGAGAAGATAGAACACAAGCAATCACAAGTCTACAAGAAGTCTGTGATGGCTAATTGTCCACAGCATCTTGGTGAGGCAATGGTGCCCAGACAGTTCCTCCAGCACCACTCTAGATGTAACTCACTTATAGCATATATGAGGACCTGGGTTCAATCCCCAGCACTGCATAAACCATGCACGGTGTCAGAGGCCTGTAATCCCAGTACTTAGGATACTGGGATATGACCCACACCAGTAAGAGGCAGGCGATCCAAAAGTTCAAGGTCATTCTTGGCTACATAAAAAGTTGTTCCTGTTACATGGATTTTCTAAGCCAACAGCTCGTCAGTAGTTGCCACATGCTTGGCAGAAGCTGGGCACTGAAATTAAGGCCAGTCTTTAATCAATTAAATGAATCAAATCAGCATATCCCAGGAAGAATCATATAGAACTGATCCAGAATTTTATCATCCGAGTCTACAAAATGTTAAAACCATGAAACAAGGTGCAAAATCTGTATATGGCACAGCCACCAGATCCAGATGAAACCATCAGGCCCATGGTGAAGGCAGGGTGAAGCTGATAGCATTCGAAGGTAGGTATCTGGTGTTTGCTCTCACATGTCAGCTTCTCTTGTGTTTCAAACTTTCCAGCAAAAGAGAAGGCCTGGTGACACATAGGAGTGGCAAAGTAGCACCAGGGTTCAGCACACTTAGCTGACCACCATTGGTCTTTGTAAATAAGGTTTTACTGGGACATAGTCATGTTGTATATATTTAAAAAGACTTTATTAGATTTAATAGATTTCCAGCATCTAGGCTATGCATGCATGGTCTTGGTTTGTGCTCATTTAGAGTGGTAGTTCACCTGAGCCTGCTTTGCTTTTTGAGACATCTCTTAGTAGCCCAGGCTGGCCTTGGAGTCACTATGTACCTGGAGATGGATGACTTTGAACTTTTGCTTCTTCCACCTCTACCTCCTGTATGCTAGGTTACACGTGTGCTGCCATACCCTTTTAATATGGTGCTGGGTATTAGAGATTCCTGAATGTTAGTAAGCACAATCCTAGCTCAGCCACACATCTTCAGCTCCTTGTTACATATTTTTAGCAGCTGTTCTTGCCCCACTGTTGAGTAGTTGGGTCAGAGACCACATGTGGTCTTCAACCCCTGAACTGTTTACTATTTATCTCCTTACATGGTATCATTTTTTTCTTTTTTCTTTTTCCTTCCTTCCTTCCTTCCTTCCTTCCTTCCTTCCTTCCTTCCTTCCTTCTTCCTTCCTCCCTCCCTCCCTCCCTCCCTCCTTCACCCCCTCTCTCTTTCCTTCTTTCTTTCTTTCCCTTGGTTTTTCAAGACAGGATTTTTCTGTATAGCCCAGGTGTCCTGGAACTCACTTTGTAAACCAGGCTGGCCTTGAACTTAGAAATCTGCCTGCCTCTGCCTCCCAAGTGCTGAGATTAAAGGCATTTGCCAATAATGCCTGGCTACACGATATCTTTGATGATCCTAAATGTTCGAGTCTCTATTCATTACCCTCCTTAGTCCCTGGCCTTTATTTATTTCATTGTCATGTGCGAGTTTAAGTGGGGCATACAGATGTAAGTGGTTCTGGTGATGGTGTCACAGAGAGCCCTGGAAGCCTTGCTGATCACTCAGAACCTCACTGGGGCTTTCTGGAGGAGATGACTTCAGCCAACATATCATGACAGACTGGAGAAATCTACATCCCTATGAGAAGAGAAGAAGAAGCATTACCTGGAGCCAAGACAGGGGAAAGAGCATCACCAATGGCTTTCCTCATAGCACTGGGTCTCCCTGGTAGAATGAAACATCAATTCAAAAGTGGCAAATCTGTCCCCACATGCTCTGCTAAGATGGAGTAGATATCTTTCTCCAAAGATGGAGATGTAGCAGATGGTTGATCTCTCCAGGAGAGAATCAGAGGAAGAAAAATGATGTGGACTGTGGTTGAGAAGAAACCTGCTGTGGTTGGGAAGAAACCCACTGAGTTGCAGCATAGCTCCATTGAGAGATGCCACAGCCACAGCACTGTTTCCATTGCAATGACCAGATGGAAGGGCAGAGAGCACACAAGTCCTACCTTGACTCTCGAGACCTGCTCAGCATAGCACACAGCCTCATTTCTCCATTACCCAGCTCTGTGGCCTCCCTCCAGTGATCAACGACTTAACAAAAGAGGGTTCACCTTCACTTAATCACAGCTGTGAGCTTTCAAAATGCATTTTGTTGTGAACAGATTCAGATGGGTGGAGAGTGGAAGGAAATTGATCTTGGGCAAGATCCTGGGAAGAATATCAAATTGAATGTGTCTTGGGGTGGGGTGTTTTAAAAAAAGAATGGGGTAACAGTAAAGAATAGTTAGGGGTAGTAGAAGAATAGAGGGATGCAATGTAATAAGGAATGACTGTTGCCTGTCCCATTTTTATTGTGCCATAGACTGGTTATGTAGTATAAATGGGTTAGAGAAGGCCTCTTCTAGGGGAGCTTGCTCAGTCCTGAACCCTGGGGCTCACTGGCTATATTCAGTGGGTAGTGAATTGAAACTTGGTGAGGGGAAAAAAATATGTTCAAGAACTCCACGCCTCAGAAACAAGGAGAATACTTGATGGTGCCAACAATGACTTCTAGAGAGATAAGGGAAGGGTAGCCTGAGGCAAAGCCATTAAGAAGCAGGAGACAGCAGTGTGTGTGTGTGTGTGTGTGTGTTGGAGACCTGATACAAGTGCCCAGATCTTCATCAAATTGGCTATCAGAAGGATCTGGAAGGCAAAGTAATAATAGGATTGAATGGTAGTATGAGCCAACACCTTGGGTGTGTGTACCTTGGGTGTGTGTGCCCATGTGTGTAGATGAACATGGGAAGGAGATTGAAGGGAAATGAAATTTAAGGTCTGGGATTCATGCAACTTTAAAAGAAAATTGTGTAAATTCAAGGTTCAAATAATGTGAGACATAAAAGGGTTCTTTTAATGTAAAAACTTAAAGTTAAAAACTGCCTTAAAAAAAGGAAGCCCAGGTCGCCTTGAAACTAAAGTCAACTGGCCTTGGCTATTCTTTCCAACTCAACAGCCATCTGAGGAGTGCAGGAACTTGGCCTTGGCTGGTTCGACAGCCATCTTGGCAGGACAGTGCCTCCCCCAACCCAACCACCCCCCTTGTTAAGACATAGTTTAAAGTGCCTAAAGTTGTACATCACTCAGATGTATTGTCCTTCCTGATAAGCCCTGGCCCCTGAAATTCCCTCACCTGCACGTACTATTCTGCTGACTTGTAACCGCCTTGCTGGCTTTCAAATGAGTCAATCACGTGTAACTGCGCCAATTCTCCCCAACCGCCGACCCGTACCCCATAAAAACCCCTAGCTTTCTAGCCTCATGGTCAATGCCTCTACCTCCTGCATGAGGTACACATCGGCCTGGAGCTCTGCCATTAAACTGCCTCATGCTTTTGCAATAAGAAGGTCTCTTGTGTTTCCTTGGGATACCCTGACTCCCATGACCTGAGGGGGGTACCTGAGAGGGGGTCCTACAGAGATAATGGTTGGAACTGTGGATGTCTTCTGGGCAGGCAGCTAATGTATTAGTGGAGGATTATTGCATCTTTGTTACTCTGGATTATGAAGACCACAACTATGTAGTGTTTGAGTAACTATAAAAAAGGAACTATAAATAAGGAACTACTTAGAGTCATGTGGGATTAGTGGGAGTGGCCCCAGAGGTTCTCATGTGCTCCTAGGAGTAGGGGCTGATCACATGTAGCACACATATACACAGAACACATGAAGGCCTCATCCCTTTTGCTTGACTTTGCTCTGCTCTGAACTTGTCATCTGACATCAAAGATTTTGAGTGAAATCACAGAGCTGCTTCCTATTACAGGAGGGCCCTTAACAAATTCATAGTAGAATGCATATGTCTGATGGTAAAATAATTGTACTGAAAAAGTTTTTTTTAAAAAAAAATAATTGTACTGAAACCCCCCAATTATGCTTTGCCATTTTTCATGGATTTTTATCAATATTGAGTATATCAACTTACACATTTATTTCTTTCCATTAAGCATACATATATGTATATACACCAAACATGATTTTTATAAATAACATTATTATTCTGCAATTCACTTTAGAGAAAGGAAGCATCCCACTATAGCTTCTATTTAACAGCATATAAAGAAACTAAGGCTACCTTTCGTAAGTGGAAAGAGATCAGATACACTTTGAGAGGATAAATGTTTAAAAATGCAAATAAAGTTATCAAGCAGAAATGGCTTCTTATCAAAGGAAATCAGGCAAGAATATGAAAATATTAAACCAATGTTGTTCTCTAAATAAATCAATGAACTGAAATCTCCATGTAACTGCACAGATCCAGAATGCCCTTCGAAAGCAGTATAGAAAACATGCCTGAGTACTATTGTCTTTTCATGATTTTTCTTGGAACAGCCTTTGCACACCATCTTAGTGTTTCTAGTGCTGTGATGAAATGCCATGAGCAAAAAGCAAGTTGGAGACGGGTTTATTTGGCTTACACTTCCCCACTGCTGTTCAACATTGAAGGAAGTCGGGATGGGAACTCAAACGGGGCAGGAGTCTGGAAGAAAGGGATGGTGCAGATAGCAGAGAAGTGTTGCTTATTGACTTGCTCAGCCTGCCTTATAGAATCCAGGACCACCAGCCCAGGGATGGCACCACCCACAGCAGGGATCTCCACAACAATCACTAATTAAGAAGATGCCTTATAGCTGGATCTTGGGGAGGCATTTTCTTACCTGAGGCTCTCTTCTTCCAGATAACTCTAGTCTGTGTGTCAAGTTGACAGCTTAAGACTAGCCAACCCACACACATGCAGCAGAACAACTCACCAGCAATTCATTTCCATTTTTAAAGTCCAAATCACAACTGTTAGAGGAAATTTGAGGAGGACCCCTACCTTGACTAGACTTCTATTTTCACATGGTCCGTGTGTTTGAATGTGAATGTGTGGCTGGCAGGGAGACTCGAGTGCCTTGGCACACATGTGGAAGTCATAGTACAACTTCTGGGAGTCAGTTTTCTCCTTCCACCGTGTGAGTCGCAGAGTTTGAACTCAGATCATCAAGCTTAGATTCAAGCACTCACCGAGTCATTTCACCAGCTTTTGCCTTCTTCTATAAACCTTACCCTAACAGGACTCTGAAGACAGACTTGGGATGGGCAGGGGCTGGTATGACCTGATAGGACTTGATATGACTAGTGAGTGTATACTACAGTTATTAAAGGGTCACCTGGTCCTTTGTAAATACACACAGTTGCTATATGTTAGTTATTTAAGACAGACGTGACAGCTCACATCGATTGATACAGTATTGCAGAGGCTTAGGCAGGCTGTTGTGAGTACTGTTTGCTTATTTTGTTGTTGATATCTTTGTTTCTCTCCCCACATTGAACAAATCATCTTCTACTTTTGACTAAAACAACAAAATAAAATTAAAACTGAGACAATAGCATTGATATCAAATGAGAAACATGGGCTTTTCCTCACATTAATATCATGAATAGGCAGTTTCTATTAGTCTTCGTCCAATAGAAAAATGTCTTGATGTTGAATCATCATAGCAGAAATGGTTGGTTTGGTCCCTAACTTTCCTTATTCTCGAAGCTCATCATATCTTGTAAAATCAGATGTTCATTATCAGTGATGTGAGTACGACCTTGGTTTCTCCTTTAGAAACCTTCCACTTCATCCCCCTTAGCCCCTTCTTTCTGACACAGGATACTCAGATTAACATAATTTTAAGCTTTATTTTGGGCAATGACTGCATACAGTCCTGGTATAAGAACTTAATCATTTGTCGAGTCTGGAGGAAATTATGTTAGAGAAATGAAAATGAACCAAATACAAAGAATAAAAACCCAATGTTCATATAGGTTAAGGTATGTTTAGTGCTATCTGGGTTGGAATGGAGAAGGGATTCAGAGAGGACTGTGAATGTTATCGGAGGCAATTCAATACAACTCCCAGTGTTCTAAGCACAACAGTATTTCAAAATAGCTAGCAGGAAGGATTACAAATACTTCCAACACAAAGAAATAAGTATGTAGGGTAGTGGGTTTGTTCATTATCCTGATTTGACCATTGAGTGTATGCTACTTGTATTGAAGGGTCACCTGGTCCTTTGTAAATGCACACAGTTGCAACATGAATAATTATAAAATTAAAAAGTACAACTTAAGACAGGTGTGATAGCTCCCACCTATAAATACAGTATTGCAGAGGCCCAGGCAGACTTTTGTGAGTGGTGTTTGCTCATTTTGTTGTTGAAAAGTCAAGTTCAAGGTCTGGTGAGCTGGCACGGGCAAAAGGTCACTTGGACTCTCTTGAACAGCCTTGTCTGTTGGGTGGGGCTCCCACTGCACCACGTTGGAGGCAGAATTAGGAGCCCTGACTCAATGTCTTCATTAATTTTCCTCAGCCAGGTATGGCTTTAAGTCAGATCACATATTGATCCAGCCTGATGCTATGGCACTGAAAAGACAATGACCCAGCCTCAGCTTGTTTGAGGTCATGGGCTGTAGATCAAGGAAGCCTTACATTCTCCCTGCCAGAAACATAAGTCTGTTTCTTAAGAGTTCCAGAAGCCAGCTTGCCTTGTGGAAGACCCTAAAATAAAGTTCCCTGCTCTCTGTCTAATGCATGCTGGCCTCACAGCAAACAGCCAGTGTAGTTTAGATAACAATGGCTTCTCCGCAGAGGATAGCCATAGGTACAGGTTAGAGAAGGAAAAGGCTACCGTACGTCTTACTGTTTGTAAGATATACCCAAATGCATAATTAAATTCACCGCTGAATACTTATTTTAAAGTGGTTCTATCAAACTTTAATCATCTGTTTGCCTGTTGGTAAAGGTTATGTGTTTTTGATGTCTAGGTATTAAATGACTAAAGAGAACTGTGTACTTGCTCCTGGTGCCCTTTTATAATCATTTCTTCAGGATATGTATCTGGGAGTGGAATTGCTAGTTGTAAACCATGTACATTTTTAACTTGACAGAATGCTGGCTGGGTTGTTCTCAGTGTGGTTCCCTTCATGTCTGGAAGTGCCTACAATAGTTGCAGAAACCATATTAAACTACCACAGCATCCAAAGTGTTGAAAGTATTAAGTTGCACATCCATGATTAAAGTGACCATTGGCCAACAGTACACAAGGCCAGCTTTTTAGGATCTGTGTTATGCACTCTAGGATGTTCACCAATATTTCTGATTGTGACCAGAATCCTGGGTTAAATGTCTCTGATCAGGACACTGCTGCTTTGGAGAAGGCTTCTTCCCAGCAGGTGTGAGGGTCACAGCTGGTTCTGCTGTCAGCCTGGCTTCTGAGGAGGGAAAAGTACATGCCAGAGAGGACAGCTGTGGAGCCTGAATCACTCAAGCCACCACTCCAAGGGCTTTATTTCATTTTCATGTCAAAATGTAATTAAAAAAAAAAAACAGACCCTCACTTTCCACTAGGCCCTTGAATCCATTAAGTTTTTCATACCAAGGTTCTTCAAGAGCCTTGGGAAAATTGTAGTGTTAAAAAATAAATGTTCCCGATTGACTTTCCTTTGTCAATCTCTGTGCTGCATAGTTTAGTGTTCAGCACTGTCACTGTGAGTGACAGATCCTGTTCTTAACAGATGTCAGGGGTTGGGCAAGTTTTCTCTGTAGTTACAGAACCATCATTTCAAAGTATCTGTCCTCGTAGCTTCCTTTATCAAAAGAAGGAAAGGCCTATCCCCAGGGCTGTCATTGCTGGTAGGTGTACTTCTGTTCCCACAGCATTTGCCCAGCATTGTTACTCCCTTGTGCTTCAAGAAGTTAGTAGACTAAAAAGACTATTTGATGCTGATGACATTCACAGGCACCTCTCACATAGTTTATTACAGCCCTGTGTTCTCACTGACTGCCCTACTGGGCCAAACAGGATTCAGAAAACCCATGTTCAGCAGAAGCCACCTTAGATGCTTTTGTTCTTAAAGTGCCAAGCACGGGTCTCCTCTTTGCAAAGGGCACAACTATGCCAAGTTTCCCCCTTCTTCTGCCTCCTGGCACTGGACCCATGTCGATCAGAGCTGTTTCTGAATTCCTCTTGTAGTTCCACCGTCATGTTCCTGGAATGAGACTTAGTCTTTTCTCTCAAGGAACTCACAGGCGATAAAGGAGAGTCCCCCAAACCAGAGAAGGCTGAGGTGAATCATCTTTGGAGGATGAAAGATGGTTGCCATGGGCACTGTGCCTGGAATTCTCGAAGCAGAAAGAACATTGTGCTTCGAGCTGGAGCTTGCTGTCTCCTCTAGCTTGTAGCCTAACATGGTGGATATTTTGATTCTTCTTTCCCCATCCACAAGATGGGGTTAATCAAACTTATTCATAAAGCTGGCCAAAGGATAAAGTGAAGTAAAGGATGTTGAAGCCCTTTTATTCAATGAAGTGATACACTATTTGAATTATGATAGAGTTTTTTATCCTGAAGTAAATTTAAAAGTGGCTAGGCAGCAGTGTATGAGTCACACAATAAGAGCTTGCTGAATGTGTCAGGCACTGCTGCTGGCTTATCTATGGATCCAATAAGCACGTTCTAATCCCTTGCTCTGTGTTAGAAATATATGCAGAAATTGAAGGTAGAGGCGAAAAAATGGAACATTTAAAGTCCTTGTTCACATGGATTTCCCTGTTTAGCATGAGAAACAGGGAAATGCTATGTCAGGAGCACACGCTGTGAGGAAGCAGGGCAATAGAGCAGAGCATAAAGAGACTGGTAGTACTGTGTCCAGGTGGGGCATCCAGAGTGTCAGAAACACACAGGAAGTGAGGCTAAGATGCAATGATCTGGGGAAGGAAGAATCGAGGCCACTGCAGTATGGCTCATAGAAGATCCTGGATGTGGGGCCATCGGGGGCAGCATAGTGGAGGCAGAGAGGGAGAGCAGGATGGTGAGGGAGGGTGATGAGGCTGGTCAGTGGTCAGCCTAGGTATATAAGACTGGGCTGCAGTGGAGAAGGAAGATTCCATTGGAGCCCACTGGAGATTGTGAGCAGAACCTGGGCTTGATTTAATGTGAAAACACCCTTTGGTTGTGTGAAGGTATGAAGGGTGAAGGCAAGGCTAGAAGAAAGAGCTACTGCTCATTCAGGCGGTTTAGAGTCTTGTGCCACAGACTATGGTCGTGATGGAAGAACGAGATGGTCTCCATAGGGAGTATGAACCTAAGAGAGAAGGCAGGAGTGGCAGTCAGAGCGACTGAGTACACAGCATGACTACGGGGTGATCAGAGGACCAGTTGGAGTAGAGCAGAGATGAGAGGTGGAAAATTAAAGATTTTTTTCTGGCCACAGTAAAGTTAAGAAGCTCTTGGACAGAAATAAATGAAGCTATTCTGAAGGGTGGAGGCCACTCTAGTTGAAGACATGAAGCTAGAATTCAGTCACTGTACTTTCCCCAGTCTGATAATTCTCCCCTCAAATGGAACCAGTTGCTCCCATGACGTCTACCTTACAGGTAAGGACACAGGCTCAGAGCACTTAAGAACATTGGAGCTGTTGGGATCAGTTGTGACTCAGGGACAAAGGACACAATTTGTAATAGAAAGTTGTCATTGGCAGAGAGGGAGGCTGTTGATCCCATTATGTAGTTGGAGACATGGTAGAAGAGATCCATTATCCAGGCCCCAGAAAAGCAAGAACACAGGTGGGAATCGAACTCAAGCACCACAGCTCCTATGTTTATGTCATTCTTCGTTACCGAACCCACCATCCCTCTTCCCTACCTCATTTTCCCCAACCATGGGTCCTAGATAGGACCCACTTACCTGGCTATGGCAGAAAGGACAAGTGAAGATCACTGAGGGGGTTTCTCCGCACGGAAAGGTTTCCCTGGATCTAGTTGCTAATGATGATATATTCCCCTGCAGGCTTCCCTCCTGACAGGCTGTCAGGAAGCAGCAGTGAGCTTAGGTGCAGAATTAGATCTTTCCTTAAACCTAGGTTTCCATTCTTTATCTGACTAGAGTTTCAAAGCCAGGATTTGGAAGAAAAATGTTCCCCCAGGCATCTCCCAGACTCTGCAAGGCTCTGTGTCACTAAAACTACAGGAACAAACAGTAGAAGGTAGACAGCCTCCACCACCCTGCCTGAGCTTTGAAGCCTCTCTTTGTGTTTCCCAAAATGTTTTTCCACTGTACTCTCTTCACCAGAGAACCTTGGAAACCCACAGCAAAGGCATTTTTTATTAAGTTCTAACTCAGGAGGCTTAATTAATTCTAGGCAGCTTTTCTCTGAAATATAAACCTGTTCGCTTCCCCCTCCCAACCCTCAGGTTCAGGCATTAGGCCTGCCTTTGTAGAATATCACAACAGTTGAAAGAGTTAAGGGAGGCTCCCTAGTGCTTTGCTTAGCCCTGCCTCCCAGCCTGCTGTAGCTCCTCAGCATTTTCCAGCAGTGAACTTCTTCCACAGCTAGGCCTCTTTTTCTGAGTCTGAAAAAAAAAAAACGATCAGAGGGACCTGAGTGATGCTGTCATTTTGACTCCATTCGTTGTCACAGTGTGAGTTTTCCCATTTACCAGAGGGTTTAATAAAGGAGAAGTAGGGCCTGAGTCACAAAGGGATAAGCAATGGGACTGGCTGAATTGGGGAAAGACAGGAACAGAATTCCAGCTTTACAAAGCCAGCAAGCCAAGGTCAAGGAGGTCTGTGCTCAGGAAGGAATGGGGAAAGCCCCCTAACCTGAAGTGGTAGTGTGCAATAAGAGACCCAACAGAAAAGAAGGAACAAAGGGAGAGGCTGCCCACAAGAAAAGGGCTTGTGGCAAGAACAGAAGACTGTTCCTAGAGTAGGCTGGGGACCCAAGTGGCGGCATCCTAGAGTTCACCTGCTCCGACTGCTTGTGGCAGCCCATTGTCAGGTTTTCAGGCTTTTTGTGAGTCAGATGACATCACTTCAGCCATTGAAATTTTGCTACAGTGTGGCCTATATAAGTTACTGTAGAAACTGGCAAACTCAAGTTACTTCCCCTCCTCCAGCCTTCACAGTTCATTGTCAAAATTTGGGGGGCTGACCACCACCAGTGGTTGAGACTCCAGTGAAACAAAAGACTTGGCTTGGAACATGAACTAAGCACTTAACTGTCAAACCTGATTTTTGCTGCCCCAAAGCATCATGGAGATATCTACTGCTTGCATACCAGTTTCCAGGAGGAAATTCCTGTAAGAGTGTTAATGATCCCAGTGGAGTCGCCAGACAGCACCATGCCAGCATCGATTTCATTTGGGAACCTGTTTCATTTCCCAGCCCCTCCCTACCTGAATGCCTGGGCCAAGTAGTGGGAGTGGGTGGGTAGGGGAGCGGGGGTGGGGGGGTATAGGGAACTTTCGGGATAGCATTTGAAATGTAAATAAAGAAAATAATAATTAAAAAAAATTAAAAAAAATCTAGGAAGGAGGTCCAGGAACCCATGAGGTTTTTTTCTTTTTTCCCTCCCTCCCTTCCTTCCTTCCTTCCTTCCTTCCTTCCTTCCTTCCTTCCTTCCTTCCTTCATTCCTTCCTTCCTTCTTTCCTTCTTTCCTTCTTTCCTTCTTTCCTTCTCCCTCTCTCCCTTGCTCCACCCCTTCTTCCCTTTCTTCTTTCTCTTCTTTCTTTCTCCTCTTTCTTTCTTTCTTTCTTTCTTTCTTTCTTTCTTTCTTCCTTCCTTTCTTTCTTTCTCTTTCCCTCTTCCTTTCTTCCTTCCTTCTTTTCTTTCTCTTCTTTCTCTCCTTCCTTCCTTCCTTCCTTCCTTCCTTCCTTCCTTCCTTCCTTTCTTCTCTCCTCTCTCCTCTCTCTCTCTCTCTCTCTCTCTCTCTCTCTCTCTCTCTCTCTCTTTCTCTTTCTCTCTCGTGTGCGTGTGTGTGTGTGTGTGTGTGTGTGTGTGTGTGTGTGTATGCACGCGTGAGGAGCTGAAGCACCATCCTGTGCACTCACCTGTGGACACAAAGTCAGATGTTAGGTGTATTCCTTTACAGCTCCATTTTATGATGTAGGCAGGTTGTCTCAGTGAACCTAGAACTTGTTTCCTATGTGCCACTCAGCACTGCACCACAGAGAAGTTTACAACATCCATCCACCAATCTATGTACTGATTCATTTATTCTGAACAGTCACCTTGAGAAACTACCATTATTCTCAAGTTCGGGGCATTGGGAAAACCCAAGTAAATAAATCACTCTCCCTGTTCATAACTCACACTCTGGACAGGACCCGGGGGTAAAATATAATTACAGCACATGGAATGGGAAGTGTACGTGTGAATGAAAAGTGTGTCTTAGTTTAGCAAAGGGAGGGAGCCTTTTGTCCACTACCCTAGTGGCGAAGGTTGTTTTCCCTTTACCGGCAGCAATGACTTCTCTTAAGGAACTCTGGTAGCTACGGATGTTCCACTATAGATAAGGAAGCGAATGATGAGCAATGAGATAGGAATAGGGAGTGGGGAGGGGCTGGTGGAAGTGATAAGTGAGTTTTCTAAGGACACATGACCTTTAGAAGCTAGGGCCAAGGGTAGCTTCAGGCATGGTAAGGCTAATTCTAGTTCTTTTTGTTACAGTTGGAGCCTGAAGATCTGAACATTTTCATCTCTGCCCTGTGTGTTTCCTGAGACCTGTAGCATTAATATTATAGATACCAAACAAAACTGTAATTCCAGTTTCATAAGACACCCTCTTCAGACCTCCTCTTATACCTACTTACCTACATACACACACACACACACACACACACACACACACACACACACACCTCTAAAAGGAGAAGAAACAGGGATCCTTCCCTCTGCAACAGACATAAGTTATAGAAAAACAGAAGATAAAACATTTAGCCATATCACAACACTGTATTAATCACATTTTTTTTCTCCTGTGATAAAACACCATGACTGAGAACAACTTAGGGAAGAGTTTTCTTAGCTTATGGCTCCAGAGGAATAAGAACTCATCGTGGTAGAGAGGCGTGGCAGCAAGCAGCAGAAATAGTGGCAGGAGCATGGAGCTGAGAGCTCACATCACAACCACAAGCACAGAACAGAGGGTAAGCCAAGCATGGCTTGAGGCTTTTAGCTCTCAAATCTTGCTCCCAGTGACATACTTCTTCCATCAAGGCTGGGGACCAAGTGTCCTAACACTGGAACCTGGGGGGAACTTTCTCATCCAATCTACCACATACACACACACACCGAGCAGTATAGTTATATGTTGTTCAGATTCTAAGAGAATATCCCTGTTTAAAAGCGTACTGCAAGCCATGTGATGGGAAATGATAGCCAAAGTTACCTAGGATGGCCTTCCCCTATCTATTGCTCTAACACCACAGGAGGAGCCCTGGGTGAAGTTGACCTCACAAAGCACGAAATTCTCTGATGGAAAAAAGCAGTCATAAAATCTTCCCCTTGGGGCGAATGCTGCTGTGCCACAGTAGTGTGCATATTGTTCCAGGAGAAGAATGTGCACTCGGTAAATGCTGGCTCTTGTTCAAAGAGTCTGCCCTCTACCAATGTATCTCATAAACGTAATTTCCCCTGGTAAACAATATATGTATCGTGTGTCAATCACTATGCATATATGGTATTCAAAGTCAAGTATTTATTGCTTTGTTCTATCCTAAACTTATTGGAAAACATAAGCATTTCAGATTAACATTCTGATAAACATTTTTGACCTAGAAAAAAAAAAAAGAAAGAAAGAAAGTAGGGCCTTGTAGAACAAGCAAGTACCTGTGGGCCATTGGGCTAGCAAGAGGGAGTTCACAAGGGAAATGAGTTATAATCCCCAGCCTTTGTCAAACACCAAGCTAGGATGTAAAATGGGGACATGCCCTTTGTCCCCCAGAAGCACACAGTTCAATGAAAGAAGTGGCTCAGGATGCACAGAGAATCATGGAGACGGTGAGAGTTAGTACTGAAGAGTGTACAGATAAAGTTCTGAGATGAGGCTGCATTCGAGTTTGATAGACTAGGACCAAAGGAGAACCAGTGTGCTTAAGATCACAGTTGCCTAGGTGGGTCCTGACGTTGCCTGCCATGGAGTACACAAGAATGGGAAGCTGTAAGCGGCCCAAGGCCCTGGGTGTGCAATGGTACTTGGTGCCCTTCAGTGGGTACATCTTCACAGAGTCACAGCCACCCTGGTACCCATGGTACCATTCCCACTCCAGAGATGTCTCATTGACATCCAGCCAAAACTCACCGGATGCCAGGGACAGTGCACCTCTTGTCTCAGTGGATTTCCACAGCAGTGAATTGACTAGCATCTGTGCTGCCATTCCTGTGTCACATATGAGGTAACTGACCTAGCAAACTGCTCAGGACCTCACTGCAGGTGGGTGACTGCATGAGTCACTTTTCTCATCACGAAGACAAAGCATCCTACCAAAAGCAACTTAAAAGCAAGAATTCATTTCAGGATACAGTTTGAGGGAATGCAGCCGCTGAGGACTGGGAAGGCAGGGTAGCAGGAGAGAGTGGTGTGGCAGGTAACATTGTCTCTGCAGACAGGAGACAGATGAATACTAGTGCTTAGCTCACCTTTTTTCTTTTTATTCAATTGGAGACCCCAGTCCATGGGATAGTGCTGCCCACACTTGGGGCAGATCTTCTCTGCTCAGTGAAGCCTTTCTGGAATCACCCGGTATGACACCTAGAAATATATATTCCATGGAGACTTTAAATCTTACCAAGTTAACAAGAAGGATTAGCCCTCAAGGTGGCCGAGTTAAGTTTGTGTGACATCAATGCCAGTATCTATGATCTCTCTATTGTCTGTCCTTCAAATATTCTGTCTATTGCTTGTCAGCATCCAGATGGTCAAAACACTAGTGTCAGCCACATCAGATTTTCGTTGGTTATGACCTGCTTGCTCTGTTTGCTTTCGTTCTTTTGTGTCAAAAGTTCTACTGAGAACATGACATTGCAGATCACCTAAGCTGGTTGACGGTACAGAGCTGAGAATGGGAAATCTATGAGCAGTTCAACCACAAAATTGCCACACCCCTTCATCTCAGTACTATGGAGGTGGAGGCAGGAGGACCAAGATCTCAAGGTCACTTTCAGCTACATATTGAATTGGAGGACAGCCCGGGCCACATGAGACCTTGGCTGCAAAAGGAAACAAAAATCCTGGCACATTATAAAAGGGAGGCTAAAACCTCGAATTTTCCATGAGGGTTTATTTATTTATTTTGGTCACCTTTTATGTTTCTGTGCTCTGAGCTCCAGACGTTGGCATCAACACCTGTTTTCATTTATAAAGCTCCTCACTGCTGTATTATGGCTTTGATGAATGCTGCTGGAAGCAAAGGAACATTTCACATTGAGCATGGAAGGTCAAAAAGTGCCTGTGAGGAGACAAATATGTGTTTACTCTTTTGTCTCATTTGAATAGTAAGATAAATTTAAGCGTCGTTGGCGTCAACAACCCCAGCTCTTAAATCAGAAACCGGCACACCACGTACACGGGGCAGCATTAAGTGTTCTCCTCGTTACCTAATTATAAAGCACAGGGCTGAAATCATTCCCGTTCATTTACCCAATTTCCAATTGTCAAGCTCTGTGTCTAAGCTTGATGTGATTATGTTAATGTGCTAATTAAATTGAATGTTCTTTATTGAACGTTCTGCTCCCAGCAAAGTGGGAAGCTTCTTTGAGAAGTCTGTCTTCCCCAGTGTGGCCTGGAAGAAAAAGGGCAAATGACTCCTGAGAGTAGGCAATGGTGTCTTTGGTGTTCATCTGGCTTAGATGAAATTCATTTTGAACAACTGAACACACTTCTGAAGTGCAAGAAGCAAAAAGGAAGGGAGTCCGGCTTTGTGACAGGCCTTGTGGTCCCCTTCTGGCCTTGAAGAACAGGCAGTGTGCTTGTACAAGGGCCACAAGAGGGCACCACAGGGACCAAAACCACAGCGTAGTCTTCTCATCTACTCTACCCGAGACTACCTTTGGCTCGAACTTATTTTGTTCTGATTTACTAACATGATAAATATATGAAGACACTTTAGACACAGCCTGGTGTGGCCTCTGTCACATGTCACACTGATGTTTGTGGATAACTCTATACACACAAATTATTAGATAATTAAGATAATTTGGCCTCAAACAAATGCATCAGAGAGAGCAACGTTTAACTAAGTATGTAGTTAGTTGAACAACAATGAGCCCCAACTTAGGAAAAGTTCAGCTAATTATGTTCGTCATGGTTAATTAAGTAAGGTCACCTCATCAGGAATGAATTTGGTCTACATAATCTCACTATGACAAAATTTTGCATTCAGAGTTGCTGTAAGTTCAGAGATTTAATCCACAGAAGATTTTCTTATGTTGTAAAAAAACTAGAAATATGTCAGTGCTTACACACCCACTAAACTATCAACATCACAAAAGGCATGGAGCAACAGAAGATCCCATCCATTGGTGGGGGAAATGCAAAATGGAAGACATTTGGAAGGCAGCTGAGCATCCTTGTGAGAACTTAGATGTATTCTTGCTATGAGTTGAAAACCTCTATCCATGCAAAAACCTACATGTAGATATTTCCAACAGCTTTATTCATCATATCTTCCCAGGCTTGGAAGCAAATAAGATGTCCCTCTGTGAATGAATAAATGAGTGAACTGTGTACAGTCAGACAATGAAATAACATTCAGTGCTAAAAGAGCTATTCAGCCATAAAATGACACAGCAGAAAATTACATGTGTGTTAGCAAAATGAGAGAAATCAATCTGAACTGTGTATACATTGTAGAGTCCCAGCTATATGGCAGTTTGAAATATCTATGGTGAGAAATAAAATATCAGTGGTTCTTAGGGGCTGGTGGAAGGGGAGGGGTGGATGGGAGGAATTCTATGATACTGTAATGGTGGACACACATCATCCTATGTTTGTTAAAACAAGAGTGGGCTCTACACCGACTGCTCTGCCGAAGGTCCAGAGTTCAAATCCCAGCAATCACATGGTGGCTCATAACCATCCGTAACAAGTTCTGACACCCTCTTCTGGAGTGTCTGAAGACAGCTACAGTGTACTTACATATAATAAATAAATAAAATCTTAAAAAAAAAAAAAGAGTGGGCTCTAGATGTCAATGATGTATCAATGTTGGATCATCATTTGGATGTTGACGGTGGGTGTGGGGAGATGTTGAAGGACAGAGAGTAGATGGGAATGCCACATACTTCCCACTCAGTTGTGTGTGAACTTAAAACTGTTATGAAAATAAAGTCTACTTTTTAAAAAAGAGGCAGAAACATCGCTAGATGACAAGGGACTGAAGAGAGACAGAGACATGAAAATGAAGTGGCCTGTGATCCTTCTTTTGATCCCGAACCACGACTTGCTTTTTCATAAAGGTCACTTCTTAGATAATTAGAGACAAATGAATAAGATTTGGAACTTATGTAATTATATTATGGAAATGATAAAGTCTTGATTTGATAATGGAAATGTGGTTATATAAGCAAATGCACTTGATCTTGAAAAATACACAGTAAAGTGTTGGGGCAGAAAGGGGTGTAATATCTTCCAGTGAGCCAGAAAACAACACAAATATACACAGAGAAATTATAAAGCAAATGTTAGATAAAATATTGTTAATTGAGGTATAATGACTGTAATAGTTATTTCTACTTTTATTTTTTACAAAAGCTTACAAAAATAAATTGTTTTAAATTTTAAAAAGGTATAAAAGGCTGAAGAAACATTTACTGCAAAAGAAATATAGGGCACATAAGGTCATTAAATGACTCATTGGAACCAATGACAGCATTCTGAAGTTCTTCACAGGCTTTCATGATTGACATGCACACGAATAGAAGTATTGACAAGGGCATCCTTCCTTCTGCCTGCCTTTTCTAATCCAGTCATGTTTCCTATGAGTAATCTTCACAGTAGGAAAGTTCAGAGACGTGCTACATTCTAGGAACCCCACCATGGACCTAAGGATGGGTAGCTCAGCTGCCTTCTTATTGTTAGTGTTTCTCATTATTTCTGTCATTTACTAAAGATATAGTGTTTTTAGTTTATTTTACCAGAGTATAAAACGTACTGGTAGTGCTGCTTTTAATTATAATAAGCCCTGTTATTTCCTCTCCCCAGCCTGCTCCTCAGCTTGTCAGGTACTTATCCCAAGAGCACCTACTCTCTCGTTGTAGCCACACAATGATCATTTCTGAGTAGTTACCCTAGTAGATCCTATGTCCATCAGTTGACATGTGCACCTGGTTTGAGATCCTGACAATGTCGTTCACTAGTTATATGATCTTAAACCAGCTAAACACTCTTTCTTAGCTGCCATTTACCTTTAAGTTATTCCTGAAAGTTTGTATGTCTCTGCCCATGTGAGCTAACTAAACCACAGACACCTACCTGGCTGTTATTTGCTTGTTTCCTCTAGTTACACACCCCCACACTGGATCTTATTCCAATTACCTTGCTAGTTGCCAGATTAACAAGAGAAGCTCCATCTCAGCTTTCTGCGTGAAAGAGGGAAGTTTGATCAGCAGGGACAGCTCTATTTTGCATAAATCAATACTTTGAGACTGAGTGAGCAGAAACATTGAAGTTGGATTGACCTGGGTCCACATGTTTAGCTATGAATACCAGTCATCAGATAAAGTAGAAATAAAAATGACAGTGTTAGAATGTTATTTGAGAGGATTAAGGCTTAAGTAAGATATGCAAATTAATTTTGTGATCTTTTAGCCACAATATAGACATAATATATGAAGATAAGTCTTGTTTTAGTTACGTTATCATTGCTAGGTTAAACACCATGACCAAAGGGTTTATTTGGCTTACAAAGTTACAGTCCATTAACAGGGCAAGCTAAGTCATATACAAGGCAGGGACTAAAGCAGAGACTATGGAAGAACACTGCTTACTTATCTACTCTCCATGGATCACTCATCTTGCTGTCTTATACACCTCAGGACCTCCTGCCCAGGGGCAGTATCATCCACAATCACCTGGGCCCTACTACATCAATCATTAATCGGGAAAAAGAAATGATCTCACAGACTTGTCTACAAGGCTATGCTTAGGATACCCTTGAGGACGTTTTTCAATGATGGTTTGCTCCTCTCAGTACTAGCTTGTGTTGAGAAGACTACAAACCAATATACAGGACAATGTATATTATAGATCTCACACACACACACACACACACACACACTATGTGAAAATGCACATACAATGTAAAGATTACACAGTATTGCAACTTAAAAGTGAAATGTCTCCTATAAGCTCATGTGTTTGAACAGAGTGCCCCCAAATGGTGGCACCATTTGGTAAAAGTATAAAACCTCTAGGAGGAAAAGGCTCACTGGAGGAAGCTGGTTACTGGCATTAGGCCTTGAGGCTCTTCGAGCCCAGCCTCACTTCCAGTTCTCTTTGTTTCCTGTGTGTGAATGCAATGTGACCAGTCAGCCTCCTGCCCCTACAGAAAAGCCTTCTCTACTGGGACAGAATGAACCTTGAACTGTAAGCCAGATAAGCCTTTCCTCCCTTAAATTGCACAGGGCATTTAATTGGTCAGAGCAGTGAGGAAAAATAACTAAAAGAACAATGTGTCCATGAGAACCAGAACTCAGAGAGATAAAGACTCTAAGGAGAGCCTGAGCTACACAGTGTTGCATTCAATGGTATGGCCACTGCTACATCAGAGAAACTAGCTTTTGTCCATTTTTCATCTCTCAAGGAGAAGACATCAGGCCTCAAGGAACAGATCAAACTAACTACACGCCAGCTGTTTATGATCCTGCATGCTGGTCTGCTCATTACCCCCCTCCCCAGGAACAAAGTCATAAAAGGCCATATTGCACTCTGAAGGCCATAGAACAGTGGTTCTCAACCTGTGGATTGTGACCCCTTGGAGCTCACATTGCAGTTATTTGCATTCTGCTTCATAATGGTCACAAAATTACAGTTATGAAGTAGCAACGAAAATAATTTTGTGTCTGGGGGTCACCACAACATGAGGGACTGTCTTAAAGGGTCCCAGCATTAGGAAGGTTGAGAACCACTGCCATAGAGGATGGTGTGTTTGTCCAGGAGAGGTTTGAGGCTGAAACTGTGTGGGTGGAGATGACAAAGAGTGCTTTGTGGCTGGGTTACTGCATGTGACATCCTGTAGGGAGAATTGGCCCCATGTCTTGGAGAGGGCCCAGGTCCTCACCCATTGTGTCCTTTGATTTCTGTCCACAGTTCCTTCTCTGACTGTTCTCTCATCAACAGAGGGGGTCTAGAGCCTGCTCACTTGTTCAGTGTTCATTTCATGATTTTACTTTTTGCCTGTAAACCCCCCTTCAATGCTACGTTATCCTGAATAGGTTTCCTAGACTCGTTCATTCTGCCTTTGACCTCTGAAAGATCCTCCTATGCATTAGTGTCATAATTGACCAATTTCATCTATGTTTGCATCATTATCAATTCCTGGCTTTCTCAGAGCTTCAGAAGCAGCTCTAAAATCCATTATGGTGACTTACCAAACAGCTCCTTTGCTCCCTGGACACTTTTAGTAGATGCTTCTAGAAAGTTCTTCCTAGAAACAGGTGAAGCCTTAGAAAAAGAAAAACATGGGCTCTCAAGAATTACTGGTTTTGAAATAGCATTTAGCATTATTAAATAGCTTTTGAAATACCCATTAGCAGTATCTGGAGCATGCTATTATCAGGGAGGATGCAATGCTTTTCTAGTGGGTCCTCCATAGTCCACATTATTATGAGTTGAATAAACAGTTCAGTGCTGGGAGATATATGGGAAAATATGATGGTTTTGCAGTGAATATTGGCATTGTAACCTGAACCAGCAGGTCTTCTTCAGTGACAGGGTCCTGAGTCAGAGGACCAGGAGATTAGAAGAAACAGAGGATAGAAGATAAGAAAGTTTGGGATCCAGAGGTCTTGCACAAGCTATAACTTATGCCAAGCAAGCTTATTAAGAGGTGCAGCATCAGCCAGGCGTGGTGGTGCACGCCTTTAATCCCAGCACTTGGGAGGCAGAGGCAGGTGGATTTCTGAGTTTGAGGCCAGCCTGGTCTACAAAGTGAGTTCCAGGACAGCCAAGGCTACACAGAGAAACCCTGTCTCAAAAAAAAAAAAAAAAAAAAAAAAAAGGTGCAACATCTTATATTGCCAGGAGATAAATGGGACAAAGTCAGCAGAAACTATTTTACTGTTGGGCAAAATCAACAAGAAGCTAATCAAACAATGTTACACAAAGGGAACACGGGGCATCTCAAACACGTTACAGCCAGAGCACACAGAGGCCTTAGAACTGATAGCCAGAGCTCCTAAAATGTAGGAAGAGTTGTGTTCTGGGGATCTGAAGCCACAGATTCTTCCAGAGCCATAGCCCCAGGCCATTATCTGCTCTGTCAAGCATATTCCTAGTTTCTGAAGGAACATAGGTCCTTCTCTATTCATCAGGTCCTTGGGGGAAAATCTCCAAGTCCCTGACTCCAGGCTATTACTGGTTCTGCCAAGCATATTTCTCATTTTTGAGAAAGAACTGTTTCTTCTCCGTGCATCAGGGCTTTGGGGAAAACCTTGACCAGTCCAGCCCTCAACAAGATTGTCAATGACTTGCCAATTCAAAAGTGAGGTGAGACTTTGCAGATGCCACTGCCCACCATGGCGGTCCCCTCCCAGGCATGGTCAACTCCACTGCATTGCTTGACACTGCTATTGATAGCAAGTCTTTGGACTGTGTCTTCTTTGAGCTGTTTGCAAAGTTCCAGACAGTAAAAAAACATCTGTTCTCTGAACACTTGGGAGAAAGAATTTGTTTATCACCTTTACCACATTCACAATTATTTCAGGTACCATGTGCTTATGTACTTTGGTGGTGACCTCATGGTCTTAATGACACTGGGCACAAGAAATCTAAGGGTGAGAATATATTGAAGCATATAGGCCCTGGCATCTTGTCGCGGCAAGGGCTGAGGCAAACATAAATGGTTCCCAGGTTTGCATTTCTCTGCCAAGACGGATGGATAGTAAATATGTGGTCTTTGGCATGGATGTTGTAGATACCATGTAACACTTTGGTCCAGGAATGGCAAGACCAGGAAAACTCTACTATAGATGACCATGGACCACTCTAAAGCATTTGACTTGTGTGCATCTTACCCACCAGACAGTCACTCTTCTGTAACTCAGGCAAATGCACCCACCTGTCTGCTCACAATCCCCTAGAAGCTTTATGCAATTGACTAGGTTCTGATTTTTCCATCCAACTGGATGTCAGAATTATATGTATCATTATGAGAAAAACTAAATGACAATACCTCTAACGAAAGCGAGATGGATTTGATTTGGTACACAAAAACTTGTGTAAAACTTCATGTGGTGTCAGAAATGATATTTACTGTAAGTACAGTGTGAGAAACTGGGATTGGATTTTATTTTTCATCTATATCCCTTTAGGTCGTCTGGATTGGCTGGCCATTGGTAGAAGTTCTGTCCTTTGGGGAGCTAGCTAGAAGGAACTGGGGCTACAGACATGACAGGCTCTGGCACTTGGGTTATGAGAAGGGTATGCCCACAAACTCAGACAGGGCAGGTGATGTTGATCTTAACTGTGTTTGGCTTGGTTTTGTTTTCTGGTTGTAAGCTGAAATTTACTTCAAGCAGTGGGTGAAAAAGCCCAGTAGCTATTGTGATACCTAGAATGCATCCTGTATCTTGCCTGGGGTGCTAAGAATACTTGGTTGTCCTGGAGTTGCCTGGGACTAACCTTGGTGTTGCTTCTGTGCCTTCTCCACTCCCAGGAGTCCAGAAATCCACCAGGGTCACCAGGAGAAGTGGGAGATGGCTGGGCGAGAATGCTGAGTTAGACAAGACATGGAGGTAGTCAACTTAGATGGCAAGAGAAAACCAAGAAAGATGAGTGGCAACTCCAAATCCCCTGACTGTATTTAGATGTCATGAAAGAAGACTGGTGTGAAAGAACAAGGTCTGGAGTGATTATCTTTTCCACTCCAATCCACAACTCTTCCCTTTTCACCCACAAAGCTAGCATGCTACCAACTTCTAACTTCTGTTACCTCATAATTTAGTCTCCTAATACATACAGCAAGAAACATAAAGGGACCATGCAAAGAGACATCCTTACACTGTATCCCAAAGAACATTTAAACTTTACTCCCTAAACTTCTATGGCTGTTTAAAACAGCCAGATATTAATCTCCTAAATCCACCTCCCCCCACACAACTAGCTGGAGTTGCCTCAAAATAAATTTTCTTACTCAGAAATGTGCTTGATTTTATCCAACCATGTGTTCCATAGGAAATCATTGTCACCTGCCCTTTGATTGCAGTCATTTGTATGGTAATGATTAAGCAATCTCTAACCAGTCAGTTGGGTAACAAACCTGGTCTAGCTATATTCTACCAGAATAACCAGTGTGGAAGACAGCCAAATGCTAAATATCACTTAGAGAGAGATTAATTTTTAACTAACCCTATTTATTCTCTTGACATTTGAAAGCAAAGTTACCCCTGTTTATATAATACAAGAAAAGATCAAATGCAGATATTTGGCACATCTTACCGAAAGGCCTAAAGAACTGTGGTAGGGGAAAAACTCTCCTTTGTATGACTTCCAGTTTGAATGAACACCACAGGAAAATAGCCATTAAAATCATGGACTGGGGAGATGGTTCCATGGATAAAGTGCTCACCGTTCAAGTGTGAGGACTAGAGCTGGCATCCCTAGAACCTAGCTAAAGCTGCATATGATGACACTCATATTTAATCCCAGCATTCCTATGGCAAGATAGGAGGCAGAGCAAGGAGCAACCTGAAAAGTCCAAGAGCCAGCTAGCCTGCTGCAGGCAGAGATGAACCAAAGAGATTCTGCCTCATACAAGGCGGAAGGTGAGAACTCAAACCCAAGGTTGTCCTCTGATTCCTGCCTGTGCCCTTGATGCAAAATATCCACAATCATACGTAAGTAACATGTCTTCATAAGGATTAAATCAGAAATGCCAGTAAAGTAACAGTGTTCAGATGATGTGAGAGTCAGAAGGTAGTTTACGCAGGAGTTAGAGCCCCCAGTGGAAAACAGTGTTACCAATAACTTTCTTATGGACTGGGGAAAAACTGATAGAGCCTTAAGTATTATGTGAACTCTTCTGCTATGTTCATTTTTCTTTTGTTTTCCAAGGAGAATTGATATGGCTTTTAATATGAACCAGAATTATAGCAAGATACTAAAAATAACCCCCAGTCCAGAGGATGGTAGAAGCAGATAGACTCTTGAATTCCCTCATACCAGAAGGACACATGTAGCTCTGTGTCACCTTGTCATGAAAGAGATAAAAGGACACAAACACACTGAGTTATGTGATAACAAATGAAGACATTCAACCATTCCGTAAGTATTAGAAAACTGCATATGGTGCTTGCTTTGGGCTGGGTACCAGGAAAGTAAGGAAAGTGAAAGCAATACCCCCAAAGATTGATGGGACCAATAAACACACACACAAAATCTGCCAGATGGAGAGAGATGTGATTAGATAAGGAAAAGAGAGGGATCAGGGAGTGATGGACATGTGGATCCTGATGAACCAGAAGTGCAGTGGAAGGGAGGCATTTTGAGCAAAAGAGGCATAGGGAGAGGCAAGTGATTGGTTTGTATCAGTGCATAGTTGTTAATAAGGGTAGGAAGTGTGAAGAGATAAAAGTGGGAATGAAGGTGGACTCACAGCTTCTTTCCAATGTCATCCTTGACTAGCTGACATCTCTTTATTCTCAAGCTTGATAGATTTGTTTCAGCTCTTGTCTCTGCTTATTTTTTTGTCTGATTTTTCTGTACTCTGTACAAGTCATCTGTGGATTCCTGCCCCATCTTTGGTAAAGTGTCTTTCTTTTTTCTTTCCTTCTTTCCTTCTCTGTCTCTGTCTCTGTCTCTGTCTCT
>NC_034590.1:55801163-55829506 GCF_900095145.1 Mus pahari | reverse complement strand
TCTCTCTCTCTCTCTCTCTCTCTCTCTCTCTCCCTCTCCTTCTCTCTCTTTCTTTCTATCTTTTAACTCTTCTTTGTGGTGTCACCCTCAGGCTTCACCAGGAGCTATCTCCTTCCCACAGAATCCTGCATCATCTCCCAAGATGGGACAGCCATGATCATCTGTCCCATGGAAAAACCAAGCAAACCAGGGGGTAACCAACCTTTATCATGCCATTCTGTGTTTGGGGTGAAGGATGGGGTAAAATAGCTCTCTAAACATTTGGACTCTGTCTGTCAGGGACTGAGTTTTTCACCATGGGAAAGAAGGCGAAGCAATTATAGCCGTAAGAGAAGAAGAAGCCAAATTAGTTTTGATGACATTCGAGAACCTGGTTTTAGTTTTCCTTGAGTCTAACTAGATGCCTCCCCTCTGTTTTGGTTGTCCATCTTTTCTTTCAATGACCTGGGCATAGTTATCATTTCACCAGGAAGCTCATTACTCTAAGATAGTTGAACAGAGGAGATTTCATGTACAGAGAAACTCTCATTAATTCACTCAAAGATTTTTTTTTTAAAGATGAATTCTAAGTTCATTTACGTTCATTTGTTCTTGTTAATAACCAGTATTGATTTTTTTTCTCTAGATACAGCTTTTGATGAATAGTGATGCCATTACAGTTTTTCAATGTGTCGGTTGCTTCCTTCATTTTTCTTTCCCATTTGCTCTGTTGTGATTTGAATGAGAATCCCCACCCCCACCCCTCATCTATTTGAATATTGGATTCCCAGTTGGTGAAGTTGTTTGGAAAGGATTAGGAGGTGTGGCCTTGTTGGAGGAGGTATGCCACTGGGGGAAGCCTTTGAGGTTTCAAAAGCCCAGGCCATTGCCAGTTATCTTCTCTCTGCCTCATGGATGTGGATCATATGTAAATTCTCAGCTAGTGCTCCAGCACCAAGCTTACTTGCCATAATTGTCTTGGATTTTAACCTCTGGAGCTATGAACTCAGTCTAAAGATATAAGATGTATAAAGATATAAGATATAAGATGGCTTGGACATGGTGCTTTACCAACAGAAACATAACAAAAACATGCTCCATGACAATCTTAGGTGATGAACCGTACTTAGCCACTCTATAGTAATATCAGCACATATGTCATACCAACCACATACCAGATAGTATCAGCTCCTATAGTTCTCATGAAATCCTCTGAGATAAGCATTATCACTATGTTTCCTTCAAAGATGAGGAAACTGAGACACAGAAAACTTGACTCGCACAGAAGGTATATGTCATTGCTGAGATTTTAACATAGGTCTGTGTGGTTCTGGGAATCATAGTTTGAGAACAGCTGAGCCTAAGCTGTTCTATATGGCAAGGACCAGTTTAGAAGCCACCTGCAACTGAGAAAGCTAGAGACTACAACAAAAAGCTGTAAATCAGGCCTTAGAATACCAGCTTCTAGCAAAAACTCCCATGTGTTAGATAGACATCTCCAGGAAAAGAATACAGGACCACAATTTTGTGGGCCAATATCGCCTCATCTCCAACCCTCTTAGCCCTAGACACCTGTCTTCCATTCAGGTCTAGGATGTTTTTTGACTCATATTAAGAGTAAGGGCAAAAAAAAAAAAAAAAAAAAAAAAAAAAAAAAAAAAAGAGTAAGGACTAAGCAGAAAGAAAGAAAAAGCGTCTTACATTTCTGCAATTTGACAAACAGTAAACGACGTTTTACATCTAACTTTTGTTGCTGTTTCATGATCTATCAAAGATCACAAAAATTAAGCCAAAGTTTCAACCATGTTGTCATTTTTGCCATAGTCTTTCCTTAAATATCTAAATGATTTTGTTATTGACATTTTAACCCCATATTAAAGGAGTAAAAAGAAACCACGAGGTACAGGGCCATTGCGTGAGATGGTTTTAGCCCGTATAGAACCATCTCATGGAGGCTCTTCATTGCCCCCTAAATAGAAAGCAGACTTGAATCCTCCTCATCTGACTTTTCCCTCTACTTGTCTGATCTGTCATCCTTGGGGATTAGTACAAAGCATGCAGACCAGAGCCCATAGGCCCACTATTATCCTCTCCTCCCTCTCCCCCACATCCTGTCTTCTTTTCTCTCCTCACCCCTCAGTAAGGGCTAACATGATGGATTCTCCACTCTAGCTCTCTTCTGGACGTGGACTTGCCACACACACACATCCTTCATCCTGTAATGTGCCTGCAGAGTGTGGTGGTCTCTCAAGTGCCCCTAGCATATGGATTACCACATTCAAGTTCATCCACATGATGACTCAACACTGGAGGCAATGTTTTCCCATTATACAGGTGAGTAACGAGAGGCTTAGGGAGGTTTAGCAAAGTGTCCAGGGCAATGTAATAAGTAACAGTGGAAAATCCCTGCTTTGAGGGCAGACAAGGTATACCTTATTGAAATAAGAATTAAGTTCTCATCTGCTCTATCTGCCTAAGTCTTTGATTCTTCCGAAAGAGGAGAGACTTCCTAAAGGAAGCAGGTAGGACGGGCAGGTGGAATGCTGAGCTAGGCCATGTGGGGGGCAGATTTTGGCCAAGGAGAGTGGAAGGAGGTGTGTGAGATGACAGGGACTTAGAAACCTTTCTTTCCAGCAAAGAGAGAGATGGAAAGATGAAATATGAAGAAAAGCCTGTGGATGTAAACCACAGAATTTATGAAGCTTGTCCTGGGTCAAACACTGGTGGGACCATCGGCAGGTTACAGAAAAGCAGAGCAGTCTCTTATAGGTCTCAAAACCTACCAAAACCTATTATCAGATAAAAACACACTAGACTTGTCTTCAAGCCCAATTGACTTTGATCCGTGGAACCAACGCGGTGGAAGGAAGGAAGAGACACCCGAAAATTGTTCTTTGACACCCTCCCCCAACATGAGTATCATTACACATGTACACACACACACACACACACACACACACACACAATTTACAGAATAATGTTCGGAAAATGAATAGAGGACAAGAGCATAGTTACAAAAACTTTATCTGATTTACTACTACTACTACTGCTGCTGCTGCTGCTACTACTACTAGAGACAGGGTCTTCCTCTGTAGATGTGGCTGGCTGGGACTTACATAACCCAGGCTGCTTTCAAACTTGCAATAATCTTTCACCAACAGCCTCTTAAGACTTAGATAGCAGGCATGGTCCACCCCATAGAATCTGATGATATTCTTTTCGGGGGTTGGTGGAAGCTAATGTTTTTCTAAGAATGTATTCCGAAGGCTGTACCTGATAGCGATAGGATGTTGGTTTTCTATCTGCAACATTATATCTCCCCAGTCACAGAAGTTCTAATCGGTCAGCCACCTGCAGAAGCATCAACAGAGCAGTGGCTTTCCTAGGGACCATCAGTTTCCCAAGCCTGAGGTTGGATTCATGGTAGCCTGTAGTTTATCCTTCAACCTCCCTTTTCCATTCACAGCCAAGCTCCTTTGCCCAGCCTCTTGCTGACCTCAGGTGAAGTTAGAAGAAAATAAACACCCCTCAAGTCGTTTTATATCTTACAGAAGTCTTATGTCTCTGGGGGTAAGGACTCAGGATACGAAGCAGAATCAGTGTTATAGCTTCCTCTTCTCAAGTTGAAAAAGACATAAATGTACTGAGATTTGGGTGTTTATCGGCACTGTGAGACTATGCTGGCCATTTCTGGAAGCTTATATCCATAATTATGTGTTATGGGTACACATTTGTTTTGAGAAAAAAAAATTGTAAATCTCAGCTTCACGTTTAATGCCTTCTTTGGCATTTGAGAGTTCTGGGTTAAGGTTGAGTGGAACTCCTAAGCCTGCTACTGGTCACAGTCGGCTAACTCTCTTAATTAGTACAGGACCATTGTATTGTATAAACGCTACTACTCTGTGCTCAGCAATGACTAACCGCTCCATTTCAGACTGTTTACTTAAGAGGGGGGCTTTCATCTACAATCAATGATTCTGGGCATTGAACCTACTTAATTCTGAGAGACAAAGAAGTCTAATGTGGGCCTGGTCCCCTATTCCTCCTCTTCATCTCATCAGTCTCTCCTCCCCTTCCCAGCCACCAAATCTTTGTGCTAGGGGTGATGCGACACCAAATCTCATCTAACCACTAATGTGTTCACATCTACGTCTCTCCTCTAAGCTTATTTCCTCTCTGGAAAGTTAACTGTTGGCACTGGTGCTTTCTACCTCAGGCAGTCCACGTCAAGGAAAATGAAATGTCTCCTTCCTTAGGAAATTCAAACCCCAAAACCACAGAACAAGACAGAAATCAGACTAAAGAAAGTGCTTGGGCTCCCAGCTGTTGATCACTTGATAGCTATCCTTTACTGTAGTGAAGCAAGAAGACACATAGGTGAGATCTGATATCAGAGATTTTTCTCTTACAGGGCTAATGAAATGGCTCATCAGATAAAAATGCACTCGTCTTGTCTTCAAGCCTAACTGAATTTGATCCCTGGGACCAACATAGTGGAAGTAGGCAAGAGACTCTCCCAAATTGTCATTTGACCCCCACATGAATACCATTACACACACACACACACACACACACACACACACACACACACACACCACTATTTACACAGTAATGTTCAGAAAGTGGGTAAAGGACAAGAGCATAGTTACAAAATCTTGTCAACAGCCAAGCATGCCTTTTCATGTGTTTATGACACACACATTGCTACAGTTTTATTTTTAGGGAGACTGTTAGGTGTCTGTTTGGGGACAAGTGAGCCACACATTATGGCTGAATTGGTTTCTAGACTGCTATGTACCTGTTAAGGGAGGAAACCTGATTACTTTAAGGCGTGTGAAAAGTTAGTGGAAGAGGAGAGCTCAGCAGTGATGCGGTGTGCTGTGCACGTGGGCCAGAGCTACATGGACAGAGCCAAGAAAAGACTCCACTAGAAATACCTGGATGGCATATCTGATGGGACAGAGAATGACTGTATTTCCTCCCCTTCAGAAACTTCAGAGATTGGGTGTAGTGCCGCACACTTGTATCCAAGCACTCAGGAAGCAAAGGCAGGAGAATCTTACAAGGCCAAGGCTGGCCTAACTTATGTAATGAGAGCCCCCATCTCAATCAAGTATATATATATATATATGTGTGTGTGTGTGTGTGTGTGTGTGTGTGTGTGTGTGTGTGTGTGTGTGTGTGTATTTGGGGGAATATAGAAGAAAGGCCGAGTATCACTTGATTTGTGGCTGGACATCAGGACCCTTCTACTTAGACACCTGCTGAGTTTCAAACTCCAACTGATATCTCTCCTCATTTATATCTGGGCCTGCCCCCCCCTTAAGTAAATGCACAGTGTCTATATTTTTTTCCTTTCAAATGTCTTACCTTTCTACTTCCCTGTATTCTCGTCATTTCTTCAAAGGTGACTTTCAATGTCATCTCCTTTCTGTCCCTTTTGCTCAGCAGTGACCACATTTCAGGGGTTCTGTTTAAGCTTCAAAGAGCAGCTGCCCCCACTCAGGAATTCTCTTGTGTCCTTTCTTCCACCTCTCTCCTATCCTGGAAGCCCTGCAGGAGGTCACTCCTATATGCTCAACACCCAGGTCTGTGCTGGGCATTCAGAATTTTCAGGATTTGTCCAATTGACTTATTAGGGCAGTAGAGACAAATGCTTTTCCAAAGACAATGATGGTTTAAAAATATACCCCAATCATCATTTCCCTATCCTATTTCATGCTTCTTTGGAAATAGTGTGGTATTTTTTTTGCAGATGTTATCAGTGTTAGAAGGCACACTGCCTTCAATTCTGACCTGGGGTGTGACCAACCTTCCAATCTCACCTAATCAGGACATCTACTGTGGAACATCCCCTCCAGAAATCCCAGTGGTTGCCTGGAAAAATCACTCTTGAAGAACCCTATGCTCTTATTTTACCAGCATACACAGATGAACCATTAGAAATCTTAAGACCCCAGTTTGGAGGTGTGAATAAGGCCCTCGAGAGGACTCTAATAAATGCTGACAGTGGCCATGTCCTCAAGAAGGCAGAGTTAGACACTGTCCTCAAAACCTCCCTGGCTTCTCTCCATTCCTGAACCAAACTCTGTGCTGGAGCTGTGTGCCAGTGCCTTGGAGGGACGGTGGCCTTCTGGGTGCCTTCCCTTAGGCCCTCTTCTACAGCCCTAGCCAGGGTGCCCGGGAGCTCAGTGGTGCGGCCCTGGCATGCTAAGTGGCTGCACTGGGACGCCTTTGTTTCTGAGGCCGGTTGTCCTCTGCATCCAAATGGGTCGTTTGCTCACCCGCTCCTCCGCGAGGGGACAGCGCCCCTCGGCGATGTGTCCCTGAAACCTGGGGACCCTACTAGGGCGGATAGGGAGTGCACCGAGGCCTCCAGCCTGGGCACCTGCGCGGACCCAAGGAGGGTCCCGCTGCCCGCTGCCCCAAGTCTCGCGGTGCTACAGCTCGGACCCAGGAGCCACGGGCCCGGCACCCTAGCTGCACCACAAAGGCTGAGCCCGGAGGAGGCCCGGGAAGGGAGGAGTGCGGGTGCGCGCAGAGGAACGGGGAGCGCGCGGGGCGCGGGGAGCAGCGCGGGCAGGAGCGCGGGGCGCTCTCAGAGCGCGGGAGCGCGGGGAGCACCGCCCGCACCTTCCTTTGTGTGGCGCGGCCGCGGCGGCGCTGGCCCGCGCCGGGTCCCCGTCCCCGCCCCCGCCCCCGCCCCCGCCCCCGCCCGGCGCTCCGGTCCCTTCCCGGCAAGATGGCAACCCCGGCCGCCGTCAACCCTCCGGGTGAGTAGCAGCCGAGCCTCTGGCCGAGCCTGAGACGCGCAGCTCGGGGGTGGGGAGTGGCCGCTGCCCGACAGCATCAGCACCGGCCGTGGCATCCTCCTTCTCGAATGGTGCTCAACCTGGTCCTGACGGCGCCCGCCGCTGCTGCGTGTGACTAGATGCTCGCTCGCGGGCTCCAGAGCCATAGGGGCCAGTGGATGCCAGGTGTCGCGCTGAGCGAGAGAAAAGTTTGGAGCGGGGATTCAACAGGGCAGAACTCCTGGGACTCTTTCGCCTATCGGCCCCGCCTCCCCCGCGCTGGTCTTTGGCGGGGTTTACACCTGGCCAGTGTATATGTCCCAGTCCTTTCTGGACAGGAAAAGCCTAACTGGTAATAATGGCCTTGAGCAGCCCTATCCCTCTCCGATTGTCTGATGTCGCTGAAGGTACAGCCTGTGACCCTTGGACTTATGCCGTCAGATTAGAAAAAATGGAAGGAGTTCAGGAATGAGTGGGAGTGTTAGGCTCCTGTTGAAATGTGGCGGGGGAGCCCTATTGTCGTTGGCAAAGTTCCCTGTCGTATCATGCAAGGCTGAGAGGATAGACATGTGACTGCCTTCCCGCTCCCAAGTTTTAGGTTTTGTGCTGTATGCTGTGGTTCTGGAGAATCATAGGTCCCTGTAGATTGAGACAGGGGCGGTCAAATAGCTCAGACCCTGGGAAAGCTCAGTGGAAGAGGTCTTGTGTTGGGGTGTGGCCCCAGATCAGGTAGGGTGAACTACCAGAGTGCTTATGAAAGAAGAATGTCTTCAAAGTAAGTTATGAGTGGAAGATCTCCTCCCTCCATGTTGATCAGGGAAGGTTGGGGGACACTGGACACTTTAGTCGGAACTTGCAAAAGATACAGTTTGAAAATGCAGATACACAGACTGAGAGGCATCACAGGCATATGTCATGAAGTCATGATGGCCATGCTCTAAGCATATACACTGGAAGCCAGTGAGTGAGGTGTGAGAGGGAACAGAGGGACCTGACATTGTGTTGCATGGATGTGGCCAGGCCCAAAGGGGCTTGGAAGACATGGACTGTGGCTTCCTCTTCCTACATTAAGAGAGGGTTTTAAGTGGTACTGAACAGAGGAGCCACATGATCACTGCTTTCCTGTAAGGTTGATTTGTCAGCTGTGGTGGGGTGATACAGAAGCTAGTAAGACTAGAAGCAGGAACTGCGTGGAGAAGAGGCAGGTGCTGGAGGTCAGACTTAGCTGTAGTGGCCTGAACAGAGGAGAAGGAAAATACCAGGAGGCAGACAAAGTATGGGATCTGGCCTTCATTAGATTTGGGGTAAAGGCCAATGAGGAAAGCCAGGATAGACAGAGGCAGGTGCCCGTGGGAACAAGGAGGTATGAACCTTTCTAATTCCAGTCAAGGAGGCTCACTAACTGAAACAGACAGCTCTAGAAGAGCCGACATGGAGTCTCTGTCTGGAACACTGAGTGGGTAGATGACTGGCTTGGAAACACGAATCTGATTTTTTTTTTTTTTTTTTTTTTTTAACCACTGAAGTACTTTCAACCTATTCTGATAACTTAGAAATCAATAGAAAATTAATACATTAAACTGTAATGAGATTGGAAAAAGCAAAGGAAAATAATGAAGATGGTTGAGTTCAGAATCTATTGGGGAAAAGCATAAGCTCTTAGGTGACTTATGTAACTCGTCTACCGTTACACCACTGTTGGGAACCACTTTGTCCATTATATTGTTGTCTATGCTATATAAACCTTGGGACTTGGGAGGAGTGCTGTTAGTCACTACTTGGCCACCTTAATATATTGTGATATCCAGATCTTTCCTCAGTCAAAAATACCAGAGATTCTGAGCATTGTGAGAATCTCTCAAGGAAAATTTCTTGCACTGATCAGCTACTCTGTCGTCCACTATCATTTTTTTAACTGGTCCTCTGTGATGGGTTTTGGGTCTGTGGGATGTCTTAGTCTTGTTCTGTGTGAGTTAGTCTCAAGGGTTAAGCATGTGAACCAAAGAGAGATAGTTCAGATTGTGTGAGAATTTGCACTGGGATAGCTGCTCACTCCCTTAAGCAGAAATCATGTGATAATTTTTTTCAGTTTTTTTCTTCCTACCGCCACCCTCCCCCTAGATTTTGCTTTGCCCAGAATGAGAGCTTGGTAAACACAGCTAGATGGACCGAGAGGCAGCATGATTGGTTTCTGCAGCTCATATGTTCTCAGAATACCATGGCCTCCTTCCTCCCACATCAACCAGCTGACCCCTGCGCTCCTGCTGAACACTTATTTACTGTGATGTGATGCCATAGTAGCATCCTGGGACCTCAGTAATGTGGACGAAGCTGGGTCTTTTCACCCGTCACTCCATTGCTTCAAACCCTTACACTGGCTCTTCTAGGTCTTCTGCTTGAGACGTATGTTAGCAGCCTACTCTTTACCCTATGGGAACAGAGGTCCTTGGAGGAAGGGGAATGGCTCTCAGGTATTTGACATCTTGTAACTTCTAAGTCCTCTCACTGACCCCCTGCTGTTGTATTGGCTGAATTTTCTCTGTTGTTTCTTATCAGGGATGATATATTCATCCCCCGGAGTAGAGAAGGGAGTTTTAGAGCTGGGGGTGGGGGTGGGGGGTGTTGTTCTACCACGCATTTGAACATTTCTGAATTTTATGAAGTCGTTTAGGTTTGAATTAGCCACATGCAAACTGAGGTGTTTGCTCTTGATAAGGCAGTCTGGAAGGAGCTAGTATCATGGGTCCTTGTAACTTCAGTGCAAAGAAGTCAGAACCACACTCACTCAGAACAGTTTTCAGCATTACACATTCTCTGAAATGAGTTTTTCAAAGTAACTAATGAGGATTAATCTCTATTCTTGATGGAGCTAGAACCATCTAGGAAGCACTCCTCCGAGCATATATGTGAAGGTGTATCTAGCAAGGCTTAGCTGAGAGGAGAAGACCCACCCTAAAGGTGGGCAATACCATCCTATGGGCAGGGGTCCTGAACTGAATAAAAAGAAAGGGTGAGCTGAGTGCCAGCAGTCATGTGTCTCTGCTTCCTGACTGAAGATGCAATGTGACCAGCTACTTCAAGCTCCTGACCCTATATCCTCCCTACCATAATGGACTGTATCTTTTAAAGGTTGCTTTCTTCAGAGCAAGAAAGGGGACTAATAAGCTTGTGCCCGTGAAGGGATATCAAAGGTATGTTTTAAAGAGATTTGAAATTCCACTCCCCCCCCCCATAGAGTTAGGTATTATATCCCCTCTAGTTTCTGGTCTTTTTATTATTGATCATAGAGAATGGAAAGGTTGTCTGGACAGGTCACAGTAGATGAGAGGGTGTTTGGCACTGTTCAGCATTCTATTCAATATCTTTTGTTTGTCAACCCTTCTTGAGGATGCAGAGTAATGAGAAGATGAAGAAGACTGTCCCTTGACTCTAGGGAGTTCATAGTCTCAGAGAGGAGGTATATAAATTGACTAACTTTATTTTTTAATAGGGGAGATAATGGGGTTAGGAAGATGACTCCGTGGGTAAGCGTATGCTTGATGTGTAGACATGAATATCTAAGTTCAAGTGCACACATGGAAAAAACATGTTGGTGGGAGGTTAAGAAGGGACATTTCTGGAGCTTGCTGGCTTCGAACTGAGCTTCAGATTTAGTAAGAGATTCTGCCTCAAGAGAATAGGTAGAAAGTGATAGAACCGGACACTTGAAATCCTCCTCTAACCTCAGTGCGCACGAGTGGATATGTACATGAACAAGCGTGTGAACTTACAACACAAACGTGCGCACGCACGCACAAAATAAATTTAAAAACCACAGTAGGAGATTATAATTTTTTTTTCCCAGAAACAAGGCCTTGCAGAGGGACACATTGATTTTCAGAGACTTTTAGAAGGGTCATTTGAACTGATAATGGAGGGAAGGGGTAGATGTATTTGTGAGTGTATGTGGACTCTTAAACCATTGTCTCCTCAGTGCTCTTGGGAATCCTGCCGGGGACAGGAGAATATGCAGTGGATTAGATCTTTTGACAGGTGCATACTGTGTTTGCAAACTGCCCTCCCCCAGGTAAAGTTGGATCCCCAAAATAGCTGTGCTGATAAAATATGTCGATGTGATGAAGAAATGATCCCCCGAGATAAGCAAGTAATGGACCTGATTTAGATGGAAGGGTTGGCCAAAGCATTGTGAAGTCAGTGAAGGTCTATATGAGGAATTGACCTTTAAACAAGACTCTGGAGAATGAAGAGCCTGAGGAAGAGCACTCCCACCCTCCTGCCCTGACATGGAGAGGCTCCTGTGCAGACACAGTGGTGAGGAAGAACTTGGTACATTGGAACAACCAGAAAGGGCAGTGTTGCCAAGCAATGATGAGCAAGGACAGAGATAGGATGAGAGTCTGGAGGAGTGTGAAAAGGCAGTCTCACAGAAGGCCATGGATCTTGGGTTCAGGTTCCAATTTGATTCTAAAGGCAGTACAAAGCTTTTGAAGGCCACTGAGCAGAGAAGAGGTATGGTACCCAGTACCATAGCACACATATTCAGGTGTTCAATCTTGGATGCTGTGGGAAATCAGGTGGAAGTCTTCTGTGAGAATTGCAGACTGGGATAAGAGATGTATATGTACACAGCAGGGACATTGTCCTGAGCAACTCCAGGCAACTCCAGGGCCTTACTTACATCTTTGTCCTTCCTTGCATTTGGGCAGGCCTTGTCTTCCTTGGGACAGAGTCATCATGACTTTAGGTAATATGTTGGGGGCCAAGTGAAAGGTAAGCCCAGGCTTCTGTCCTAGGAGCAGGAAGGATAGAGGTGCTGAGGAGAAGCGAGATGCAAGTAGCCAATGGGCCATCCTGGAGGATTCAGGATGAGACATTTGAGTTGAGAAGATCCGTGGAGCTATCAGAGAGGCCTAGATATCTGGGCTGAAGACATAAAGAGACATTAGACATGCTAGTACAAGGACCCAAATGCTTCATAGGTAAGAGGGGCCACAGAACAGATTATTTGGGCTGAATACTTAATTCCCAAGCAGGGCTTCTGGTTACTGCTTTGTTATATCTTTAGTGAGATGCAATGTGGTGCAAAGTCAAAAGGAGATGGTTTCTTCATCTTTCCCAGAACCACAGAGTCATTCATTTCCATGTGTATATATGGTCTAAAACCTGTGCTACTGTATAAGCAAGGAGTGACAGTAGTTTAGAACCTCTAGAAGAGTATGCTATGTGACAAACTATAAGATTGCCAGAGCCATGCGTTCTTCCTCAGAGGGCACTGATAGGAACTCAGGCTGGAAGAGAGGTACTACATGGGACTTTGTGTTTCAAGGATAAATGGCATTTCCAACTTCTTATCAAGATTCTTCTAGCAAGATGGCTGTTTCTGTGTCTGGGCCTCTCTTGGTGTGATGGATTGTTCCTCTTTTCTTCCATATTCCCTCCTTTTTTCACGACTGGCCATTTTCCTGTTCCAGCTGCTCCTCCCCCCCCCCCCCCCCCTCAGTGTGAACTCTACTCCCTTAAGGAGCCCTTTATCCAGGTAATGTGTTCATGAAGTAACTCCTTCCAAGGCATGACTGAGTATCTCTACTGGAATTAAATGGAATAGGTGGTTGAGTGAAGGGCCTCATATCCTTGGTCTGACTGGAAACCTGGCATGGCAGGAAGTGCTCCTGTCCCTATAACCACACAAACCCCTGCTGTACCCATATCCACTTGGTGAGATGTTGTGAACGAATCGACACTGGGGGATTGTCTTACAGTTTCACATGTGGTTTACCTGCCTTGAAGAAAACTCCCACCCCAGATGTGTGAAACTCTGAGCTCTATAGTTTATAGTGGGCTTTTACGTCCGGTGATTTGATTTCTGTGTGCACAACCTACCAGGATAATCCCTAACCTAACCAGTTCCTTAAGAACTGGTTATATAATAAGGCAAAAAGCCATGCAGCCCACAAAAACTTAAAATTCTCCCAAGAAGGCAGGGAGGCCAGATGGCGAGGCTGGTGTTTGGAGTACAAGGACCCTTGGTACAACTCCACTGAGTCTTCTTGAGAGATCCTCCTTGGTCTTACTAGTACTGAGTAAGCAAAGTGGGGCCAAAGGAGAGGGTGTTCCTTCCAACATCAAAAACTCAGTGGGATTCTTTGAGACCCACTTTGCCCATCAGCGCCTCTCAGCCTGGTGAGTCATTTTCTTGCCTGTTTTTGCCTAGACATTTGAATCACCCTAATTGTCACATGACTGAAGGGTGGCCAGGGAAGGTGCACGGTTGCCTGAGTAACAGATTGAGATGTGAATATATTAGCAACTGATGAAATACTAGACAGAAAGCGTTCGTTTCGTCTGACAGTTTGAGAGGCCCCAATCTATCATGACATAGAAGGCATGACTGAAGAGCATAAGAGGACTTGATCACACCTGGGCAGGACAGCTGAGGTGGGAAGTTGCTATCCAGGTAGTTTTCTCTTCGTGGGATGATGTCATCACTTCTTTGTTCAATTATTCCTCTCTAGAAAGATCCTAACAGGCCACCTAAATGTGTACCTAAGTAATGCCCTAGGTGTTCTTAAATTTTAATCAAGTTAAGAACATTTGATGTGCACATGTTGAGAATATAGGCGTTCCTGTGCTATGAGGTGGTATGGAAATCAGAGGAGACTCTGGAGATGGTTATCTCATTCCACCTCACTGTGTTTCCTGGGATTAAACTCAGGTCTCTAGGATTGCACAGCAAATGCCTTTACCCCCAGAGCCATCCTTAGCCTGTCTTACATATTTCTTAAACCTATCAACTTGACATAACTAACCAACATCATGATTTTATTTTTGTACTTTATGCAAACAACAGGCAGGCTAAAGTTAATATATGCTTCCAATATATTATTCATAGCTATACAGAATATATTTTCTTACTCTTCTTGAACATTCTTGTGAGGCAGATGGACACTTGAGCTTAGGGGTTGCAGGTGTGTGCGTGTACTGTATCTCAAATGAGAGTATTTACAATGAGTAGAGACATTCTCACTTGTTCCTGGGTTGGGGGTGATACCAGGATCTGTGATACAGGGCAGGCTGCTGTCCAGCAAGCTCTAGGACACAGGGTGACCACTGCTTCATGCAAGTATCCAGACTCACTTGCCAGTAGATCTGTTAGTAATCTCTGACCTATGGGGATAAACTTTCACAGGCCTCTGGTGAATGACAACTGGAAAAGTTACATAAGGTTCCCTCAGGGCGTGTGATGCATAAAGGGGCTGACTTGCAGGAAGGGTGTCTAAAAAACATGACAACCTTGAAAGCAAGGAGATACCCCACCTCTCCTTTGAGATTGGACCTTGCCATGTAGCCCAGGCTATTCTTGAATTCTCCTGCCTCAGCCTCCTGGGTGCTAGGATGACAGGTGTGTACCACTATAGCTGGCTTCAGATGACGCCTGTGAGAAAGTTATGAAATCCATAGTGGAAGTTAATTTCAACATGAAATAACAGAAGTGCAAGAAGTTTTTTCTTATTTTTAGAATGGCATTGGTAATTCTATCGCATCAGCAATTTGAAATGAGGCATAGTCTGGAATCGTTTGCCATAATTTGATATGCTTGATGAATTCCAAGTCCCCCAAAGAATAAAATGAATGAATGTGATCAAGGATCACAGCTGTGCTCTCTTGATTTTTTTTTTTAAAAAAGCATTTCACACCAGAAAACTTCCAATTCTAGTCAACCAACCTCCCTGAACACAGGCACTGTGCTGGGGAGCAGGGGCAAGAAAGATGCTGATGAAACAGGCTGGTTGCATGTGGTGTGGACTGAGCTAGTCCCTACAGCAGGCCGCCTTGGGACAGGTTTATGCAAATTTATGCAAATGATACTTGTCAGTGGTGAGCAGAGGAGGATTATCCTGATTCTTTCCTGCCGGCATAGGAAGAAAGCTAAAGGAGTGGCTTTGGGGTCTACAGCTCTGTGGTGGCCAGAGAGCGTGCCTTTTCCTAATCAGTATCTTCAAGGGCAGGTCTGCGTTTCCAGCTGCCTGCTGGGTCTGTGGGGTCCCACAGATTCCACAAAGCCTGTGTCTCCCCTGCTTACTCCTACCCCCTTGATCCCCTGTGGCTGCTAATGGTACCACACTCCATTCATTGGTCCAAGCCAGACATTAATTATTTTAATTGCCTATCCACCTAATTAAACAAATATTAATTGAATGCCAACTGTGTGTACTCACAGTGGTGTGCAAACCCAGGCATGACTTCTGCTTTCGCTGAATTTTGCTGTATGGCTGGTGAGTCAGCCATAAATGGTTGCATGCACAGGACATCGTTTTTAAAAGGTATGGTTAGAGAAGAGGGTCTTTGTTTTCTAATGGAGCAGGAAGCCACTGAAGTAAGTCCAGCAGGGGTGAGTGATACCTAGAGGTCCCTTGTGGAAAGATCACTGCTGCAGCCGAGTGAGGACCATGCACTGAGAAGCTAGGTGAGGAGATCGGTTGGGGGCCCTTCAGCAGGTCTGGCCCAGATGATGGCAGAAGGTGATGATGGAGCCTCCAGATATTTGGGGAGAAACTAGTATAGCCAATAAAAGAACTGATGGCGGGAGACATGGCACAGCCAGCTCGCGGTTCCGCCGCTAGGTGAGTTAGCATCACTCCCCTCTGTACACACTATATAGGGTGTTTATGGGTTCTTGGAGGCTTGGGAGAGATCATGAATTTGGTCTCACACAAGAGAGGTAGCTGGAGTTCAGAGGTGGATTTCCCAGAAACCTGAGTTGTTTCATTCTACGCCTACCCCACCTGCCTTGCAAGCAGGACTTTCCCCTTTTTCTTCTTTCCTGTTTTATTTTCTCCCGCCCTCTCGCCTTCAATTTCTGCTACATAATTGGTACCTAGTAAATGCTTACTGGATGAACGCAGGAATTCAGGAAACCTTCCAATTCCCTAAATTCTAATTTATGAGGTGGATATGTCTATTCCAAGGGATTTTGATTTGAGTAACTTCACTCCCGGAGGCCCACAGACAAGTCTCAGGGGGGCACAAAGAGCCTTTGCTTGATGCTCACATCTCCCCCCAGTTGCTGACATTCCTACTGTATGGGTTTCTATGTAGTCTGAAAACAAACTGCAGGCAGGATGCTCTCTCTTTATTTACTTACTTATCCCTGCCCCCTTTTATTAAAAATAGGCTCTTTCCTCACACAATATGTCCTGATTACAGCTTCTCCTCCCTCTAATCCTTCCATTTCTTCCCACCTCCCCTCTCCTCTGGTTTCGCTCTCTTTTTTGTCACTCATTAGAAACATTAGATAACAACCAAACATGACAGATAAAATAAAAACTCACATCACATCATTGTTGGACAAGGCAACCCCTAAGAAGGAAGAGAGCCTCCTGAGAAATCACAAAAGTCAGAGAGCTACTCATTCACACATTCAGGAGTTCCATAAAAATATTAGACTGAAAGCTATAGTGCATTCAGAGAGGAGTCTGCCCGCCCTGTGCTTGCTGCTTCAGCCTCTGTGAGTTCATAGAAGCTTTGCTCAGTTGATCTAAAGGGCCTTGTTCTCCGGGTGTTCTCCACCCCCTCTGGCTCACACTCTTCCCACCTCCTCTTCCTCAGCTTTCCTTGAACTCTGAGAGGATGGATTTGATGGAAACATACCATTTAGAACTGTGTGTTCCAAGGTGTGTGTGTGTCTGTCTGTCTGTCTGTCTGTCTGTCTGTCTCTCTCTCTCTCTCTCTCCCTCTCTCTGCATAATGTCTGACTGTGAGTCTCTGTATGTTTTACCATCTGCTGCAGGAGGAAGTGCCTCTGATGGTGGCCGAGTATGGCACTGATCTATGACTATAGCAGAGTGTCATTAGGAGTCAGTTTATTGTTGCTTTTTTTTTTTTTTTTTTTTTTTGACATGTATTTATTGGTATTACTCTACGTGTCTGAAATATCTAGTCTTGGATATGGGTTCCATCATAAAGAATGGGCCTTAAGTCAAATTAGACATTGTTTGGTTATGCCCACAAGCTTTGTGCCNTCTATGACTATAGCAGAGTGTCATTAGGAGTCAGTTTTCGGTACCTTTTTTTTTTTTTTTTTTTTTTTTTTTTTTTGACAGGTAGTGTTTGGTATTACCCCAAGTCTCTGAAATATCTAGTCTTGGATATGGGTTCCATCATAAAGAATGGGCCTTAAGTCAAATTAGACATTGTTTGGTTATGCCCACAAGCTTTGTGCCACAATTGCCCTAGCATATTTTTGCAGATAGGACAGATTGTAGATCAAAAGTTTTTGTGTCTGGGTGGGTGTTTACTTTTACCTTCTGGTAACCTGCAGAGCACCTTCCCATACCAAAGACACTAGCATGTAGAGGTAAAGGTTCTATGTAGGAACCAGCTTGCCCTCTCCATGTTGTGTGTATGTTGTCTTCAGCATCCGGACCTTGCTGTCAATTGGTGGAGAGTAGTTTAGTATCTTGGCGACAGCCTAAGCTTGAGGATTTCCATGGGTCCCTTTCCACCAAAAACTCAATTGGATATAACCCAGTCCTGGTACTGGAAGCTTCATTTGGTGACAAGAGATGGCCAGTTGGACTCCATATCCCACTTTATATAAAGACTTAATTTTGATTCCCTTTATATATATTTTAGGAAGTTTCCACTGTACTAGGTTTCTATACCACCCACCAGATGCCAGTCAATTCTATATGTCTTTCCCCACATGCCATCTCTCAACCCCCTCCACACCTGCTCCCATCCCCCACTCCCAGTCTACCTGTAAAATAATTCTATTCACTCCTCCCAGAGATCACTCTTCCCAGAGACATTCATGTGTCCCTTTTAGTCCCTCATTCTGTACCTAATCTCTCTAGGTATATGGATTGTAGCTTGGTTATCGTTTACTTAACAGCTAATATCTACCCATGTAGGAGAATACATACTATGTGTATCTTTCTGGTTTGGGTTACCTCTCTCAGGCTGATTGTTTTCTAGTTCATTGGGATGTATTTTCTAACTCTTAGAGCCTCCATGTTTTTTAAGGATGGTATTCTCTCCCCACCCCCATCAGTGGCCTCACTGAGGAGTTTGCCATTAATCTAATAGCACTATCTTGTCTGTGGTCTATTTTCATATTTTGCCAGTTGGTCCTCATCACACAAAACTTATTTTCTGATTCTGAATTTAATCCGAGATTAGAAAACCCGTTAAGTTATTATGTCTGCTTTGATTCTGGAATATTTTTCAGTTTATTTTAATTTCATCTTTCATAACTTAAAACTCTTTGTCAAACGTAATTATTTTGAGGAATGTCTCTCAATTGATTCTGCCTCATAATTACAATGGGGCTGTGCTTTTTCTATCTATCTATCTATCCTATCTATCTATCTATCTATCATCTATCTATTTCTATCATCTTTCTTCAAATTGTAAATATTACAAGCAGGAACATCAGATAACTCACATATCAATGCTGTTATACTGTGGTTACTTTCAGTAGTTGCTATTAAAAGCTAGTCTTTGATTTGTCTATATCAAGTTTACACTGTACCTGGCTAAGTGAGGAGAGGTGATTTCTCTTGGGTTCTGCTCACCAGCATAAGTATACCCAGAGCAGAATATAAGTCTCAGGGTTTTTAACCTAAGGACTTGAGGGTTGACACTTTCCTAAACTGAATATCAACTTCATTTGATAAACAGAATAATTATAATTTAACTATGCCAAGATTACCATATCTTTAGTAAAGCCAGCAGGCAGTTGAAGTGTTTAATTACCAACTCCCCTGACATACACATTGGAAGGCTTTTCAGGTAAGCTGTGTGTGCCATGCTTGAATGCTCTTTGATTAACAGTGGGACCTACAGTCAGGCAGTAATTATTCTGCTGTCCCACTCTTAGGTGCTGGTGCACGTCCATATTTAGATGCATATTTGTGTTTATTTTGGAAACTTAATTTGCTGCTTCCTTTAATTTCTTCTTAGAAACAAGTTTATACTTTGCTCTGCTTCATAAAAAATAAATAAATAAATTTTGGGTCATGAGAGATGATTTAGCCATTGAGAACACCAGCTGCTCATCCAGAGGACCTGAATTTGATTTCCTTTATCCATCCACCTGGTAGCTCACAGCTTCCTGTAACTCAAGTCTTAGGGTATCCAATGCCCTCTTCTGACCTCTGCAGATTCTAGGCATGCATGTGGTGCACAGATATACATGTAGACAAAATACCCATACATATAAGATAAAAAATAAAATTTAAGAATCATATTTGAGAAATTTGCCAGTCTTCCCATTCTTTGAACTTCATCCTCTCTTCTTTCTCCTTTTCTCTCCTTTCCTGTCCTCCCTCCCTTTTACCAAGCCACACCCAGCTGTAGTTGTTTCTCACAAGCTAAAACCTGTGTGTTGAAGATTTGGCTATCAGACTGTGGAGCTAATTTCCAGCCCCCGCTTCTTGTCTACCATGAAGGGAGTGGTTCTGCTTTACTATTCCCTCCCTGTTCTGATATTCTGCATTGCTCTGGGCCCAGCAACAACACGTATCTCTCAGGAGGACTGCAGAGTCTGATTTTTCCAGTGTTGGGTTGTTTCTCCCAACACCATCACAGTGGTATGGCACATGACATCAGGCTTGGAACTAAAGTGCCAGATGTTCTATTAAAGTGAGGGTCTCCCTGGTAACACAGGAAGCATGGCCTTCCCTTGGCACTCTAAGTCTCCTGGGCACATTCAATCACCAGCTGGCCTTCCCTAGACATTCTTCTTCTACTCTCACTGCAGGGAGATGCTGTGGGCCTTCACACTGCTATCCCCTGGGTGCTGGTCCACTGGTCTCCTGGTACTGCCCTGTCCTCCCTATCCCTGCACTGGCATGGGGGACACAATCATGGACCAAAGACATTCTTCCTTCCGATTTTCCCCATAGCCTCAGGCCACCCACTGTGTATCTTCTGCTGATTGTCTAGGACTGCTGAAGCTATTTCAGTACTGTGCCTGGTATGAACTCACCTCTATAGCCCCTTGGCTCCTCTCTCCTTCCACCTCTACCTGGCTCTTTCCTCTGCCTTGGTTAGGTTCTGTATAACACTAGGCATTACAACAGGGGCCTATTCCATTCAGACCTATTCCTACTCTGTCACTCATATTCAATAAATACATGTTAGTGGTCTACGCTTTGTTAGCTTTAGCATTGGTACTGGGTGTACATTGACTACCCCTGACTATATGGCACAACCCTTGCCGTCAACTCTTACCATTCTGGATGGCAGCTTTGTCTCTATATCCCGCATGTGGATGTTCAGCATTGGAGATGAGTCCTTTACATACAGACTCTGGGAAGTCTGATGCTATTACATCAGGGATCCTTAAGCCTGACCACACCCAGAACTGCCAGGAGGACTGGTTCCACACAGATGGCCCACTTCTGAGGTTCTAAGTCAATGTTGTACAGCTGGCAGTAGCATGAGATTTGCCTTTCTGATGTATTCCCATGTGTTATGGCTGCTACTGGTGATCCAGAAAGCACATTTCCAGCCGGGTGTGGTGGCGCATGCCTTGAATCCCAGCACTCGGGAGGCAGAGGCAGGCAGATTTCTGAGTTCAAGACCAGCCTGGTCTACAAAGTGAGTTCCAGGACAGCCAGGGCAATACAGAGAAACCCTGTCTCAAAAAACAAAACAAAACAAAACACAAACAAAAAGCACATTTCCAGCCCATACAGAGAAGAACCAACACTAAGCCAGTGTTGTCATCTCAGCCAGCGGATCACTCCCTTGGTTCATAACTTTGTGTTCATGAGCTCAGTGACTTCTGTGGTGGTCAGGTGTAGTAGCACCAGGTGACAACAGATGCAGGTGAGGATGTGGAGAAAGAAGAACATTGCTGGTGGGATTACAAGCTGATACAACCACTTTGGAAATCAGTCTGGAGGTTCCTCAGAAAATTGGAGATAGCTCTACCTCAAGACCCAACAACTCCTGGGCGTATACCCAAAAGATGCTCCAACATATAACTAGAACACATGCTTCACTATGTTCATAGCAGCCTTATTTATAATAGACAGAAGCTGGAAAGAACCCAGATGTCCCTCAGTGGAAGAATGGATACAGAAAATGTGGTACATTATATGATGGAATACTACTGAGCTATTAAAAAGGATGACTTCACGAACTTTGTAGGCAAATGGATGGAACTAGAAAATATCATCCTGAGTGAGGTAACCCAGACCCAAAAGGGCATACATGGTATGTTCTTGCTGATAAGTGGATATTAGCCCAAAAACTCAGAAAATCCACATACAACTCAAAGACCATATGAAGCTTAACAAGGAGGAAGGTCATACTATGGATGCTTCAAACCCACTTAGAAGGGGGAACAAAATAATCACAGGAGGCAGAAGGAGGGAGGGACGTGGGTGGGAGAAGGAAAGGGGAGGATAAAAAGGGAGTCAGGATCAGGTATGGGAAGAGACAGGAGAGAAGTTCGGAGGGTCAGGAGAATGAATAGAAATATGTAGCAGTGGAGGGTGGGGAACTGGGGGAACCACTAGAAAGTCTTAGATGCCAGGGATGCGAGAGGCTCCCAGGACCCAGTGGGGTTGAGATTAGCCAAATGACTAACAGTGGGGAGATAGAACCTGAAGAGATAGACATGGCCCCCCAGTGGAGGGATGGGGCCACCCATCCATCTAAAAAAATTAACCCAGTATTGTCCTTGTCTAAAGGAAATGCAGGGACAAAAATAAAGTAGAGGCTGATGGAAAGGCTACCCAGTGACCGCCTCAATGTGTAATCCATTCCATCTGCCCACACCAAACCCCAACACTGTTGCTGATGCCATGATATGCTTGCAGACAGGAGCCTGGTATGGCTGTCCTTTGAGAGGCTTTGCCAGTGCTTGACTAAGACAGATGCAGACACTCACAGCCAACCATTGCACTGAGCTTGGGGACCCCAATGGAAAAGTTAGGGAAAGGACTAAAGGATCTGAAGGGGATTGCAACTTTATAGGAAGAACAACAATATCAACTAATGGGACCTCCCCTCAAAGCTCCTAGGGGTTAAATCACCAACCAAAGGGTATATATGGGCTGGTCCATAGCTCCAGCTACATATGTAGCAGAGGACTGCCTCATCTGGCATCAGTGAGAGAGGAGGCACTTGGTCCTGTGGAGGCTTGATGCTCAGGAGAAAGGGGATGCTGGAGGAATGAGGTGAGAGTGGGTGGATGGGTGGGGGAGCACCCTTTCAGAGACAAAAAAGGAAATAGTATGGGTGGTTTGTAGAGGGGAGACCAGGAAGAGGGATAACATTTGAAATGCGAACCAAGATTAGTTAAAAAAGAAAGGAGCTTAAACTTGGAATCTGTTTGCTGTTGTCATGCCGGCTTCCCTAGACAAGGCAATAGCAGAAGGGAGATGACAATTAACAAGTGAGCTATGCTGAGTAGCCATGAGAAGAGGTGTTAGCCTTGCATCCAGCAGCAGGGAAAAGCTGGGAGGAGTCTTCTCTTTCTCTCGGTGCTGTCCCTGTCTGTAGCTGAGGATCCATGGGTCTTTCCTGTGGTCATAGCACCTCCTCCTCTGAGTTTCCATTTGCTCATCTCTAACCTGAAGATTTGGTCACAAAAGCAAGCATCTCGGGTGTGCAAATCACAGAAAACCCTGGGAGAAAAAGCTGAAGAGTTAAGGTCTTGATTCTTGAGGAATCTGAATGTGTTTGGGGAGACAAGCATGGATGGGTGGTCTGTGTTTGTAAGCATGGCAGGTCTGGATGACAGAGGTGCTTTGCTGAAAACCAGTGGTCTTAGAATGAGACACAAAGGACAAAGAGCCTGGGGTTGCTATTGAGAAGTGTTTGTGTGGGGACAGCCTGGAATGACAGGGGGTTGGCAGTAGATAGCTAAAACACTTCTGCCTTCTATCCATCTATTTCCTTGAGTTACTTCCCAGTTTGTCATCTCACACCATGGACCATTTTTGGGTCTATCTTTGAGTTCTGTAATTCTCTGTTCTTGATTTAAAAAATGTTCTTAGAAACATATGATTACACATTATCAACACATAGAGTATGTGTTTATATTTATACCAATGAAAAATGACAGCGTGTTGTCCATGGGGTGTCAACTAGATATGCAGGGGATAACAGAACCATTTCTGGAATAGACTTCCATTTCTTCCTTTTGAGGTAACTTAATCTTTCTGAATCGTGTTATCTATGTCTGTATTATAATAGAGTGAGGGAAAAAAAAAAACAGTATCCATCTTCCTGGTAAAGAATCCACATATTGGAGGATTGTTATGACCACAAACATGATAAACGTATATAGGCTAGTGCCTGGCACTTAGCAAGGATGAGCAACGCATGTTGCCCTTTCTCAAGAGGAAATAGAAAATATACATTAGCATGGGGAGTATGTGGATTGTTTCCCAACTACAGATTATGAAACACCTAAAAGGGGATGGATATAAAGGAAAGCACTCTGAGGTTAAGAATGCTCTCTGCTCGAGACAAAGTTTGGAGCTAAGACGAAAGAATGGACCATCCAGAGACTGCCCCACCCGGGGGTACATCCCATAATCAGCCACCAAACGCAGACAGTGTTGCATATACCAACAAGATTTTGCTGAAGGGACCCTGATATAGCTATGTGTGGCTATGCCAGTGCCTGGCAAATATAGAAGTGGATGCCCACAGTCATCTATAGGATAGAACACAGAGACCCCAATGGAGGAGCTAGAGAAAGTACCCAAGGAGCTTAAGGGGTCTGCAACCGTATAGGTGGAACAAGAATATGAACTAATTAGTACCCCCAGAGCTCGTGTCTCTAGATGCATATGTTGCAGAAGATGGCCTAGTCGGCCATCATTGGGAAGAGAGGCCCCTTGGTCTTGCAAACTTTATATGCCCCATACTGGGGAATGCCAGGGCAAAGAAGTGGGAGTGAGTGGGCAGGAGAGCAGGGTTGGGGAGGGTATAGGGGACATTCGGGATAGCCTTTGAAATGTAAATGAAGAAAATATCTAATAAAAAAATTAAAAAAAAAAAAAAGAATGCTCTCTTGTAGAACCTGGGTTCAGTTTCTAGCACCAAATGGTGTCCTAAACATCTATAACTCCAATTTCAGGGGATTGAATGCCCCCCTTTGACCTCCTGGGCACCAGGCATATATGTAGGCAAAACACTCATTTATACACATAAAATAAAATGAATAAATCTAAAAAATGTTTTTTAAAAGAAAGGAAGGTACTCATTTACCAGGGTGATGTTCTGGTGTCTGTGTAGAGTTTTCTTTTTCACATTAAAATGCAATGAGTAACTTCCTTGGCCATGATGTATCATTGGCATGGATGGATACCTGAATCTTCATTCTGCAGGTTGCCAAGCTAGGAAGAAGGTCTGTTTGTGGGGGATGCCACTTTTTCAGTAGTGGGCTTGGGTGGGTGGCCTACTGTATGCTTTTGCGTTGGGAGTTTAGGGTGAACGTCTTTTGTGGATTTTTTTTTTTGAGGTATCTATAGTTGGCATTTTGGCACTATTCATAGTTCTTTGGATTTAGACTTATGATACAGGTTCCATCCACTGTTTGATGTCATCATTTACTGGCATCCATCTGAATTCACCTGGATCCTATGTTTCCTCTTCTTCAGGTCACTTCTCATTTTGCTGATTGTGGATGTGCCTAAAAAGGTCCTGGCCTTTGTCTGTCCGAGGTTCTTTATTTTGTCCTTACTTTTGAGGAGTTGGTTGGTGCATTGTGGAAAGCCAGGTTTCAGGATTTCCCTGTTGTCTTGTAGTATTGGATGATGCTAATGTAGATTAGGGGTTTTCTGGATTCTCTTCCTTCTAAGGTGACTTCCCTCACTGAATACCAGAACTCTTTTCATCTAGAACCTTCTCTTTGTCCTTGAGGTGGGCACTTTCAATCTAGAAAATTTGACTCTGAATTTGAATAATGAAAAATAACCCCCTTTTCTTATTTTTTTTGAAATTTTAGTGTGTGGGATTCTGGGTTGAGTGTCACCATGTATATTTTCTTCCATTTTCCTACCTTACGCCTTGATTACTTCTGGGAGATTTCATTTTATATTTATTTTATGATTTCCCATCCTTTCTGCCCAGGGACTGAAGCCAGCTCAATGGCATTTTGAATTAGAATTCCTTTCCTGTGGTTAATGGGGTTCAGAAGAGGAGAGATGAAGTCATGTGTTCATTCTGTTATTTTCAACGAGGGGAAAAGGTGACTTTGAAAAGAAGCACTTAGATAATTTTGTACTTTAAAAAGAGATTTATTAATTGGACAGAATGACAAAATTCAGTGGAGTCATTAGGTACAAGTATTTGCACCTTAAAACAAGTGATTTGAATTAAACACAGAAGGGTCTGCCAAACCAAGGCAAATACAAGGAAAGGTGTGGTCATAGTTTTAAGTGGGTAAAAGTAAAATTAATATAAACAATATCCTGCAGCCCAAAGAAGATCATTTTATCCTATTATTCATTGGTCTAGAACAATGTTGTACAGTTGGTGTGATGTCTGGTGAGAGGAGAATGCAAACCACTTTTAATTGCTACATTTTTTTCTCCATCAAATTAAACCCACCTAACTCTTGGCACTTTGAGCATTGCATCTCCTCACTTGGTAAGGGAAGGTTAACATTTTCTCTAGGGTCATGTATGCTACCATGGGTCTTTCATAGTTTAAAAAACTAAGAAACAAACCTTTGGCCTTTTTTTTTTTTTTTTTAGATTTATTTATTTATTATATGTAAGTACACTGTAGCTGTCTTCAGACACTCCAGAAGAGGGCGTCAGATCTTGTTATGGATGGTTATGAGCCACCATGTGGTTGCTGGGATTTGAACTCCGGACCTTTGGAAGAGCAGTCGGGTGCTCTTACCCACTGAGCCATCTCACCAGCCCAACCTTTGGCCTTTTATCAAGGCCAATTGTCACTTAATCCAAGTGGATTGTCAGGAAATTGTATTATTGAAAAGTAAATGGACTTAGTAAACCAGTGGTGTGTTAAATAGTTACTGTTAAACACAGACACATAGAGAATTGGTGATTTAGAAAGTATAGTGGAGGGAATTACAGGGGCTAAGCCTTGTAACTCAGTTCATAGCCATTGACCCACATATACAAAGCCCTGCATTTGATCCCCAGTGTCCCATAAACTGTATGTGGCACTCATTGTAATCTGTGCACACTCAGGAGATAAAGAGCCAGGAGGAAAGTCAAGGTCATCTTACAATACCCTGGGATAAATGAGACCCTGTCAAATAAACAAATAGTAAAAAGGAATTACAGAGAATCCAGCACAGTGGCAGAATGGGAAATTATGCTTCAGGTAATTGCTTTGTTCTTGTGGCTTTGACATTTAGTTTGTACGATGATTAGAATAACCTCAGTGAAGGATTGACTACAGGAGGCTGGCCTGTGGTGTATGTCTAGGGGGCATTGTAATAAGTTGGTTGATATGAAAAGACCCAGCCTTCAGTGAGTGGCACCATTTTTAGACATTGTCCCAAATTGTATGATGAAGTCAAACTGAACAGCAAGCAACCATACATTCATGTCTCCCTGTTTTTTACTATGGCTGTGATGTGACTAGCTGTTTAAAGTTCCTGTCTTGACTTCCCTACAATGATGGAATGAAATCAAGAATTGTAAATGGAAAGAACCCCCTTTGTCTCTTCAGGACATTTATCACAGCAGCAGAAATGAAACTAACACAGATCCAGAACTAAAATAAATCCTAAGCAAGATAAATAATGAAGATTTCTGAACTATAATTAAATATAAAAACACTAAACACAGAGAAAAGCTTAAGACTTGTAACAACAGTGATCACATTCATAGGGCAGGGTTAGACATATGAGCCACTTTTTAACAACAATCTGTGCTGAGGACCAAACCTTGGCCAGACCTCTACCACCACTGGCCTACATTCTCAACCCCTGTTTTTGGGTAATTTATATTTCAGGAACGAGAAGGAAATAAATTTTTTTTCAGAGAGTCAAAAGACCCAGCGGCCTTTAAGTGAGATTCGAAAGGTTCTACTTAAGATTATGAGCAGTGACCTCATTGGGAAGCTTTAGACACAGAAAGAAGGGATGGGTGAAGATGGTGATGAACACAAGAAATAAAAATAGATGTGCTTTGACGATCAATAATAACAGCATGCACTGTGTAGCATGGCCAGAGGGAAAGCTGTGTGCTTCCGGATCGCTACCGTACTGTACATAATAATACCTCTAGAATAATCATTAGTGCTTATAAAGCACCTCTAAGTTAGTAGGGAAGCCAATCTTAGAACAAAGTCTGTAACTCCTTTTCCTTAACACAACACAAACAATTCAGGGTGGGGGAAGACTTGGGAAAATAGGTCCCAAATGAAAAGAATTAGAAATAAGTCTATATATGTAAATACTCCCTACTAATGGATTAAAATTTATGCATTAGAAAGCAAAATGTCAGATTAAATATAGATTGTGGTTGATAAGAGATGTTTAAAGCATGTTTTGGATTCTACTTTTGACTTCAGTTGTGTAAATATTTTATTTCTAAAGGAGGAAATTTGTATAAACTCTCATTCCTTGATGTGTCTTAATTTTTTCATAAATTATATTTTAAAGATCCATTTAGGCCATCTTAAATGGCAATGGGAAAATATTTTAAAACTATTTAGCATCAAGTTTTCATATGTATGTGTACATACAAGCACATGTGTATGAGTGTGTTTGTAAAACAATTAGAGGAAAACAAATCTCAAGGAATCATTTTGAAATGCAGAAATAGACAATTCAAAAAGGAATAAAAGGTATATTTCATATAGCCCCACTTAGATCCATTAATAACTGATGATATTAAAGCTAAAACAAGTATAATTTTGTGGGTCATAGTGATCTTGGAATAGCTGGGAAGTCTGAATATTTTGCTGGTGGTAGGAGGCAAATCAATGCCTTATGGTAATGTTGAGTTTGCAACCGGTGATTCAGGAACTCAGGTGTGCTCATTGATTTTAAGGCAATAACCACCATTACAAGTCATGTTGTGAGGAAACTATTTTGCAGTGTCATTTATAAAGGCAAAAGGAGTCTAACAGTCACAAGTAACAGGGTCTAAATGTCCAACAAGGGCAAAGCAAACCTATAATGGCTTGCATATGCAGTATTTAAAACGATTTATACTTTTTTTAAAAATTTATGTGTGTGTATGTAGGTGGGTGGGTGGTGTGTGTGTGTGTGTGTGTGTGTGTCTGTCTGTCTGTCTGTCTGTCTGTCTGTCTGTGAATGTATATCACCTGTGTCTGAGCATCTTCAGAGGCCAGAAGTGCATGTCAGCTCTCCTAGAGCTGGAGAGTGAGCCACCCAGTCTGAGTGCTGTGCACCAGACTCAGGCTGTCTGGAAGAGCAGGAAACTTTCTTAACTACTAAGCCATTAACTAATTACTTAATCACCACTCTCCAGACCCTATAATATATATATTATACCTTTTTAGCTAGAGTGACTGGCCAGTGAGCTTGTGGGGTCTGGCTATCTCTGTCCTTTTCTCTTTCATGTTATACATGTGCACCACCATGCCCAGCTATTA
>NC_034590.1:55790268-55800643 GCF_900095145.1 Mus pahari | reverse complement strand
CCAGCTATTATGAGGGTGCTGAAGATCTGAACTGGGATCCTCGTGCTTGTTCAGGAAGCACTGAACCAACCCATTGAGCCAACTCCCCAGCCCTGAAAGTCCTACTTTAATGTACGACCTTCTTTTTATTTATATTTTCTAACATTTAGGTTTTGTACTTTACTATAAAATAAAATGAATTTAAAGAGACTGTAATTCTAGATTGTGTGTTGCATTTTATATTATGTGCCTAAAAGCATTGTCGTTTGTTTCACACGTGTGTTGGTTTGCACGCATCATTCACTTGGCCACGTATGACTTCACACGTTTCTCAGCCTTGTACTTTTACTTCATTATCTGTAAAATGTGTGTGATGATCCCTAGGTCACAGAAGAGCTGTGCGCATCGATGAGAGATGGTGCATGTAGCCTGTTTATTTCAGCATCTCACAGAGTCCATGGCAGGAGATATTGCTGCCATCATCACTGTCATCCTTGATCTGAAATTGGCTCACAAGTGGTTAAACACCCATTTTCATATCATCTGAGCCGTGGCCATACTGAGGACAACTCGGAACCCATCCTTCATGCTAAGGACACTTATGTCATTCTGAGTCACAGGAGCCGTGTGCCAATGTCCTTTTCTTTGATATTGAGATATGCACATCTGTCTTTTATCTAGGTTATGGATGTCTTTCTCAGTGTTAAGCTGTGTGAACAGTGGTCTACTCACCCACAGCTTTGTTTTCTCCATTTACTAAGGATCTGCAGAGTCTGAAAATAGTGAATTAAAATCTCCAGAAATCATGTTTTAAGTAAGCTTTATGACAGTATGCTCTTATAATTGTTCTGTTTTTTAATAATAGTTATTGCTGATTTCTTATTGTGCCTGATTTATAGGTTGAACTAACTGTAGGTATGTATGTAGGAAAAATAGCATATGTGGTGTTGAGTGCTCTGCATGCTTCTGGGGGTGTTGGAACAGATCCCCTGTTGGCCTGCACTGGGAGTGTAGGAACAGGTCCCCTATAGGCCAGGTGGTACTGCTGTTCATTGCTGGAATAAAAGAAACACGGTAATGTTACACGGCTCAAAATATACTAAGAGATATGTTAAAATCTGACATATTAGTAGTGGTATTCTGTAAATATTGTAGAAGCAGTTCATATTTATCGAATATGAGAGTTTAGATGTGTGTGTGAGAGAGAGGGGGGGGTTGGGAAGAATATCATGGAATAATTGGCCATAAAACCATAAATCTTGATGCTTAGATGGGCATTTGGCTTGGCCCACCTCCTCATTTCTAGTTTTATTCTCTGACATGGTCTGTTCTGGTTGAAGCCCAGTATTGTCTCGCCATTGGGAAACCCAGCAGTTGTCCTAGATAGGAGGATCAAGTGACATCCTTGGATCAGTCTTTGGTCAAAGTCACATTCTCTGAGTGGTTTGATTTGGGCATGATGTGGGGAGCTCTCCTGAGGGGCAGATTCCTGTGAATCACATAGACTAAGAATAAGGGACATCCATCAAATAAGGAACTCAGTGTTGTTACTAGAAGGGACAGGAGGAGGGCACAGGACAGGCGGTACAGCGAGGATACGATGCTTTTGAGTGTCACGGGTTTGGGCTGATTATTGGTTTGCATACTGCTTTTGCAGAGTTTTGCTTATTGAGGAGACAGCACACTTACCTTCACTGTCAACCTGACTGTATTATAGTCCCTCATTGTGGGGAAGGTGTGGTTGCAGGATCAACTCTACCCGTGGTGTTAGGAGTGAGAGCAACTGGTCACACTGTGTCCACAGAGGAAGTAGAAGGGAGATGAATGCCGGTGCTAAGCTCCTTCTCCTTTTATTCAATTCAGGATCCCTACCTAGAGATGATGCTAAATGCAGGGTGGGACCTACATTCTCAGTTAACTGCCTCTGGAAACCCCCTCATCAAGACTGTTTGCCCTTCTCTGGAGCCTGAAGTGCTATGTGGTCTTTGACTTTAGGAACACATAGTTAACTTGCTGATTCTGCCAGTACAGCTTCCTGTGTGGTTGTGCTATTTCTGAAAACTGGAAGGGTATGTGTGAGTACTGCTGTCCTCCACAATAACCACTTCTTCAGAAGAGCACAGGCAGGGCTACCTCTGAATTCTTAGTTTATATCTACTCCCTATACAATCCCTGAGTCTGTCCACAGTGCTCACTTGAATTAAGCACTCGTTAAAATACCATTTATTGAATATGTAGGTAAAGAGGAAGGAAAGAACTAGACTGGTTGCCCGTAGTCTTTTGGAGTCAGTATAGAAGACACTCAAAGCCTGTGCTTTTTGTTAAATGTGAATTACTGGTTATATTTAGCCATATTGATCTGTTTTGAGTACAACTGGAGTAGCATTGGATTTCAGCATATTGGTGTGTGGTGTGTGATGTGTGTGTGTGTGTGTGTGTGTGTGTGTGTGTGTGTTATATAGTATATAGCATATAGCATATAGTATATGGTATATAATATTTGGGCCGGACCTAGGACCTCTTACATGCTAGGCAGATTCTCTATCATGACCTGCACTTCCAGCTCCAATGTAGTATTTTTACTTTTTTTTTAACTTTTATTTTATGTGTTTAAGTGGTTTGCCTTCATGTATGTCTATGTACTATGTGCACACAGTACCTACAGAGTCCAGAAAAGAATGTTGGATCCCCTCATACTGGAGTTACAGATGGTTGTGAACTACAATATGGGCTGGGATCCATACCTAAATTCTCTAGAAGAGCAGCCATTTCTCTTAACCATCTCTCCAGCTCATATCTTAATAGGATAAATGTAACAGCAGTTACAAGGTCTATAGGTCAACATGTGCATGTAAAGCAAGATACAACTTCTCAATTTCCCCTTTCTGTGAAGGCTACCACATGAGAAGGGCGGGGCCTCGGGAATATAGGAGCTGAATAAAGAGTTTATCACCTTTCATTGAACTTTCTTCTTAAACTGGGGTTCGTGAACAAGAAAGATGATTCTGTCACTGGTTTTATTACATTATTTTATTTAGAGAATACATTTCATATCTTAAACATATCTGTGGACTCCTCAGCTCAGACTGCCATAACAAACTGCCATAGATGGTGTGTGTAAAAGCATAGAGATTTAGTTTCTCCTGGTTTGGAGACTGGAAAGTCAAGGATCAAGGTGCCAATCAATTCAGTCACTAGCTATGGCTGTCTTCCTGGTTTTTAGCCAAACATCTTCCTCTTCTAACCCCATGTGGCAGAGAGAAAGGGATGGTGTCTCCTCTCATAAGGCCACTAAGCCCATTGTGGGAGTCCACTCTAATGACATGATCTAGACCTGGTGACTCCTGAATGTCTCCTCTGCCAGTACATCATTTTAGGGGTTAAGGTTTCAACATGCCCATTTGGTGAGGCACAATTCAGTCCAGAGCACCAACACAAGTTATTGGATTAGATTATATTGTATGTGACTCACACTTGGGGTGATAAGGTCACTAACTCAGAGAGACAGGATGAGGCAGTGAAGTTAGCAGGTGTGCTAACCCAAGAAACCAGGCTTCTTCTGTGCCTCACCATCCAGCTGAGGCTTAAGCCACTGTGTTTAGTGTCTCTCATCTGCTTTTATGAAGACATGAGAACTGCTTCTTGGTTCATAGGACTCATCACTTCTGTATTAGACTACCCTATCATGATGTCTGCTCCGATGACTCGAGAAATAAAGCATTCTCCTGGAAGGGAGGAGTTTATCTTGGAGTCAGATATGAATGACCATGACTCACGAACACAGATTTAATTTGCCCTGCATTCCATGTTCTAACAGGGTAACAGTTTCATGGTAGTTTTACAGTAACAGAACAAAGAAAAACATGAATCAAGACACTCCAAATGCATTGGTGAAAACATTGGGTAGGCAGTTACAGCAAAGTGGGGAAGTTGTGCTGTAGGCCTCAGATGATGTCTTAAGACTTTCTTAGCCTTTGGGTGGATAGAGGCCAGTGGTCTGTTAAGTGAGTTCCAAAAGGTTTTACCTCATAGTCATAAGGATGTTAGGTAAGACATAGAGTGGGTAAATAACATAATATAAATTCTAATTAGGTTCTAAATCACTGAAGTTCTAACCAATTAATCAGCTGTGGAAAGCTCAGTATAAGAAACAGTTTATTTCTGAGAACTTTCACACACAGCTCATTGTTGAGGGGGCTTTTAGGGGAATTGCTGAAAGCATCATCCATGTTCTTCCAGGCCTACATGTGTCCTTACTAACCATGTCATTGACATCACCTGATGAGACCCTAGTGTGTGGTGGGGGGTGATGTAAAATCTACATACAGAAGGCATCAGACAAGTACCCAGCTACCTGGGCAGCACAGCGACATGGTTGCAGCATTTCTGGTCTGTTCTTTACCACAATGTCACTTGTACTTTCACACAGTGCCTGAGTGGGAATTACCTCGGGTGCTTGCAGCTATCGCCCCTGAGTGGAAACTGATGCTGAAGAACAGGAAGGTTTTTAAGGAGGAGCCGGTAGGACCTAGGTTTTGTCTTTCAAGGTTTCTGAAGCAGCGCTTTCAATTTAACTGAAGTGAGTCTTGCCCCCTGAAGGAACATGTGAAGAAGGCTACAGGTGTTAGCCTTTCAACACACAGCCCCCAACAGCAATTCCCTGTCATGCTCTCACATTCTCAACTGACCTCTGGATCTAGAAGATGACAAAATATACTTTGTAGTGTGCAAGGAGCTGAGTCTTCAACATTGGCAATGGGGTACATACCTTATGACACGAAGTGTGTGTGTGTCTGGAAGACCCTTTGTTCTTAGCACACTCCCTCTATAGTCCAGGTCTCCTTTCAAGGTAGGAAGCATCAGAAAGTAGCAGGAGATGCGCAACTTTGTAGAACAAAGGAATAGTGTGGATGGACACTGCTATTCCAGCTGTTCTAGTGTGTGCTATTAAATGTGTCCCAGATGTGCTATTAAATATATATTTGGTTCTCCAGTTTCCTTTGGCATCTTTAGAGGGATATGATTTTGTAAGCCAATTATCTGGCTAGTGGCTGGGACTCTGGTAACTTTGGGATGGGGACTGATTACCAGGTAGGCCTTGGCAGGAGTTGAGGGTTGGAACATTACACTCTGCCTCTGACCCCTGCTTTCCTGTTGCTGTGATAAACACAACAACCAAAAGAAACTTACTGTAGGATAGGGTTTAAGTCAGCTTACACTTCCAACATAGCTGGAAGTCAGGGCAGGAACCTGGAGCAGAATCGAGAGGGGGCACCATTCACAGGCCCACTCACTGGCTCATGCTCAGCTAGCTTTCTTATACAGCACAGTATCACCTAGGGATGGTACTGCCCATAGTGAGGCATCCCTTCTGTATCCATCATCAGTCATTACATTAACCTTCACACACATGCCATTCTGATCCCGGCAGTCCCTCACTTGACTTTCAAGTGTTTCTAGGCTGTGCTGAATTGGAAAATTAAACTAACCAGGATGGGAGTAGAGAGACTAGAGATGGGGCTAAGAAGTTAAACTAACCAGTAGGGAATCAGAGAGACTCAAGATGGGGTTGGCAAGTTAAACTAAGCAGAAGGGGAGCAGAAAGACTAGAGATGGGGTTAATCCCAAACAGCCCAGGACTTCTCTGTTACGAATGAGTCACAGGGCAGGCATACATAGGTTTGGGAGCTTCCTAGTTGGTGCACATGGAGGAAGTACTAGGAATATGGTACGTTGGGATTGGATGGGGACTTTCTCTACCCCCTCTTCCATATCTGTCACCTACGAAGCCAATGTAGATGTGCATGCCCAACTTCAGTTTAAGTTGTTGAGGACCTCAGAGTCTTGAGGCCTTTTCATTCCTTTCTGACTCTGGGACCCACCAAATCCTCAAGGGGTATTGGTGTGGCCTCAGGAATTTTTCTCCTTTGGCAGTCTCCTTTGGTTAGAGACTTAAGAAAATAACACCTAACATATAATGTAGGGATAAAGGGCCATAATCCCGTATTGACACCCTCCCCACTAGGAAAAGCAGCTGCATGCAGCAGACTGAGCATGTCAGTGAAGGGCATCAATGAGCAGGTCTCTTTAGGCCCACCTGTGCACTCTGCTATACTTGGTGCTAGGCTGAACTCTCTGGGTAGTGCTGGTCTACAATGCTAAGCCACTCATTCCTGTCCCTAGCCCTACTCTCGAGGGGTTCAACACCAGACAGCCTTTCACATTCTAGGATCAGAATCCCAGTCATTGTGATTCCCCACACATCGTGGCTGGGGTACTTATGAGATGCAGTTTTTAAGATGAGAAAAACCAGCCACTTGTGACTGCAACCACACCCACTAAAAACATAACTAAAACAAGATCTGGGAACCGAAATTGTCCCTGAGAAGCCACTGCCTTCCCAGGGGTCTTTCTGGAAATGACAGGAAGAACTGATCATCCTTGTTTGTACTTGTGACCTTGTTAGATAGAATATTCCCAAGCCCCTGTTCTCACCAATGTCTTCCCTGTGAAATTCCAGCAACTGGGAGGTTGCAATCTGGGTCCCAAAGTTGGCTACCACCCACTCTGATCTTCACCTATTCTAGGTCTGTGTATTGTAGGTGGGAAGAGGGGGCTAGGAACAGACATCTTGGTTGGAGTTCAACACAGATGGGTCTAGACCCATATCTGTTGTTCGAGTCTTTTTCTCTTCCTTGAGAGTTTTGACCTCAGGCTTCCTGGACTGAAGACGGCCTCATCTTGTCAAGGTCCCTGTCTGCACCTGCCTTGGCTGTTTCTCAACCTTCCTCGTGGCATCCATACTGAAGCAGCTGCTTCTGCTGCACCTACAGCCTTCTTTAATTTGCCTCTTATCTACTTGGGTGGCCATCACCAGCTGTTTCTGTCTTCCTGGTCTCCATTTCGGTGCTGAGAGTGACTGAATCTTTGAAGTTCTTCAGGGATCCCCCTATTTTGGGGTCTTCAGGTGGGGTAGCATGTTGAAATGAAAAGACAAATATTCAGTGGTCACTGCCTCTGGCCTCTCCTCCTTTGCCTCTGGGACAAACCTAGATGTGTCATGCGAGCTTCTTCGTAAAGGGCAGTACCAGTGAATCAATGAATTACAGGTAGGCGGTCGGTCCCTCTCTATATCTGGACTTTCTTGGGTCTAGACTTAGATCAGAGGTTGGGAAGTTATAGGAGTGGGCCACATCTACACTGTTCCTGGCTGTTGTTGTTGTTGCTATTGTTGTTGTTTAATGTCCGTATGCCAAGAAGCATGTTTATATTTTCAAATGGATATAAAATGACACCAAAAGAATATCTCATGATACTCAAATTTTACATGAAATTCAAATCTCAGTATTAGTAGGGCAGAACACATCCACACCCACTTATTTATATATGCTCCATGCTGCAGACATGAGAGCTGTTGTCTAAGGCCTGACAGCTTGCTGATTTCACAGAAAACTGCCCATGAAGCTGTCCAGGCTGAAGTGAATCTCGTGTTTGAGCCAAGGCCTTGGTGGGATATATACCAGTTATCATGGTTTGAATATGCTTGGCTCAGGGTGTAGCACTATTTGGAGGTGTGGCCATGTTGGAGTAGGTGTGTCACTGTGGGCAAGGGCTTTTAAGACTCCCATCCTAGCTGCCTGGAAGTCAGTCTTCACTAGCAGCCTTCAGATGAAGATGTAGAACTCTCAGCTCCTCCTGTACCATGCCTGCCTGGATGTTGCCATGTTCCCACCTTCATGATACTGGACTGAACCTCTGAACCTGTAAGCCAGACCCAATTAAATGTTGTCTTTTATAAGAGTTGCCTTGGTCATGGTGTCTCTTCACAGCATTAAAACCCTAAGTAAGACACCAGCATCCTAAATGGACATCTCTCCATTCTGCATCCCCATCTGCAACTGCAGTGTCTTTCTCAGAAGCACCTGACACACTCACAGGCAGCCCACAGTCCCCTTCTTCCTTCAAGCCTTAGGTCCTGTGCCTGTCCCTCTCCTTGTCCCTGTGATGAAACATCTGACAGATGCAACCGAAGGGAGGTAGGGTTTCCTTTGCCTCAGTTTGGTGGGATATAGTCTATAATGGCGGTAGAGGCATGGTGGCAGGTGGCCTCATGGTGATAGAAGAAACTTCACACCTCACACCAGGGTGGGAAAGACTGCAAATATTAGGCAGGGACCTTAACCTGGGCTATGAAACTTTAAGTCTAACCACAGCAAATTGCTTCTTCCAAGGAGGTCCTACCTCCTAACGTTCCACATCCTCCCAAAATGGTACCACCAACTGGGGGCCAAGTGTCCAAACACAGGAGCCTGTGGGGAATACTTCACATCAAAGTACAATTGCCAAGCAGGTGCCAAGCAGAAACTGAGCCATGGAAGAGAGATCCCATTTGGTGTGTAGTGCCAGAGTCTAACAGCAATACCTTAGCCACTCTAACAAGAAACGCCATTCTGATGCTTTGCATGTAAACAGTTTTACTATTTTGCATATTTTATATTTGTAGAGTAATTCACTGTTTAAAATTTAACACAAAACGTTTTTGTTGAATGATGGATGAATATATTCATCAAGGAATATATTCAACAAGGAAACCACTTTACTTCATAAGACTTCCTGAAGAGAATTTCATATTGTGGAAGGATATGTGATTTACTTAATCAATTGTTGTGTAAACAGGGGAAATGTTAATTTCCCTTTCCTTTTTAGAAAAGACATTTTCTGGGAAGAATTGTGCTTAGCTTATGCCATGATATGCTGTTTTTCTGGCTTTATAATATTTCTATACTGAAGCCTTTTTTCTAGTTGAATAATGTGAGAAAAAAACAAATTTGCTTTTCTTACTATCTTCCTGTGCAAATGTTTTATTGACATTCATCTTTACGTGGAGTGGAGCTGAAGAGCAGCTGTGTGGCAAATTCGAAGCCAGAAGTGAAGCTCAGGGGGATGAAGACACAGGAGAGCGACCTGGGAAAGAAAGACTGGGAAGGCCTGAGTCCGTGCTTCTTGATGCTTTTGTTGGAGGGAAGGAAAAAGCCAAGCCTAAGAATCAGAGATGTCCAGAGATCCAAAGATTGCAGAGCATGGAGTGAAGGACCAAGGGGAATGCAGGGGGCGGTGTGGGGCCAAGGAGCAGAGGCAACAGCCAGCCAGAGAGAAGAAGCAAGAAGTGAAAAGTGGGGTGGAGTGGGGTGGGGCAGACAAGGAGGGAGCAGGATGAGAGGAGTGCAGAGGGAGTGGGTAGACTTCAGAAGTGAGCCCTCAGCTCCAGTGAGGACAGCTTATATCAGTGCTGTTCTCCACGCTGTGTCAAAATGCTTGATAGAAGCAACTTAGGGAGGAAAGAAGTGCTGGGGCTCTGGTCACTGCCTCCTTTGTTCTCTTTATTCAGGACACACCAGCAGCCCATAGGGTCTCACATTTGGGGTCCTGTCTACTCTTCTTGTTAGGACCTTCACAGACGTGTCCAGACTGTGACTGTTAGGTGATGTGATTCTAGTCAAGTTGACAATGGTGATTTACTATTACAATAGGTAAAAAGATTGTCCTTTGTGGAGATTTCTCCTGAACTTTTCTGTAGCCCGGGTGGAAGGTGGGTGGGGGCGGGGCAGATGAACATGACCGTATTCAGAGCCACCTTCTTCTTTCTTTTTCCTTAAAAACAGTAACAAAAGACTTAAATTTATTGTTGTAACTGTGTGTGCACCCTCTGGAGCTGGAGTTCAAGGCAACTGTGAGCCATCTAGCTTGGCACGGGAACCGAACTTAGGTCCTCTACAAAAGTAATAAGCTTTGTTAACTGCTGGGCTGCCTCTCCAGATTCCAGCCTTTGTGTTTCCCAAGCCCTATCCCTGACGGGTGGCACCTGGATTTGTAAGTCCAGGTCACCACCACAGACAGGTAGGTCCTTGTCATCTAAAACCTATGATTGTCATCCAAACCCCACTTCTCAGGATTCCACTATGCTTTGGTGTTCACAGACAGCCAATGACCCGTGTGACCATGCTATGTGAGCCACACAACTCTGGGCCTTCACATTCTTCATTCTCAATTTCTCTAAATGCTGGTCCAGGACTCTCTGTCACCTTCACCCAAGGTCCATTAGACCCGGCTTCCCATTCCCTTATGGTTGGTGAAGGCCACTTGTATGGAACACCATTTCCTTTTTCTGTTTGTCTATGTCCTCACTGGTCAGTAACCTGAGGCACCAATAGTTAAGATACAGTGACTCCTGAGAAGGCTCATTCATCGTCTGGCCAGTTACTACTTCCTGAGTGGCAGGGGTGGCTGAGGCTGCACAGTCCTTTCCGGGTCCTTCTTTTGTCCTGGAACATCAAGACAAAAACTTGCTTTTTCAGCCTCTTCTCTTGGGTATTCTCAGCCATTCTCAACAGCAGCC
>NC_034590.1:55756283-55789805 GCF_900095145.1 Mus pahari | reverse complement strand
TCTCTCTCTCTCTCTCTCTGATAGTCTTTTCTTTCCATCTCTTATGCTTCCTGGATATTTGGATCGTGGAATATTTAGACTGTTTATCATGCAGGGCTAACTAACTGCAGTATATCCTAATCAGACTATACTAAGCACCCATCTCCCCTTGAACATGGGAGTAACACTGTTGCTTACACAGCCCTGGTGCTAGGGCTCCTGAGCCTGCTCAGTCTTGACACTTCTCTGGAACTCAGTAGACACTTTGTCTTTCTATCTGACTTGCATCCGCCCAGCACACCCCCTTCCCTAGAGAACAAGTTAGCTGAGCTGTGGGTGGCTACAGGATTACTTGCCTGCTGGCTCCTGTGACACTCCCTCTATGATTTACATTCCTACTCAGCTTGCCTCCAGATTCCAGCATCCTGGTGCCTCACAGTTACGTTCAGTCCCAGCATTTGCCTTGTTTCCTAACTACAGGAATATTACAGTCTATGTATTAAGAACTTGGAGATAATAGAGCATTAAGTGCAACTAGCAACCACATGTAATCCTAGCAGTAACATATTAGCTTTGTTCCATTTCTGTTGTATTGCAAGAACACACACATGGGCCAGGGGTGGGAGGAGAGACAGACAGACAGACAGACAGACAGACAGAGCACATATTGGATGTGCATTGAATTTATTCGTTTTTACTTAATGTAGAGCTTCAAAGTCAATGTGTGACAGTAATCCAGGCTGAAGCCAGATGCTACAGTTACTGAATGACAATCTGACATTGTAACAGGCATGACTATTGCTACTATTACTGTTGTCATTTATTAATGGTATTCACATTGCAGACATTTGTATTTCTGTGTAAGGAACAGTGGTATCTGGCTCTGCCAGGTTACATGTCCTTATATTTACTATGTTACAGGCTACGATGTCTAAGGGATGTTTGCTTGCGGCTGAGTTTTATGAAGAAGCAGGGCATATTGGGGCTACTTTATAGTTCCCTAGTATATTCTACTTTTCTTTCTCTCTCTGTCTTCTCAATCATCTCTGCGCTGACAATGATTTACTGTAGGTGTGGCAGTGTGATGTTAGAGATTTTACTTCCTGAGAATCCTTCGAATAATAAGCATGACAAATGATTGTTAGTTTATCCTGGAAAAGACAAGTCCAAAAAAGCATTTTCCTTGAAAGATGCACTGTCTAAACAAAGAAATAAGGGAATGACGTCCTAAAGATTGTTTATTCGTAAGGTCGTTTACAAAAATAATCCCAAACAGACATTGTAATAATGACATAGTTTTTAATTCTACTTTACATTATTATATCTGCTTCTGTATGCATCTTTGCTTAAAAAGAACATAACAATCTGTGATGGTAGCAAGCTAATCCTTTTCTCTCATAATAGTTGTACTGTTTACTTGGTGTATATCATTTTTATTGATTATTTATTTGGGAATCTCATATCATGCACCTGATGGTGTTCACCTCCTCATCCTCTGGTCTCCAAGCAACTTCCCTCTTGACCTCTCCTCCCTCCCTCCTCCCCTGCCCCTGCCACCACCCCAGCCGGAATAAAACAAAGCAAAACAAGAAGGGAGGGAAAGTCCCATACTCACTAGAGCATGGTCAAATTCCTAGTGACCTGCCCCCCAAGGGGCACCCCTTCTTCCACCAGAAACCTTCAACTGAGAGAGACCTTGTGGTGGCAGGAGAGGGACAAGCCAGCTCTCACTAGCACAGACCTTAATATGGCTTCAGGCAGCAGCCCAGGTCCTGGACATCAACATAAGCACTAGACATATCAGGACTCATTCATGGCTCTCAGGAGCTGCATGGACCATGAACCTCAATTTGACCTCAGACAACATATGCCACTCACATCGGTGTGCCCCTGCCCTGCTCCCTCAGGGAGCAAAGCCCAAGGACATCAATACGTCATCAGTTAGCCGTACAGACTCTATAGGATCACATACATCTCAGGCTTCATTGTGTCCTGGGGCAGCAGCGTAGACTGTAGACACAAACATGGCCTCCCCCAGTGACATTGCAGACCATAGTGGTCCTTTGAGGAGGTCCAAGGCAAAATGTTGAATCTTTCCTTATCTTGGTCTCTGTTGTTTCCTGGAGCCAGGGGCATCCTGAGGCCAGGCTTCAGGTTGCAGGGCCAATTCTATGATAAGCTCCAGGTTGTTGTATACTATCCCACTGATCCACTCTGTCTTTTCTATCTTTCCCATCCCTCCATCTCATATTTGATCATGGTAGTGGCACCTACTGTCCCTACACCTTGAGGCAGGGGTGGTTCTGGGTGTCTTTATCTGTAGCCCTGAGCTGGCTGGTGTTGTATTTGTTTGTTTGGTTGGTTAGTTGGTTAGGTTTGTTTGTTAGTTTTTTTTAAGTTTGTGAGTGTGCCTGTACGTCTATATGCACATACGCATGTCAGTTCCCTGAAGGCCAGACAAGACATCTGATGCCCAGTATCTGGAGTTCCTGGTGGTTGTGAGCTGCCTGGGTGTTGGAAACTGAGCTCCTTCCCTCTGCAAAAGCAACAAGTGCTCTCACCTATGCAGCCATGTCTCCTGCCCCATTAAGTATGAATACATGATGGAAGCAAGTTTGTGCCACATTGCACAAGTGGAGGCATTCTCTCAATTCAGATTCCTTCCTTCCAGATGGCTCTAGCTTGTGTCCAAGTGACAAAAAATCTACACAGTACAGGTTCTAATATTCCCATCAAGGGCACAGCCTGCCAATGACGTAATTTCTCTCCACTAGTCCCCACCTCTTAAAGGCTCCATCTCCTCCCACACCACTTTATATCATCTCATAGCAGGTGACATGATGTCCTCAGAGGGCCAGCGCAGAGGGGAAGGGTCCTAGGGAGTTAGTGGAAAGATTTGATAGTAACCAGAGATATCCCAATCTCAATGAAAATAAAGGACAGGAAGAAGGAGGTGTGTTAGCCTCTTTTTCTTAACAAAAGAAAGTAAAATCTAGAATCACATATAGGTCCTTTGGGCCATTGAACATTCAAGCCAAGACTAAGAAGCTAAAGCTACCAAGTGGGTTTGGGACATGCAGAGTAGTTGAAGCTGGACTTGAGGGATCTGTGAACAATACTCTGACACAAGACTCTGCACCTTGCTCTATCTCCTTACTCTAGCTCTTTCCTGTAAGATCGTTCTTTGAAGCATGATATTTAATGGCTGAGTGACTTTTATCTGTCTGGCTATTTCATAATTTATTAGCTTTTCTCTGTATGTCAGGCATGTTCACTCATTTGGTTTCTGGTCACCCTTAGACTGTCTCTGGACAGGCTGTGTGCCTCCAGTCATTCCTTCTGTCCCCTGCCTTTTATGTTTGTCATCATCACGAGGAAACCTCCACAGTAGAGAACTGGTCTCTTCTGGTTCCTTCAACAAGGTACCCTTAGATGTTTGAAGATAGCTTCATTTCTTCTTCCTCAAAGACTATACTCCAGGCTGACACACTTGGCCTCGCATGGGTTTTTTTCCTCAAAGCTTCTGAACTTTGCCTCACTTGACATTCTTAAATTTCTGAGTGTGCAGAAACAAAGCCTTGAGACCATAGCAAGGCCTTCCGCCAGCTACCCCTATGCTGTGCTTTCTCCTCCTTCTAGGATCAGGCCTTGGTAAACCTCAGCCTGGGGTTTAGCCCAGCCTCCCTTGGAGCCCCTCTTGACCACCACCTACCCTGGCCCATCTTCTACATGGCTAGTGACCCCAGCCTTCATCTGAAGGTCTCTAGCTCTCAGGAGGCCTGCGGTGCCTTGCAGTGAGACCGTTTGTCTTCCTTCAGACACAACAGGACTAATGATACATATAGAAACACAGGGTCTGTGACAACACACACAAATCCTACACAGATTCAAAACAAAGTCCCACATTGAGAAGGGGAAATGGACACGAAGTCCCACCCCTAGCCAAGAAGCTATTTGCAATTGATACCTGCTGGGAAAGAGAAAATTGGTTTTCTCTAGTGGAGGGTTACTAGATACATCAACCACACACTACGGCAGGCCCATTGCCCAAGAGTAGCTGACTAACACATAATGGACTCTGTGTGTGTGTGTGTGTGTGTGTGTGTGTGTGTGTGTGTTTTGTTTCATTTGGTACTTTTTATCTTGTTGTTTGTCTTGATTTTTATTTTTTGTTTTGTTTTGTTTTATTTTTGGAGAGAAAGAACGATCATTAAGTTGGGTGGGTAGAAAGGTCGGGTTTGAGGAGTTGGGGGAGGGGAAAACATGGTCAGAATATATTGTATGAAACAAATTTTTTAAATAAAAAAAAAAATTAAAGTTTAGCACAGAGACACTGGGCTTTCAGAAGGGAGGTAAAGGAAGCTAGAGTTTCTGGGCATGATCACTGATGGGAACCTGTACCCTGACACCAGTGTCCCAGTACGCAGTGGGGCCTGTGGAGACAGGATGGACCAGCGACGCCATTGCTAGTAGAAGAGGGAGGTCTCCCCAGTTTGCATGGGGTCTGTTTCTCGTCCCCAAAGGTCCAGTCTGGGATGATAGATGCTAGAGAGATCAAGGCTTAGCCCCTCCCTCCTTTCCTGACCCCAATCACAAATAACTCCTGTTTCTGCTACCTCCTGACCTATGGCAAAGCCTGGCTTATCCTGCCTGTGGGATTGGGTATGTCTTACAGAGGGTCACACAAGCTGGTTAAAATCTGATTTAAAAAAAAAAAAAAAGTGGCTGCAGAGTCTTATATTCCCTGTTACATTATATTTCTGTGCATTGTGCTATAGACATCCCACCCTGAGGAAGGCCTGAAGGAATCATGAGCTCTGACTTCTATCCGGAAGAGGAAAGGACCCTCCCTTGCCCACACATCAAGAAAAATCCTTTATAGTCTCTGGCAGAAATGTTTTGGTAACAAGCTTAGATCTCTCCTTTATGTGTCGCAGCTGCACAAGAAACCCAAGCATCCAGTTTTTCAGAACCTAAGCAGTTAACGCTGGAAATTTTGCTGCAAATAAATTGATCAGTATGCAAGACAGTTGTCACGGCTGAATCATGGTCCACAGTTAAGGTAAACAGATCTGTGATGACATTTTCTGAGCAGAATACAAATGCAGTGCATTTGCTCCCAGAGGTTTCTGACATTATTTTCTACCCGGGCAGCACATCCTCCTAAGAAGGTGGTGTTCACAAGGAAGAAAGGTCTTTGTTCAACCCTCTGAGAAGGTAGGGCTGAAGCATTTGATGTGCTATCTGTGACGAGCATCGCTCTGGGAAAGATGGGTGTGGAGGGAACATTTCCTTTTCTTAGCCGCCTCCTTCCTCTTCTCCCACCCGTAGAGAGAGCCTTTGGGCTTTTTATTTATTTGAATGGTTGTGAAAATATTCCATGTGTTTGTATTGTGAAAGTTTGCGTGTGATTAGTTTTCTCCTAGGTGGATTTCCATGAAATCACTGAGGAGGAAAACAGAATGTCTATTTTTTTATTTCCTCCTCTTGCTTTCATCTTCATGCTCTCAAGTTTCGCATCTTCCCAGGCTATACCTGCCTGCTCTGCTTTATCGGGATCCAACACAGCATGGCAGAATCTGGAGTGAGGAATAGTCGGTAGCTGGATGCCATGCCATGGGCCAGATACCCTCTGTGTGTGGCGAAGCCTGAATCACTCTTAGTCTGAGCTGGTGTTCTGGTGTGTGCACAGCCCTGTCACAGCACTAGCTAGGAGCTGGCAAGCAGGTGTTTCCTGGAGGATCCTTGCAGGTGGGGTTGATCTTGCTGGGGGTGCTGCTAATATTTGTTTCTGTCTTGGCCGTCAGTTATGATGAATAACCCTGAGAACAAGTCATGGCGAAAGATTCACGTTGAACAAGGGGGATAACTGAGTCTGTTGAGAGTAGCACTTGGGCTCAAAGGTTTCCAGAGTTTCAGTGACTGAAAGTGAACAAGAAGGTGTGTCCTTCGAAGGTGGCTGAAATGGGGTGTGCTTGGACATTGTGAAGCCATTGAAGGACTGCATGCAGGAGAGAAGTTCTCCTGCTGTGCTTCTGTGGTCAATAAGTAGATTGTCCTGGGGTAGCCTTCAGGAAGTCTTCTGGGATCACCAGAGCACAGGGCTACCTCTCTCACTGCCAGCAGCATTCAGTGTGACATGCCCAGCCAGCTTCATGCTCAGTCGTGATTGGTTCTTTAAAAAATCTCTGACTGCCATTTGGTTTGTAGCACAGTCTGTGGCTCAAAATAGGTTTTGCAAATGGTGCTTATGTTCCAAACAGACAGCCACCTGAGCAAAGGAAGGATGCTTGGTTAATCTGGGTCCTTGGGGGTGTGGATGGAGAAACTGAGAGCAGTGGCAGATTCTGCAGGACCTGTGCGCTTCAGAGTCGACAGGCACGAGACGCTATCGATGCACTTATTCTTGGCAACAGGTCCTAGCACAAGCTCCTGTGACATAGGACATGTAAACTTGCAACCAGCCCAGCCGTGGTTTTCTTCCTCCTCTAGAATTCTCTGCCCATTCAGTGTAGGAGGATCAGGTGACCAAGGTTTTTTTGGGTTTTCCCTTTTTGAGTCTTGAGGCTGACACACCATTATTTTGAGACAGTGACATCATCCTTCCTCTTTGAGGCTCTGTCATCCCAACCCTGGTCTCTCACCTGGACTGTTGTGACCTTCATTCTCTTTCAGGAAGATTACAGGTAGAATGGGACCATATCTACACTGAGGAGGGAGGGGCTGGTTGGAAACAGGCCTCCCTGAGACTGGGTACTGAAGCTGAATCTAGATGACCAGGGGGTTAACTGGGTGAAGAGAAAGAAGGATGGGAGTTACCCTCATCCAAGGACGTAGTGTATGCAATGGTCCTGGGGTGGAAGAGAACAGAGTTTGGTACAAGGATGGACTGGAATGTGGCTGGAGCCAGAATGATGGGCAGGAGAGGGGGCTGCAGCCTGACCGTGCAGGAACAAGTGGGTGGGGGCAGGAACTCCACACAGTGGTAAGAACAAAGAGAAGTTGAGGGTGAGAGTGGATTGGCTGGCCTTATCTGATCTGGCTGAGTGGGTACAGGTAAGAGGGTCAGGGCAGAGCAGGAGTCTTGGGTGTTACCAGCCAGGCAAGCAGCAGAAGTGGAGAGACTCATGGCAGGGCCAGCGAGCTTCCTGAGATCTGCAGAGGTGGTGTTAATGTAGCACACTGGCAGCAGGGGGTCAGTGAGGGAGAAATGCATAAAAGAAGTGCCTGGAATGCCCTGGGGTCCTGGTGAAGAGCAACTGATGCAGGAGGGTCATTAAGTGGATGGCTAGGGACAGGCTCCTAAGAAGAAGGATGGATGCCTGAGTAAGGCAGGGAGCCTTTCCCACAGAGAGGGTAGGAACAGGAGAGTCACTGTTGGCCATAGGCAGCTGTGGCCACTGTATGACCCCAGGTCTCCCGTGGGAGAGGCCAAATCTGAGTAGAAAAGCTCAAGTGAGTGGGAGGAGCAGAGAGGCCGCCACATGTAGGAGCTGCCCCTGCTTTAAACTTTTACATGCACAATGGGAAATCCTACGTCTATTGTAAGGTGGTTTGCACTTGACCTGTGGAGTTGTTCTCATGGAATGCATTTGAGTTTCTGTGACACAGACTCAGTCTTTGCTGAATGTGACAAACCCTCATCTGTATGTGTGAGGCTCATCCCTGGCTTCTTGCTGAAGCTTGACCAGCCTCTGCTTGGCATGCCTACAGCGAATGGGAGTTGAGAGCAGAATGAAGGATGAACTCAGAATTTCTGGTTCCCTCACCAGCATTCATCAACCTTCTGAAGGAAGTATGGAACTGTAGGAACCTGGTCAAAGCCAGGGGCCATTTTTCTGACCTGTGCAAAAATGAGAGTAGGTACCTCACATGAGTGAGGGAGAAACAGTGAGCATGCCAGGCCCAAGGCAAGGTGCGTGGGATCATGGGGTGTGTGTGTGTGTGTGTGTGTGTGTGTGTTCATGCATGAGCACACAAGTGCATGCCTCCCTTTAGCATCCTCCTTGATCCTGACACTAGTTCTTTGTGTGCATGTTGCATCTGCATGGTATGTAGGGAGCATATAAGTGTGGTATGAATGTGGGCTTAAATGCATGTGAAGCTGTGAGAAGAGATGAGCAGAGTAGTGTTGACACATGAAGTGGAGGTTCACCACTTCACACAGCTCTACTGGAGAGATAAAGTACCTGGTCTGCCGACTCTCCCCAAGTGTCCCCAGCTCACACAAAGGCAGAGTCATGAAGGGAACACACCGGCTCAACTCAGGAAGAAGTCCATCTCAGGCAGCCTTCATGCTTTGGTGACATCAGTGCCAGGTGGGCACTTTGGAAAAGAACAGGAGTCCTGGAATGTCATCTTCCCTGTACGCCTGTGAGATAGGGCCAGAAGGACAAAAATCATAGAAGTGCAGGGAAGAATCTGCCGGTGAGATGATTGTGTTTGCTAGCACCTATGTGTGTGTTTAGCTGAGAAAATGTACTGTGCCAGGTGCCATCTGAGTGCTGTGTACATATGTCAGTATCTTTGATCCTCACAACTTCAGGACACTGTTATTCTCACTTTACAGATAGAAAACCAAGGCACAGAGAAGTGATTTCCTCAAAAGTTATAAAACACCTCCCTCTGTGCACACGTGTGTGTATGTCTGTCTTGTATGCACACACACACACACACACACACTCACACGTGCGCGTCTGCACAGAGCTATGTTGAAAGATACTCTTTTCTTGGGGAAAAATAATGAGAATAATAAGAGAGATGGGAACTTCTGCTAGACATCATCCATGATTTTCTGTCCTCACAATGACTCCACGGTGTAGGTGTTTGTCTGACTATACAGATGAGGCCTCTGAATCTTGGAGAGTTGTAACTTCCCATGTCTCCTCGGCTCAATCTAGTGGCCCCAAACATTGTCTGTGTGCCACCCAACTTCCGTTGTGGCCATGGCTTAGAAGCTCAGTGTCAGTTCATCTCTTGGAGTGGCCAGGGTGGTGCTGTCAGAGCACCCCACTTCTGCCTGGGCACCCTGAGGATGGCAGCTCTGTACTGAATGGCTAAAACCTAAGCCATTCACTAGCTTTGTGGCCTGGCACCCACCTCTCCCTGCTGAGTTCTCCCATTTGCAACAAGGGATGCCTTTGTTGCTACTTCATGGGTGGGTGGAAGTCAAGTTCACGACAGGAAGGTGGCAGGGTTCCAGGAAGACAATATTCAATACAAACCTTGAGCAAGATTCTGTCATTCTTCATCACTTGGCATGCCTGTTTGTAAAGGCCCTCTTCCTCTGCCTCTGTCTCATGCACGCATTGTTCAAGGTTCACTGACTATATACAGTCTTTATTGTATGTTCCTCATGAAAAAGTTTTAAAATATGCTATTGTTTGTAACATTCAATTAACACATCATTAATATTAAAAGAGCACAAGGTGAGGTGGGGGAATGGCTCAGCTGGTAAAGTACTTGCTATACAAGCATAGGAGCCTGAGTTCAGATTCCCACTATTGCCCATGAAAAAAGCCAGGCAGTGATAGCCCCAGCACTAGGAAAACAGAGACTGAGGGATCACTGGGTCTCACTGCTGGCAGCTTGCCTGAGTCAGTGAGCATCACTGGGTCCCACTGCCGGATGCTTGCTTGAGTCACTGAGCATCACTGGGTCTCACTGCCGGATGCTTGCCTGAGTCCGTGAGCATCACTGGGTCTCACTGCCGGATGCTTGCTTACCTGAGTCAGTGAGGATCATTGGGTCTCACTGCCAGATGCTTGCCTGAGTCAGTGAGCTCCACGTGCAGTGAGAGATTCTGCTTCAAAAACTAAGGTTGCAAACAATTGAAGAAGCCACCCAACCATGTCAAACTCTGGCTTTTACATACATATACAAACACATTTATACCACACACACACACACACACACACACACACACACACACACACACATACACACACATACCTAAAACCATTATGGTAAACTAGGGTGTTTGTAAACAGTGAATAAGAATGTTAAGAAGATATTAAAGCCCACCTGTACCCACAGAAGTAACCAAATCTACACTGATGTGTACCTCTGCTTGACTGTCTTTGTTCTGTAACACATGAGTGCGCTCGCGCGCACATACACCACCACCACCACCACACGCCACTATATACTACTACCACCATCACCGCTGCCACTGCCACCATCACAACCTCTACCACACACCATCACCACCACATACCACCACCACATATTACCACCACCATCACCACACCACCACCACACACCACCACCATATACCACTACCACCGCCACCGCCACCACCACTACACTATCACCACCACCACATACCACCACCATACACCACCACCACCGTCACCACACCATCACCACCACCATACACCACCACCACCACCACCACCACCACCACCACCACCACTATCAACACCCCATATCATCACCACCGCCACTACTACCATACACCACCACCACCACCACCACCACCACCACTACCAACACCACATATCTTCTCAGTCCTAAGACGTCCATGTGCGTTCCGGTTACTTTAGTGTCTCCATCCATGCTGCTGCATTGTCTTCCAGAGAGACGGTCCTCATGGACCCCAGATGCAGAGTGCAGCAATGGCTGTACTGTCTTCCTGGCTCTGAGGGGTGGTTTCCTCCCAAACAATGCAATCACCAATGTTCCTTTTCCCTTATTATAGAATCAAATTCAGATTGCTCCATAGGGTGACTCTTGATGTTTGGACATCTTAGCTGTATTTGGTACCAGATATTGGCTCAGACCATCTTCCAGAGTAATCCTGGAATCTTTGCCTGCTCCCACATCAGTTAAAAGAAACAGCTGGCGGATTTGGGAAGCAGCAGTTACCTTTCTGGTGATGACGCCTGCAGACTACATGGGTGTGCAAGGCAGACAAGAGAGACCTGCTTTCTGTTTTGTTAGAATCTATTAAAGATGTCTCTTTAAAAGTCAACATTGAAAACATTTAACCTTTAACATGAATGCAAGCCTCAGGATTATATCTTCCACTGGTTTATTTAATATCTAGAACCGTGTTTTGGTTACTACCATGGAAAACACTGGACAAAACAGAATTTCTATTCCTTAACTAAATTATGGAAAGTAGACACAGGAATAGGTTTCCTCTGAGTCACAAAGAATGCCTGTCTTAAACCAGCACCTTATCCCAATTAAATCTAGGCATCAAGCTGTTTACCACCTCAGCGATCATGACATTAGTTGTTTAAAAGTTTATTTTTCCAGACATTGTGTTAAGCTCTTTACATATACCATTCTTAATTTTTAGAAATGACTTGGCAAGATAAATATTTTGAGTATTTCATCTGTGGTACCATGACCAATAGTGTCCCAGTCATTCTGGTAGTTGGCACCTATTTGAGCGGCTATTTGAAACAGTTTGACTGCAAAACCATGGTCTTCCTCTTAGCCTTTTGTAGGCCATTGTAACTAAAATGTACTCATAGGGAGGAGCAAGGGAGCAGAACAGAGCAGGGAAGGGGATGGAGAGGGAGGGAGAGATCCTTCGATCCTGGGGTGTTTGCTCCATAGGATGGACATGCATTGATCAACACAACATTTGTGCAAAGCCATCTCATTGTCTTTGCCTGTGTCCCTTATCTGTCTGAAGATGGGAATGGATCTTCAAGATTACCACCCCCCCCCCTTCTGTCTTATCTCCTTGGGAGAACTTTTATTTTCTGCAAGTTGGGTCACAATTGGCAACTTTGTTTTCCTAAAATAAACTTCGGTGGTTATCATTTTGCTATGTCAGGTATTGCCCGCCCTTTACTTGCCACATCCCTCCTGCTCTGAGCTGGAAGTGACTGGCCCAGAGGAGCAGAGGACCCTCTGAGGTTTGCAAATGATGGTCAAGATCAATTTACTCTGATGTTTTTCTTTGCTCACAGGCATTGACTGTTGGCTTTAAAGTGCTGAAACTAATGTTGCATGGAGCATAGCAGGCAATAAATGTTAAGTCTCCAGAATCCTAGACATTTAATATCTACTGGGTTAATCAAAGTGAAAGTAACTTCTTCACATAGAATTTCTCAGTGTGTGTGTAATGGGCATTGGCAGTTTAATAAAGGAGATCGATGCTCAGCTTTTCCTAACACGTTTCCCCTGGAGCCCTTTATCCGGGGAATGTGTAAGGGATGATGACTCTGGAGAACTTGCTTTAGAATGTTGTGACCCACTCGTTCACTTTGCTATAGACAGCCCTGACCTCCAGCTTTGGAACTCATCAGAAGCTGCAAATTTCAGCTGCTATTTCAGAAACGCCTGTATCTTATCAGGAGCAGGTCGTGAGGAGCTTGTCAGGGCATCGCTGGCAACGCTACATCAAAGTCACGAACCCAGTAATGACCCCAGTGAGGGATGTTCCCATATACTTCCCAGTGTGTGTACTCAAGACCATGATAGTCCTCGAAGCCTTGTGAACATAACGGAGGGGCTGATTTTAGATTTTGTCAGTATTAGCAGATTTCAAGAGTTTTGAGTGGAATGGCTCAAATGTGTTGTTTAGCCTATGGGATAATTGTCATATGACTTCTTAGTTTCTATAGGAGAAAACAGTGATAACCCTCAGAACAGTGGTGGCCTCAGTGGCCATTCCGTCTGTCCTCTCAGGAGCTCGATGCACACTTTATCCCAATTGTCCCACTGAAGCCTATCTTTATAGACCACTGTGTCCCATAAGCCCCCAGAAAGGACTGAGCCAAGAAGACTGAACACAGGAGAAGGTTCCAAAGAACAGTGAGCAGTCTCTCAAAGCTGCTCCAGGGGCTGTCTTTTCTTTCTTTTTTCTTTTCTTTCTCTTTTCTTTTCTTTTCTTTTCTTTTCTTTTCTTTTCTTTTCTTCTTTTTCTTTCTTTTCTTTTCTCGTCTTTTTTCTGTTTCTTTTCTTCTCTTGTTCTCTTCTACCTTCCCCTCACCTTCCCCTTCTTTCTTCCTTCCCTTCCCCCCTCCCCTCCCCCCCCTCCTCTTTGTAATGCAAACACCAAAGCTCTCTTCCTTTGGATACATCAGAGAAACTCACAGGGAAGAAGGACCAAACATGAAGCATACATTAGAGATGCTGTTCACACTCTGAGTAACTCCTTAGCAAAGCTGTGCTCACAGGGAGAAAGGACATTATAAACATAAAGAATCTTACAAACCAGATAGGCTCCCTTTTCCTGTGGAGGAGCAAATGCTAAATCATGCTTGAAAATCTGAGTCATTTTAGTTCCGAAGCAACAGCTATTGAGCTTAAGGGTGTAGCAGGAAAGGCCTCTCCTCCTCTAGTCCAGGTCGGTGAAATGCTCTGTATGTGAGGTTAAAAAGAGAGGAGCTGTGCACTGGAGACAGTGCCAAATAGGGTACTATGCTCAAGGGCTAAGAACCAGGTCCATAAAGGCTGAGACAGGGGCAAGGGCCAGGCACAGCTCACAAAAGGCTTTTGGTCTGACTGGCAAGGGCAGAATCGGTTGCCTTTGCAGAGTTAGGGTGACAGCGGGTGGATAACGTCTACCCACTTTTCCCACTGACGGGGCAGACAGGACAGTGGGCTCAAGCCCTCGATCCTCACGAAGGTAAGCCCCCTCTTCCCGGTCGTCTTCCTGGTCACCAGCGTCCCGTGATTTCTGGTACAGCGCTTGTGTCTGTGCTTCACACAGCTTGCTCTCTGCTTTCTGGGATTGCTGGTCTACCTCCTGCACCTCCAGCTTCACCAACTGTGTTTGTCTTGATAGTGAATGGACAGGACGCTGACAGCCCAGAAAGGGATAAGACAGGTGGATTGATTTAAAATCAAGGATGTTAAAAGAGATTCCAGAAATGTCTAGCTTATTAGAAACAATGTAGAATAGAAAAAGAATATTATTCCCATCTGTTGCCCAACATTCTCTTTCTTTACATTAGTATTTGTTCCTGGAAAACAGAGTCTAGAGATACCTGGATGCCACAGCCTGCGGCAACCTTATGAAGCCTACTCATGGGAGACTCGCAATGCGCTGGATTCATGGGGCCCTGCAGTGAGGGCTTCTGAGGCTATTGAGGATAGGCGACTAGGCTAGTATGGGAGCAGAGCGGGAGGTCAGTGGGTACTGTTTCAATTACTTTTAAGACGTAGCTTCATCCCGGGCACTATGGTTGGTGCCAGTTGTAGCTGTCTCTCAGGCTTTCTTTCACCTCTACCTAGATAGCTCACCTGCCTCCAGGTGACAGGGAGACCTGAGTCCCCTTTTTTTTTTTTTTTTTTTTTTTTTAATTTTTTTTTTTCAAATGCTTTCCCGAAAGTTCCCTATACCCCCCCCCCCGCCCCTACTCCCCTACCGACCCACTCCCACTTCTTGGTCCTGGCCTTCCCCTGTACTGGGACATATATAGTTTACAAGACAAAGGGGTCTCTCTTCCCAATGATGGCCGAATAGGCCATCTTCTGCTACATATGCAGCTAGAGACATGAGCTCTGGGGGTACTGGTTAGTTCATATTATTGTTCCACCTATAGGGTTGCAGACCCCTTCAGCTCCTTGGGTACTTTCTCTAGCTCCTCCATTGGCGGCCCTGTGTTCCATCCAATAGCTGACTGTGAGCATCCACTTCTGTGTTTGCCAGGCACTGGCATAGCCTCACAAGAGACTGCTATATCAGGGTCCCTTCAACAAAATCTTGCTGGCATTTGCAATAGTGTCTGGGTTTGGTGGCTGATGATGGGATGGATCCCCGGGTGGGGTAGTCTCTGGATAGTCTATCCTTTCATCTTAGCTCCAAACTTTGTCTCTGTAACTCCTGTCATGGGTATTTTGTACCTGAGTCCCTTTACTGCTGCAAAGCTGCACTCATGGTTCTAACCACTGCTCAGAGGTGGAAGACTGGAAAGCCCAGACAGCCCAGGGCTGGCCCAGTTTAGTGACTGGCAGTAAGCGAAGTGTCCACCCCTCCAGGTCTTTGGGTTGCCTCCCAGGAGGGCTTTCTCGGGGTAGTGTGATAGTTTTCTTGCTCATGACTGGTTTCTTTTTCTGTCATTAACAAAATTCTTTGTCTCTGTTGACTTCCAGAGATGGCTTCAGACATACCAGGATCTGTGGCCTTGCCTGTTGCCCCCATGGCGGCCACTGGACAGGTGAGAATGGCAGGGGCCATGCCTGCCCGAGGAGGAAAGCGTCGATCTGGGTAAGCAGACTCAGCATTTCCAGGAACTGGGCTTAGTAACAGTTGAGCAATGCTCTTGACCTGTTAGAAAAGTATTGTTTTCCCCCCTCCAGGAGAGTAAAAGCTCAGCAGTTTGCATCCTGTTTAGATTTTGCAAGATTCCTAAATATGCACATGATTTGCTTCTAAGTGCTCTGGGTCCTGGCACTCAGCTGGGGATTTCTGTTTGCTTGCCCTTGTAGTTCCTATGCCTGCCATGGGATCCCGCTGGGCCTTGCTTGGGCTAGCTCTCTGAAGGGAGGAGTCCACTCTAAACTGCCTGAACATTCCAGCCTCATTTGGCAGATCCAGCCCCAGGGACTGTAAATGATCTAACTGGGGCCCTCCAACCTTTCCTCCAATGCTCATCTTTCCTAGGAATATGCAGGAATTCTTTTTAACAGGACTCAGCACCTGAAGGCCAGCCAGATGTGTTCAATGTTGCTCAGACAATAAAGTGAATAAGTATTGTCGACTCTACTGGATCTGATAGGTCACAGACCAGTTTTGAGCAGATGAAACCAACACTGGCACCTTCTTGTGATGAATGATATCAGCATCTATACTCAGAACCCCAAATCGAACCAATCAAAGTCCTTCAGGAAAACACAACTGGTATTTTCCAGCTCAGTAAATTACTCAACCCTGTTTCCCATTGATGCTTTTTTTCATTTTCGGTGTAGTTAATAAACAAGCTATCTCATGAGGTTGCTCAGTTTCTGATCACACACTCTGCCCACGATTGCACCTATCCAGTGAGAACAGAGCACACCTTCTGTAGCCCCAAGACTGCAGGCTGGACCCATGTTAAAATGGTCCAGCATTTTAATCCCAAGAATCTCTTCCAAACCTGCCAATTCTTAAAAAAGGCACATAGGCAAGGAGACAGGTGCACACCAGGTTCTGGAACGGAGTGGGGACAGGATGCAACAGCACAGTATGATAATGCCATCCTGTGGTAAGGAGTGCTGTGCCTACTGGTGTCTTTGGGGAGGAGCCTGGATGGCGCGTGGTTACCGTGAGGAGTCTGAGGGCCGAGACGCTGAGCTTGGTGGCGAGGCCAGCCTCCCTTGGTCCTGTGCACACTCCGAGGAAGCAGTGCTCTGTCTGCTGCGCCTGGCTCCTCAGTGGGTGCCACAAATAACCACCGGGTAAAGGCCACCGCTTGCCTCTGAGCTGCCTGCACAGCTACCTGCTAGCTAAGCCATTGTTCTTGCTAACTGTGGACAAATTCTGCTGGATTGCTAAAAGAATGTGTATAGTGTTTAAACACCTACTTTTCAATGAAAAAAAAAATCCAAATGATTTCAAATGTTACTCCCTTAACTCACATTTTTTTAGAGAGAAGCCCCATTGCTCACTCTTAGCGGTTTCTAGAAGACACCAGACCAGACTCTGTAATGAATACTCTAGGTTGTTTCAAGTCTAGGCAGAAATGCTTGGCCCCACCCCATGCTGAAGACCCATGAGCCCTCCCTGGGCTGGGGTGAGTTCATCTGTGAGCCTCTGCTTCCTCATGGGCTGGGCTGGTATACACAGCAGTTCTCCATCTTGGCCTGCAGGGTCCTGACCCAGTCCTGGAGTACAGATCCTGCTTTCTGCACTGCCTAAGATGATTTGATCTAGAACTGACTTCCATATCGGAAGAAGGCCCCACAGCTGTCTGTCCTGTAGTTTTAGTTCCTTTTCCATTGCTGTGATACACTGTGACCAAGGCAAGTTAGAGAACGCGGGATCTGTTTGAGGGATAAGGATCCCTCCACAGTGAGAAAGCATGGCAGCAGGCAGACATTGTAAGGAGAGCAACAGAGAGCTCACATCTTAAACCACAAACAAGAGTGACTCTTGAAACATCAAAGCTGCCCCAGTGACACACGGCCATACCTCCTAAGTCTACTCAAAGAAGACTACCAACTAGGGACCAAATATTGAAATGTACGAGACTGTGGGGAGCATGGCATCTCATTCAAAACAACACACATACAGAGAGAGAAAGCAGGCAGAGACAGAGGCAAACAGAGACAGCCTATACCATGCCTACCATGGCACCAGACGCTAATGTGGGCCCTGGGCAGGCTGGCTCTTAGGCTCGGGTTCAGTTCCACATACAGCTGAAGAAGAGGAAGCGACCTGTCAAGTAGGAAAGAGAGATGAAGGTAGGTGTGCAGTGGCCTCCAACACCCTGAAGGTGGAACTGAGGCTCTCTGGAGTCAGGTCAATGGATTGGACCTTCAGCAGGAAGCCTTTGTTATCTTTCTTGGAGTCTGTATGCTGCTTGCCCTTTCCTACTGTCAGATGGTGGGAATCAGACCCCATAGACTTAAGAAGACTCATCCAGGGGCTGGTGAGATGGCTCAGCAGGTAAGAGCACCCGACTGCTCTTCCAAAGGTGCTGAGTTCAAATCCCAGCAACCACATGGTGGCTCACAACCATCCTTAATGAGATCTGACTCCCTCTTCTGGAGCATTTGAAGACAGCTACAGTGTACTTACATATAATAAATAAATAAAACCTTAAAAGAAAAAAAAAAGACTCATCCAGGGTCTAAGAAGGGAACCGCTTCTTTTGCAGACCTGTTTGCATAGTAAGTCTTGGGACTCTTGCATCTGGCGTTTTTTTGTTTTTGTTTTTTGTTTTTTGTTTGTTTGGTTGGTTTGGTTTTTTTGTTTTTTGTTTGTTTGTTTGTTTGTATGTTTGTTTTGTTTGTATGTCTTTTCATGAAATCCTCGTATTGGCATCAAAAGGCTGATAGCTCCATCAGGGCCTTGTGCTGTGGCTGGCATCGACTGTTGTTTGCTGTCACTGTCACCAGCATGGTGTCTCCAACTGTTCCTTCTGTTAAGATTATGAGACATGCTTGAAGAGACTCAGAGGGATGTGGAAGAAGATGGGGTATGAGGGAGAAAAGCCAGCACTGGCGTGCCCTGGCCCATTCCTTCCCAGGTCTCCCTCTCTCACCTGATAGTGAAGTGTCCCAAGGCCTCAGACAATCACCCATTCCTCTCCAGTGCTTCATAGCCTCATAGAGCTGGCCACACTGACCTCTTGAGGACTTTGGATCCTCCTGGACATGTGCCTGACCTAATGCTGTGAGTGAGTCCTTCCTGGCTGGGCTTCCTTCCCACTTCAGTGTCAGGGCTTCACAGTGAGTCTCTCAGCAGGGTGCTGCACTCCTCCTGGCTGCTGGGACACAGGGTGAAGGTTCAGAAGTTTTAGATTCTTTGCAAAGTAGCTCCACATGTGTGGGAGAAAGGAGCTGAAGCAAGTCACCTGACATGCATTCTTGTTGTGACCTCCCTAAGCTCAGCAAGAGAGGGAGACTCCCACCCAGCAAACGGGCAAAAGCAGTGCTTTAACCTCACCGAGGAAGTGGCCCTGATGAGTTAAGGGAGACGCTGATGCTAGCCATCAGGGTGGAGGGTGGAGGCTGCAGACAGCGATGCGCAGGAATGTATCAGTTCCTGCCACTGCCTTGTGTCCAGAGCTGAGCTTCTAAAACACTATCACTAAGGGAAAATCCCAGCCCTTGGTAGACAGAGTCAGGAGACTCCGGAGTTCAAGACCAGCCTGGGCTAAATAGTGTGACCCTGCTTTAAAAATGAAAGAACAAGAGAAATAAAGAGGTGTGAGGGAGAGAAAGAGAGGAAGGGCAGGGCTGACGCTGTAAGTGGGTCTTCCTGGAGTGGGACTATTTTCAGACATGTTGCTACTGCTCTGTTCTGGGGACCTGTGACCAGAATCAGGACTGCTCCTGCGTAGCCAGTGTTGGGCAACTGTACCAGAATGACCTTTCTCTTTGCTTGAGAAGCGAATGCTCTGTGCAAACTCATATTTGATGCTGCACTGTTATTCTTACACAGCACTGCCAGGGAGACTCTCCTCACTTCTTTCTCACTTAAATTATGCTGGGAAATGCCTGTCCGAGCTTCTGGTTCAGGCTGCCTGACAGGAAGCCGGGTCAACTGTGTCTCCAGCACTCACTCGTTCACTGTGCTGAGGTTCGTTTTGGTTTTGCTTTTGATTTTTAGAGTGAATACAATAGGGCTTAAAGTCGCATTTTGATTTATTTTATTATCCAGATGTTTCATAATAAGAGAGAAACATAAAAAAAAAGGATGATTTACTGTATTTCTCATAGCAGAAGAAATAAGCTCAGCTTATTGTAGTCATATTTAACGTTGGACATGGTGTCAGGGACCTGAATGTAACACGGGGCAAGTGTTTTGAAGTTTTTTTTTTTTTCATGTGTGTGTGGTTTTCTTAGTGGTGTGTGTGTGTGCGTGGTGTGTGTGTGTGTGTGTGTGTGTGTGTGTGGCATTGCTGAGGGGCTAGTGAAACTGAGTGGATCTAAATACTCATGTGGGGCTTCTGATTTATCTCCTAGGCTGGACCCACTTTATTTGCCTTTCCAAACGATTGACAGGATTGCTGTCTAAGTGTGAGTTCACGCTCACACAAGTGGCAGGTGTCGTTTCTCTCTATGCTGTATGTATGTGATTGCACACATACTCGTGGGTGGGGAGGTACTGTTTCTCTCCATTCTACATGTGCATGATCGCATACACACTTATAGGTGTTGGGTATGGTTTCTCTCCATGTTACACGAGTATGATTGCAAACGTTCTCAGGTAGGAGCCATAGTTTCTTGGTCTTTAATTTTTCATATACAAGTTATGACTCCAGGTTTCCAACGGACTCCAGTAAACTCAAGATCTAGACCATCCTTTTCTTTTACCTGATGCTGGCCAGATCCGAAGCTCTCCTGGCAGGGCTAGAACCCTTTTTACACCACTCAGTTCTTTCTTTATCTATTCTGTAGGGTATTGGGTAAAGAAAACTCTGTCAAAATGAGGGTGACCAACCATCCTGATTTGCTTGTGACTGTCCTAGCACTGAAGTCCTGGAGTCCAAGAATACCCGTCCTTGGTCACTCCAAACATCTCATTGATCTTTAGGCCTGGAGTCAACTAGTCAATTATGTCAACTAGTCAATTGTGTTTTGTAGGAGTTTGATTATTTATCATAATCCTCTCAAAGGCCCTTGAGATGGCTCAGTGGTATGGGCACTTGCCGCCATGCCTAATGACCTAAGTTACCTAACCATATCCACAGGTAGGAGAGAGTCTAATCTCTCAGATGTCTTCTACCTCCACAGGCAAGCACAAGAGTGCAAGAGCTTTCTCTCCCTCTCTCTCTCTCTCTCTCTCTCTCTCTCTCAATGTTATAGAAACTGTGATATCAAATTTAACGGAATGGAATTTTAAAGATAACTGTGTATATTACACCTATTTATGGTTTTGATGAATCCATGCACAAATCATTTGGAATTTTGAAAACGTGTAGCTATTTTATGAAGGCAGAGAAGGTGATCTTTCCCTTTAGAAGCACTAGGTGGCAGTGTGGCTCTGCAAAAATGCAACTGGCCTGAGTTAAACATTTTTGGTGGTTATTTCCCACATGCAATTTCCAGGAAGGTGAGGTGATAGCTTAGTAATTATACAGGATATTAATGAGTTTTCTTTATTTAGAATTCCCACATTCAGCTCCATTTGTCCTGTAGACAGCTCTGACCCAGGGCTGGACTTCCGAAGCCATGCTGTGGAGAGCGGTACACGGTCATCTCCCTGGTGACGTGCATGTGGTCTTCTGTCTTTTCCCTTCTTCCTGCCCATCTCCCTTCCTCTTTTTACAGAGGAACTTCTTTCATCACAACTGCCATTTTTGTTGTGAGGACAGTTGGCTTTTGAGGACCAAGGATCCAAGTGGGTGAGGGATTCTATCAGGGAATTTTGAACTTGTCAACTCAGGCTGCACTGTGTACAATCCAGAGCAAGGACATGCGGAAGCTGCCTCACTCCCTTCATTTTGCCATATCTGATCCTAGTTCCTAGGTCCCTCAAGTTACTGCAAAGCCTACTGTTCACCACACATCTCACTGGGGTCCATCTTGGGGTATGTGTACAAGGATGCTCTTTATGTGTAACATGACTGCCTCCTGGTGGCCTGGGTGCCCCATGCATCTCCTGGGTCACTTATTATCCAATCCCTTAGAGACTAGGGAATGAAGTTCACCCTCCCTATGAGGGACCAGAAGGTATGGCCTCTGTAACTGTGGTCTTCTGATACACACTCCATTCTTTGTTAATTGTTTGAGAAGAATCTCACTGTGTATTCTCCATTCTCGTAATAAACTGCTAAAACATGGAATTCCTCAGACCTCCAGCCAGGCAGCCAGCCTCCCTCCTGCTTGGATCATGAGACTATATCTCACCAAATCCTTCAGGCCTACTAAAAACAAGCAGGGTAATATAGGGTCTGCAGATGGATGCCACACTCAAGAGCCATGCTGACTGCCGGGGCCTCATTTCCTTCCGCAGAAACTCTAAGTACACTTGATCATGGTTAAGTCCCCCTCTGCCCTAACATCTCCCAACCTGTGTGTGCTGACATCAGAAGCGCTTGGGCTTTTAAGAAGGATCATTTGGAGTGTTAGTTAAGCAAGAATTCACCAAAAAATTGATATTAACAAGGGGAGGCCCAGCAAAGAAGAATCTGAAGAATAATTCTGTGAGCTTCAATGAACAGACAACCAGCTTGAGTGATTTTTGGTATCAAAGACCCATTTCTTCCTCAACAGCCTGTTTGATCCTGGGTGTAACAGACCGATTTTCTCTTTGTTGTTGTCGGGTTTTTTGTTGTTGTTGTTGTTTTGGTTTATTTTTTTTGGGTGGGGGTTTGAAACAGGGTTTCTCTGTGTAGTCCTAGCTGTCCTAGAACTCACTTTGTAGATCAGGCTGGCCTCGAACTCAGAAATCCGCCTGCCTCTGCCTCCCGAGTGCTGGGATTAAAGGCGTGAGCCACCACGCCCGGCTGCCAGACTGATTTTCTTGAATGACCTTTGCCCTGAGGTTGGTAGAGACTCACCAAGTCACAAGCAGTATACTCAGACAGCTCCAATGTCCCCTGATATGATGTCATCGCCCTTTTTGAACTTACTGTCTTCCAAATCCCTTGAGCGATATGCCATAAAAGTTAGAAATTAGGTGTTGATATGGAATACATGATGTGGATGGACCCACATACTCCAGGGATGATGGCAGACAAGGAACATTGATGCCTGCACACAACGTGGCCTGAGTCATCCATTGGTGACCTGAGAAGCGTCATAGGGGGACAAGTTGACACCTTGAGTATTCCCATTTCTGACCAGAGAACTAATAGTGAATGTACTGGAGACTTTTTGTTTGTGATTTTTTTTTTTTCTCTTGAGACTCTGGGGATACTGTTTAGCATGGCCAGAGGTCAGAAGCATTGCATAGCGATGTGATGGGGTGAAGATTCCCCTGCGTTCACAGCTCATGTTACCAGTTAGTCTTCTGAGAATTATAACTAATTCTTACCTGTGGCTTTGACTTTTCAGAATGGACTTCGATGACGAAGATGGTGAAGGTCCCAGTAAATTCTCAAGGTGAGTTTATTTTACCTTTCTTAAGCCAGTAGCCAGCAGTCACATGACTGTCATGAACAGGCACTTAGTGCCTTTTGTCACTGAGTAAGCCATTGCCTGATCTTTGACCCTCTTGTGTACGACTTGTTTAATGCAAGTATTTGGCTCGGTGGCAGGCAGCTATTAGCAATCCTGATGTGTCCCACGCCTGGCCTTGTGGTACATGCTTGAAATCTCAGCACTTGGGAGTATGAGGCAGAAAGATGGCAAATTCAAGACAAACCTAAGGTATAGAGCAAGATTTTGTCTCAAAATAACCCATAGCAAATGGGAGGAGGTGAATAATTAGTTCTTAATCCTGTTTGCTTTTAAGTTAAACAGTAACTACTAACTTTAATGGTCTCCCTTTAAAAAAAAAATCCTAGGGTTTAAGTACAGAGAGAATTATAAACATGAATCCTGTTTTGTTTTGTTTTGTTTTTAACTATGGAAAATAAGGAGAAATACAGGAAATATGGAGCATGTCTGGGTTTGTTTCAAGATCCTGACCGTCAAGCTGCTAACTTGTAACGGCGTCTTTGGCTGGCTCTGTGGCACCGCCCTGGGTGCAGCCAACCTTTAAGGAAGGCTCCTGGGTCAACAGCGCTGGTGGTATAAGGTTCTACATACAAGGTTCCCTGATAAGGTATAATGGTTCTACATGGCTTCTGATTCTTCCAGTTTGTTCTGTCAGGGCATTTTGGGACACGTGGACGTGTGCTGAAGGAAGGTCTCATTCCTCCATTCTTACCATACTTTTCATCTGTACCATCTTCTTACAGCAGGGCTTGCCTTGATGCCCTCATCACTGAGAACTCCTTCTTGGTTAATGTTGATCTTAGAATCTTGCTTCCGGTGAAAGCTGCTTGCCTATGGCATTCATACTCCATTTGGACTGACAGTCTTGGATGTTTGAAGCAATTTTGACAAGTGTGATGTCCTGACAGCGCATTAGGCTGGCTGTCTACTTTTCTGCATGAAGGTCCTTTTGGTTCTTTGTAACCATAACCAAAATGATAGCTGTGAATTAAGCAGAGTTCTCCACAAATGCAGGAGGAATGAATGTCTCTCCTGCCCAAGGATTTCCAGCCTTCAAGTCCATAATAAATATTTCCTCATCCCATAAACTTTCCCCCCTGAGACCAGGCTTGTCCATTTCCCAGCTTCATCCTCATCTGAAGAATGAGAGATTCAGTAAGAACATATTTTAACACATTAATGACCTTGGAATTCCTATCAAAACAAGACGTGAGCTTCACCAACAACTGATTAGCAACAATTATCTCTTCCTATGAAGATATGACCCATCTTCTTGGACGTTGGTTTCTAAAGACGTATCTTAGTAGAGTGCTCTGTTCCTGGCTCTCTCTCTCTCTCTCTCTCTCTCTCTCTCTCTCTCTCTGCCAGAGCTTTTTCCTTGCCACACAGCCTCTCTGTAGAAGGAAGAATGACATTGAGTCCTCTATGTCAAAGTTCCCTCTGAGATTACATACCACAGCATTTTAACCTCAGGAAATGGTGATGCTTGATCTCGGAGCATAAAGAGGAAGAGAAACATGGAGTGACATTTACTTGACATTGCAGGTCAATGTCAGTGATGAAACAATAGTCAGGATACACAGAGTTCACTGCCTTGGGCCCAACTGTGAGGAGGCAGTGACCCCAACACTGTGTATGTAACATTCTGGGCCTTCTAGTGAGTCACATGTTACACAGTCAAGTTCAAACCCTTGCTTCTGTCAACCACATCCTTTCCTCTGTGCCTTAAAAATAAGAGAGAGAGAGAGAGGTGGAATGTGCTTCCAACATGTGCTGTTACTTACAGAGCTGAGTTCATGGGACCCCAGAGGCACTGACCTCATTATAATAAGGTATTTGAAATAATCCATGGCTGAGGAACCTGTGGGCACATCTGAGTTGCTCAGAGTTGGGGAGACAACCAAGCACACGCCCTACCTTCCACTTCACCATCCAGGGTCTCCTGCCAGCCTTGGTAAGGTACACTCCAAGGCCTCTCCCATTTCCTGCTCCCATGCCTGCAGTCAGTCCATAACAGTTCCGTCCGGCAAGGCCTTGGAGAATGTAAAGACTGTGATGCAAGCCAGTTCTATCCTTATTAGTTGATTCATAATCTTAGCAGATGCATCTCTGTCCCCTGATCTGAGCCTAGTGATCATTCCCAGCTTTCCTCAAGGTTGGTCCTAAACCCATATGTTCTGCTTAGCATCATACTTCATACCTTGACCTTGGATTCCAGAAATATGGTCCAAGTCATAGCAGCTGACTCATGCTTCTTGCATTATGGCCCCATCGAAGCAGACCTCAAGTGAAACAGGGGATAGACAGGAAGCTGTATTGCGCTGCCTGATCTCATGTAGACACTATTAGGGAGCTGGGTGTTAATGTGGGTGCCCAACGGGGACAGTGACAAAGAGTCCCCAGGGTGGTAGAAATGGGTGACATGAACTTCAAAAGAGGAGGTCTCTTTGCTCAAGAGGTTCAGGAATGGAAATACAAAGCTAGGCTTCCTTTTCCAGCACAGTCTAAGGAAGCAGTCTTCACTTGCTGGCACTTGACTTGACTTCTGTTTCCTCTTGCCTTCCATTATCAACTCACAGGTGCTAACAACACACAGGGATGAGCTCTGTCTCACACACCAGAACAAAACACAGACCTCCCTAATGGACACCAGGACCTAGTGGCATCCTCAAAGGGTCAGCAACCTGACAGCACACCCAGTCTACAAGCCTGCACTCAAGAGTGAGGCCCAAGTATCTCACAACGCCGGGCAGCCCAAGGTGGCTTCCTGCTTTAATGTCCCAGGATGTTCCTGTGTTACAGGTGACACCAGTGGGAAGTGGCATTTCAAGAGTTTGGACAGCTGACAGTCCCAAGCTTTCATCAAAAGTCAATTACACATCAGACTCTCTATGAGGACCAGGTCTACATCAGCCCCCTTCCCGTGTGTCAAGGGAGGCAATGAGAGGCACTCAGGCTTAGCACAGGGCTGCATGGCTCCTCTCACTCAGTCCTGCCTTTGGTGTCTTAGGTTCTGGGGTTCCTGCATGTGTCCATTGAGACTTCTATTTAGAGAGTCCTCCTCAATACATACTTCCATACCATCCGGTATAATCTTAGCCTTGAAGTCACAGGAGAATGGCACCATGATTGTGCCAGCACCTCCTGGAGGTCACGAGGAAAGATTTTGAAGTGCTCCCATTTCATAAGTGTAAGTCAAAATGGGACACACACACACACACACACACACACACACACACACCACTGCTATAAGTAAACTCACACAGCTAGCTACACCTCCTTCTTTGACCTTGATTCATCCCCCCTGGGGAAAGGCTCTAGTCTTCTTGCTCCAGCAGAATTGTCATTTCCTCCTGCACCCCAGCTGTCCTTGCTGCAGAGTCCTGACCCTGTTCCTACATATGTAGAGGCAGATTTCCTTACTGATGCTGCCTGGCTCCCGGCAATTATGGGTGCTCATAGACACCACATTCACAGGTCTAACAGATTGAGCCCATTGTCCCCTCCCCTGGGAGGAGAAGATGAACTTGGCCTAGTAAATAGGGTCTTAAGGATGTGCCTCTCTCTTCTCACAAGATGGCATTGCCTTACTTCTGTATCCTTGAGGGCTTTAAAATGAAATCTTACACATCAGTGCGTACCATTTGCTTCTCAGATCTTGTTGCTGGGCAACTGGCACTTCTCAGCTCTTTAACACACTGCTCAGGCTTATTTCATAGAAAATCTAAGATTATTGTATCGCTTCCTGCACTGGTCAGTGAGTATGATTTCCAGCTTTTAGATATTGCTGTAATCGTTTTCTTCCTTTACCTCAGTCTACACATTTAATTTATCTATGGATCCATCAGAGAACCTCACAAAGACCCCTCCCAATGTTTATAGGAAATGTAGTCCGTAGCAATATGGCATTGTTGATTACCACAGACACTATTTGAAAGCTTTAGTCTTCTCTCTGTAGGTTTGGGGTCACTACTGAAGGAGTTTAGTGGGTCACACTTGCATTTAGAAACCTGCCAGTCTGTCTACGATATAAGGTCTGCAATGGAGGAAAAGGAAGATGAGAGGAGGCTTAGCCACATGGTGCAGGTGGTGATAGCTGCAGTGGGCAGGACATGGGCATGGAGAAGGGAGAAGAGTCAAGAGTTTTTGCAAGAGTTTGGCAGACAGAAGTTGGTGGTGAAGGAACTGTTCAGCATGTCCTGGACCAGAGATAAGCCAGAGTAGACATTGTGTTCTTATGATTCAGAAGGTTGTTGAATGACAGAATATGGACTGGAGAGAGGGGAGAAGGGGACCCAGAGAGAAGTGTGTGGGGCTGTGGGACATCCCAAGATCAGAGTGAGACTCCATATGGGGTGGGCAGGTTCTCCTTTCGGGTGCCTGTTTAACATGACCCCACAGGAACATGCAGGGAGGTGGGGGGGGGGAGCTCTGTGTCCTGCCTGAATCATCTTCTGCTCAGAATTGCCTGAACTTCTTGTCTGACCTCTCCTTACGTCATCAGCCCATGCACTCTCAGAGTATCACCTTCTCTGAGTGGTCCCATGAAGTGCGAGCTGGCGAGGTGGAGTTACACACCTCTGGGAGCTCTCCCTGCTTCAGGCCTCCTGGACAAATGTCCAGTTGAAGAGCGTGGTCTACACCATATGACCAGCTTTGTGGTTGTAGAAGGCAAGGGAAGGGCCTCAGGTCCGTGGCAAGACTCCTGCCTGTGCTGAAGAGCTAGCAGTCCTCTGTTCAAATTCCGGCGTGCACCACTTTCCCTGGCTTGTAGATGCCCCACCCCAACCTCTTTTTATCTGGTTGACCCTTTCTCCCCCCTACTCAGGAAGCTCTGTTCACTTCCACCTGGGGGAGATAGACTTTCCTGACCCTGGGGAGTCTTTCCTACTCATAAGAACCTTGCTGCTTCACTGGCATCTGCCCAGTTAATCCCCTGTGGGTGGGGTTGGCCTCAGGAGTCTGCTTGCTGGTCTTTCTCCTCCTACAAGGCTCATCTACCTCTGTCAGCCACATCAGGGCCCATTGGTCCATTCAATTTCTCACTGTGGTCTGGCCTGCTCCCCAGCTTTTCAAGTTCCTCAGTTTCTTCTTGCACCAGGTCTGCCCTTCCTACAGAGATGTCTCTTCCTCGCTCAATGTGTCTTCCTAATCCTAGACCTTCCTTTGACCCTCGAGATAAACCCTCTCCCCAGAGCACACCTCCATTTTCTGCTGCCACATAGGTCTAACTCTGCCCACTGTTGCTAACCCCTTCTATTCCCTCCTCTTCTATGTCTTTTTCTCACCTACCTTTTACCTTCCAAGGCCTCTCCGAGCATGTGATCACATCCCACCTCTGGGTTCTGCTGTGCACTGTGACTGTTTACATCCCGACTTAATGTCTCTGCTGCTTGAAGACCATGTTGGGCTTCCTTGTTTTCTTTGGCATTCTCGACCCAGTGTATGGCTGGCTCAGGACTCCTTGAATGGAAATTATGCTCCAGAAGGCTCACACCAGTCTACCACAGGGACTGCTGTTTCTACAGAGGGTCTCTCAGCACACACACAGCATGCTCATTGTCACACCTGTGGGCCTGATTGTCATGTTGTCCCACTTCCCGGAGTGTAAGGCTGATGAATACATGCAGTGTGTGGAGCAGCCTTGCCTGGGGGAATCTTCTTTTCTTATTGTCGGTGTCACTTCCCTTCCCAGAGAAGCCAGAAAGCCCTCCATTCTGCAGCAACAGCAGCAGCAGCATGGGGTGTGTTTTAGACTGTTTCATCCCAGGGAACAGCAAGTGTGTTGGATGAGGTTGGCCCTTACTCTCTTTTGAGTCTACAGGTAATAAATAATTCGAGGCAGAAATATTCCCCCAGCCCTTCTGTTGGTTTTCCATTCTAAGGATCCCAGAAATGGAATTGGGTAATTCCTGGGAGTGTTTTTTTTTTTTTTAATTGGTTATTTGTTAATAAGCCAGGATCACACCTGTTCTGTTACTATGCTGCAGGAAATACACTGCGTGTAGAAGGAAGGCATATTCACAACTTTATATAAAGTGAATCTGCGTCATCAGTGGTCTCCTTAGTGACACAAAGCATAGTAAGGCTTGCGATGTGTTAGATATTGCAAGCCCATTGTCAGCTGAGGGTATTGCTGTAGACAAAGGCATTTGATACAGCCCCAGCCGAGCATCTCAGCCTAGCTTGGACGGCCTTTAGCCAGATTAGAAGACTCATATCAGTTTGTCACTAGCTAAGCATCCAACACATCCCTACTTTATAGTGGGGTGCTAGGGATCCGTAAGGTATACTGAGTGCTGTATTGAAGGTGAAAGTAGCATGGCTGTGTGGGTGTTCCTCATCTTTGGGTGCTTTATGTATTTTGAGGTACTGTGTTCACTTGAATGGATTATCACCATCAAAGAATTGAAGGAGTTTAACTTGGAGGCTATCTTATAGTGAGTGTTTCATGTCATGAGGGAAATAAACCACATGGATAAGTAGTCAGGAGCTATATCTGTAAATGCATATCCATACATTCATGCTTAAGATCATGCTTGTACACAGAAAGCCTGCTAGAAAGTTTTAATCTTCCATGCACCCTGGTCTTAATTTTTCACATCCCAGAAAAGTCCATAGGTATGTGTGTAATTTCAGAAGGGCCTGTACATATTTAGAGAAGGAGGGACAGAGGTCCATGCTTCCCACACATAGGCACGAGCTTACAGATGTGTCAGGGCTTCAATCCACAACTACTCAAAGCACTGAGCCATTATGAGTTAGGTCCAGGAATTTGGCTATCTGATGTTAACAGTGTATTCTTTTATCCCAATGTCTGCTGACCGACCCCTGGTCTGATCCTTCTCTTTTTCCCTCCCCCTGACCTCTTGCTTTCTGGGAAGAGAGAACCACAGTGAGATTGAGCGGCGCAGGCGGAACAAGATGACTCAATATATTACGGAACTCTCCGACATGGTTCCCACCTGCAGTGCCCTGGCTAGGAAGCCAGACAAGCTGACCATCCTGCGCATGGCGGTCTCACACATGAAGTCCATGAGGGGCACTGGCAACAAATCTACTGACGGTGCATACAAGCCTTCCTTCCTCACTGAGCAGGTACCCCGGCGTTGGTGTTGTGGTGTTGTGACCGGTGGAAATTGGAGGGATCCTTAAAGTCACAAGCCTGAGATAAATTATGAAGGAACATGGAGTTGGGGAAGAGGTGAAGGCAAGAAATTTAGCTTCCATTCTTCAAAAGGAAGTACTCTTCAAGAGTAGCGGATCTGTCTATTATCTGCTCTCTTAGCTTCCATAAACCCCAGTGAGGAGTAGTTCAAAACACAATGTGATGAGCATGCTGGTGCAGGAAGGTGGCAGTGACCCCATAATCTTATGTAAGGGTAGTGAGAAGCCATGCCATCAGAGTCACTGTAGTGACAGTGTTGTCTGCAGGGTCATCACAACCAGCACTGGCAGGCACTCATGGTCCTGGTCTAAGTCACATCTTTCTGTGCTGTTCATTTTCTTTAGCTGACAAGCCACTGCTCTTCATCACTGTTGAACAAATGAAGAAATCAGACTTTAGAGAATTTCCCAGGGTCAGTTGCTTAGAGAAGCAACTGGAGACTGGTCTACTGGGCTCCCTGAAAGCCACGTTTTTCACACCCATGCTAACTGGGGAGAAGAAAAGCTTGAGATAGCAACACATCATCAGTAAATGGGTTTACGTGAGCCTGAGGCTTGTCTTCTGAATCCTTGTCTTTCACTTGGTGATCTCAGTGAGCATTGGCTGGTACTTAAAGCTTTAGATGACTTGTCTAATTAAACATAGGGCTTCGACTTGCTGGTTCCCATAGCTTTCCTAAGATAAATGAGCTGATGGATTTGGTGGAAAGAGGTGAAATTACATGGTTGTCAGAGGTGTTAATTTGAAAGTACCAAGTATCTCATGTGTGGAATCTTGAGTAATGGAGTGTTTAACAAGGCAGAATGTTGAGGCCAGAATGAAATTGAGAGGAAGGGACTGGGTTGTACCAGGGGCTGTGCTCAGGACAGAGGCTGTGAGGGAATCACAGACTGAGCCCAGAGGAGCTAGCTCAGCATAGGGACTTTTAACAGAGGCATAGTGTATGCAGGGAGAGTGGAGAAGGCACGAGGGCTCATTCGCTGTGCAGTGCAGAGCATCTGTCCATGTTGGAGAGCAGGTGTAGAAGAACACGGATCATAAACCAGCACCATTGCCCTCTGTCCTGCACAGGTGTTTTGGCAGGTGCCTTACCTACTCTGATCCCCTTAAATCCTCCCAGGGGTCACTTCGTTCTTCATGCTGAGGGTTTCAGGAAGAAGGTGGTGGCCACGTTTGGTCTTAGATAGGGAGCATGGTGGCCTAGGTATGGCTTTCTGCCCTCATTCCATCTCTGTAAAACTGAAAAGCATGCTCGCCCCCAGCCCAGTGAATGTGTGAGGAAGGCATCCCTCAGTAGACTGCTTATCATGGGGATGTTTCTATAATGAAGATTAATGGTGAGGCATGACCTGCAGGGAATTTAAGTACTACTAACACTAGGGTCAGTGCTACAAATGTTTTCCCTGAATTTATTTAATCCTCACAAAAGGACTCTAAGCGACTACAGGAAGAAGTCAGTGCAGAGCGAAGGCAGTGACACATTTATGTGCCCCATCCATGCTTCTTCTCTCTTGGTCACATGTACATTTACAGAGCCGTACCATGTGACAAACCCTTACTTAGCCCTGCACACCAGAAGCTCACTTAACACCCCCAAATTTCCACTGAAAGCAAGCTTTCTGGAATATCAGAAGCCAACACCATTAAACACCATGCCAGAGTTGTAAAGCTAAGAGGAAGGGCGTGGGTGGGATCTTTTTTACTCCCAAACCCATACTGATTCACTGGAGACATGAGAAAAGGCCAATTATAAACAATGTGCTCTCAGACGGTGAACCTCAGGAGAGAGTGTGGGAAGAGATGAGTGAAGGCGACTTTGTCCTGTTAGACCTTTGCAAACAGGGTCAAAACACATGCATAGACAAAGCCACACAGCCTCCTCCAGTGACATAGAAATCTCTCCTGCCCCACACATCTTACTTACCCCATTTTTTTACAAGGGTCTTCCTGTTGAGAACATTTTTCCTGAAACTGAGAATGAAAATGCTGATGACATCCTTAGAGACACACACACACACACACACACACACACACACACACACACACACATCTGAGAGACGCAGGAAGCAGAAATCCACAGAGCAAACTTTTTTGTTGAAAAAAATGTTTGTGCCGTCTGCATCCACCCTGGTTTCCCAGACTGAATGTGTTTGAATTGCTCCCCAGTCAGTGCCTGCATACAACCACAAAGCTCCTAGGCTGTGTTCCCAGAAGACTAAAGTCTTCTAGGGGCTTGGGCACCAGGACATCACTGACCAGAGGCTCTGGAGTCTATCCTTTGCTTTCTCGCAGGCGCCCCTGACTGTTGTGCTGTAACCATTCCATGTGGGATTGCATTTGAACATTTGAGTCTCAGATGGGGAGAATGGTTGCCTACTGCTGACTGCAGAGGATGACTTTGTTCTTTGGGACCTGGACAGTGTGTGAGGAGGTTGGAGTGGCGGGCAGACTCTGGCGTTTGTGGAAGAGTTAACTTCACACCTCCTGCAGGCCAGGAGTCCAGCTTTTTTATTTAGCTTGATGAGAAAGGATGTAGATAGTTACCACTGTGCTGCTTTTAGGCATGGATATCTCACTGTATAAAAGTTGCCTCGTTCATGACCCCCTGAGGTGACAGAAGTACTTCTTGCTGCTCATCTATCAATCCGAAACACTCATGCGCCTTTAATGACCATCATATCCCTGGTAAGCCTGGTAAGAAGAGGCCAGTAGAGCAGCCCCCTCTCAATGTTAAGTGATGTGGCCAGTTCGCTGTTCTCTGCTGCTTCCTGTGCTGTCGTTGTCTGCTGAGATGATGCCCTGGAACCCCAACAGACATGTAGAAGTCAGGGGATAGCCTTATATACAGTGCCACCATTGAGCTGGCACATGCTAGAACAAAAGGAACAAGAGGAACAAGAGTGCAATGTCCCCACACGAGGGAAAACACCTTCTCTCTTGTGGTTTCTTTCTCTCTTGTCTCTTTCCACCCTCCTTCCTTCCTACAATCTACGACCTTTCTTGCCATGCACGGGGTGCTGGGTCCTTCTGCAGCGCCATGACTGCAGTTTCAGTACACGAGGGAAGTACCTCAGGAAAATGGCAACTCAGCAACTCCTGATTATCATTACCTGCTCTCTCGTCTCTCCAGATTGGAAATATCCCCACTCACTCTCTCCGAGAAAAGACAGTGTTTTTGAGGGATGGTGCAAATTGTGTTCATTTTTCTAAAAAATAAGTTAAGCCGGTGAAACGATGTTCATGAACACAACCACTTGTACAGTGAACAGCTACCCACAGAAAGCTGAGGTGGCTAACTAAGAGAAGATGATTGATCTAGGTCTGTCAGTACACTTGCTGACCCTGGCCTTTCCCCCCTAGGAACTGAAGCATCTCATCCTTGAAGCCGCTGATGGATTCCTGTTTGTGGTGGCAGCTGAGACAGGGAGAGTAATCTACGTGTCTGATTCTGTCACTCCTGTCCTGAACCAGCCCCAGTCAGAGTGGTTTGGGAGCACGCTTTACGAGCAGGTGCACCCTGATGACGTGGAGAAACTGAGAGAACAGCTGTGCACTTCAGAAAACTCCATGACAGGTCAGTGTAGCTTTCTTTGTGTGATCATTTGAGCTGAAAAATTGTACTGGTGGTGGTGGTGGTGGTGGTGGTGGTGGTGGTG
>NC_034590.1:55722128-55756075 GCF_900095145.1 Mus pahari | reverse complement strand
TGGTGATGGTGGTGGTGGTGGTGATGGTGGTGGTGGTGGTGTGGTGGTGGTGATGGTGCATACATTTAATACCAGCACTACTGAGGCAGAGGCAGGCCAGCCTGATCAACAGAGTGATTTCTAGGGCAGACAGGGTGACACAGAGAAACCCTGTTTCAAAAGAACCCTGTTTCTTCCAGTAAATACATTTGGAAGCTAGAAATCATAGAATATCCTAAAGGCGAGGTGATGTATGTTATTTAGTTGTGTTTAGTTGTGTATGCCTTCATTCACAGTATCTTTAATTTTTAGTATGTCACTTTTATTCTGAATTTTATCTGTAATTAGAGCATGTGGCCAGCAAGAGGTGCTTTTTCCACATTAGTGAGACCCATATGTTCTCTACGTATCACTTCTATCCATCACTTACAAACCAGGCCTTAACCACCTGAAATACAGTTCCATATTGAAACATTTAACTAAGTCACTTCTGCCATACAAACAGACACTTTCTCAAAATCACTTTTCTGTTCAAAAACATGCAATAAATCTGCAGAATTCAGTGGGAAAGTGGGTTGGAAGTGAAACACTCCGTAACAGATAAAAGTAAAAGTAGGAACTTACCGAAAATGACAGCATGGCTTTAAGTGACATTCATAAGTGTTATTAAGCTTGGTGCTTGGCCTGGAAAATGACAGGTTTGGTTGAGGAAATGGGTCTCAGAAGGTCTTATCACCTGTGCGCTCTCATGAAATTTACCTGGACAGTCATGGAGTGTCAGCCGGAGAGTTTTAGCACCAAGTGTTGATGAGCTGACATTCCTTTTGGTAGTTTTGTAGCTGTCTGGGGTTGAGTGATAGGACTCTCTGTGTGGCTAGTTTCAGCCGGATGCAGTGGTCTGTGGTCACCTACTCTTTCCCATGGAGAGGAAAACACAAAACCCACATTTTTCTCCAATTGTTCCCTAACGTATCAGTCAAATCGGAACAAATGTATATTTTCATAACAGAAGTTATAGATGTGGTCTATTAAAATATTTGCATTCTTTTATATAACTCACATTTGTGATCTATTCCTCCCTGACTCTACTGTGTATTGTTGGAGTTCTCATGTTTATGTCTAGCACAGTGCTAAATTCTGGTGGTTTGCATGTAGTAGCTACTTAGCAGAGGCCTAATCAGTAAGTGAGTCACTGTTCACTATAGTCACCTCAGGCCTCTGTGACACATCTCCTAGTCTTGCTAACTCCAACTGCAGGAATTGACTTTCTTTCATAGTTTGGAAGCTGGAAACTCAATCTCTTAGACCACATCATCTGAAACAAACTACTATGAGCCATTCATGTTTAAATATGGGGATGAAAAGATGGCTTAGTGGCAAAGAGCACTTACTTGCTTCTCTTCCAGGGGACCTGAGTTCAGTTCCCAGAATTCACATTGGGCAGCTCACAACTGCCTGTAGCTCCAACTCCAGGGGATCTAATGCCCTTTTCTGGCCTTTGTAGGCAACTGCACTCACATTGACATACCCAGACGTACAAATTAAAAATAAAAGGTGTATATGCCCTTACATTAAATTAATTTACATGTATGTGTGTGTGTGTGTGCGTGTGTGTGTGTGTGTGCGTGTGTGTGTATGTGTGTGTGTGTATGTGCGTGTGTGTGTATGTGTGTGTATGAGTATGTGTGTATGTGTGTGTGTGAGTGTGTGTGTGTGTGTGTGTGTGTGTATGTATGTATGTAAGTATGTATTTTTCTCACAGTTTTAGAGATTAGGAAGTCTAGAATCAAGCTGAAAGTTAATATGTCTGGTGAGTGCACTTTCTGGCTCCTAGATGCCTCTATCTGTGTCTTCACAGGGTAGAAAGGACTGTCACAGTCACAAGGGCTCCATGCTCATGACCTAATGCTCCCACAACCCTGGGGATTAGGATGTCAGCCTGCCAAGTTGTATCAAGTATTCAGTTCATTTCATCCAAGATCATGGTGTCAGCAGGGTTACTTCTCTAGAGACCTCTTGTTAGTTTCCAGATGGTTCCCTCTGAATCCTGCATAATCTTTTTCTATATGAATTCCTAGTCTTTCGAAGGATGCCAACCATAGAACCTAGTTTTACCATCATTACTTCTTTAAAGACCATACTCCAAAAGCAGTCATATTCTAACGTTCTGGGAGTTAAGTCTTCAACCTATGAGTTATTGAGGGAGGGTCGCAATTCTACCCATAACACTTAGAATCAAATCAAAGTCAGTGGTGTCCAAACTGGTAGACGTTGACTGTTTCTGAAGGAGTTGCTTTCTTCGGTGCTGGTAATCTGTGGATAGAGATTTAGCATGGGGATAGGACTTGTGAGTCAACCATCTCATCATGCCTGTAAAAGAACAATGCAAGCTCCGACTCAGGAAGACACTGTTGCTCCCTCGCTGAGCTGACATTGTAAGGACCACAGATTGTGCATTTCAACGCTTGGGAACTGTGAGAAAGAAAGAAGTAAGCCAGGAAGTGTTGGTTTAAAAGCTGAAGTCACCTCCTCTGGAAAGAGCTGGTTTTCCCCAGAATTCTCTGTATTTGGCCGCAGGATGTGGCTTCTTCAAACCCATCAGGAGACCCAGATGGCAGGGGAAGGGTTCAAGCCAAGATGCTACTGACTGGCTCATCAGAGGCTAGTGGATATTTCTGTGTGAAGTCTTTATGTATCTGACTGAGTAGCACAGTATGGTTGTTCTCCCAGTGAGCTATGGACAGTCAGATCTCTAAGCTCTCTTGCTAGCCTGGCTCCTCTGGAAAAGAAGATGGGGTTGGAGATGTGGGTCCTGAGCCTTAGGGTATGAGAGAGCCCAGGGTTCTGTTTTAGAATCGCATAGTGAAATGGACTATGTCTTAACACAAGACTGTTAAGCTGGGGGACATGGCTTGAAAGGGCTCCTTGCAGTCGGGCTGTGTGTTGACAGGCATGAGGCTCACTGGTGCCCAGGACGGACTGGAGGTTGATTATTGAGCATCCTAAGTGTACAGTTAATATAAAATTTTTCATTAAAAAATCTTAAGGATTACTTAGTGCCTTTGATTATTGGACACAGGTCTCAAATTCTTCTGTCTCTGAAACTCTGTGACCTGAGGTCAAAAATAAGTAAATATGGACCACTTGGGGACGTTATGGTGACAGGTTCAGGGTCAGGGAGCTAGGGAAGGCCTGCTGGGATAGAGGTGTCTTAAGAACAGCCAAACCCTCCCTTAAAGGAGACTCCCTCCTCTAAATCTCTCTCCTGGAAAGTGGACATCCTCATTTATTGGACCTGCAGCACCATCTGTATTGAACATAGTCTGAGGAGGAAATGTTCTGTGTGTGCACTATGAGAGAGAACAAACAAGGGAGCCAAGGCAGATGCACAGAATGCTCTGTTGGCCCAGGGACCTAGGAAGTGATGTTTTCACAGAGGTGTGGTATCTAGAAGAGATAGTAGGGTTCTTTGTTGAGTTAAATCTTTCCATAGCTAGTCAGGTGTGACCAAGGGTGGTGAGAAGAGCCTTGGAAGTACCATGGAAGTGTGGATCGTTGCAGAGGTTTGGTCCTTCTGTGAATGAGGGCTGGACTCTAATGTTATTGAGAGTCAGTGGTGGCACCTTCATGAGGCTGGCAGCAGCAATGTAGAAAATAGGCATAGCCACGGAAAGGGAGCTGGGAGACTACGATTTGCTCTGGTCTTTTCTTGGAGATCTTGGAAAGTTCCTTTCTTCTTTTATCTTTGTTCATCTCCCAGTACAAGAGAGATTCCTAAGGCTCCTTCCAGCTCTGAATTTATTCTCTCATCTAAGGTCTCCAAATAGGATCTAATCTACTACTTAGAAAATGGGAGGGGAAGAGGGGGCTAAAGCCTGGAGCAGTAACACGATAGGCCAGCACTGTGCTAAAATGCTGATACTACCCTTCCAGAAGGCAGCAATGGAGGGCGTCTCCAATAACCTATATCCAGCCACTAGTTACACTAGTTGATGTCTCTGAGTGCAGCGTTCACCAGCTGGCAGTATATGCTGAATGTCGATGGGTTTTTCAATAGACCTACTCATAAAACCAGGCACTGTACTAACTGCTTGATGAAAACATGAATGGCCATTTGCAGGGACCTAACCATGGCTTTTTCTTAGGAGCAGTGGCTCTGCATTTACTCACCCAGTGTCCACAGTTGCCTTATGAAGCACACCTGTATCAAATAATGTGAACTGAACCTGATTCTTTTTTTTTTTTTCCATCTCAGCTTGCCTTTGTTTCTTGTGGGGCTCTCAAGCAGTACCACACGTTTACATGTAGTTCTGGGCTTGGGGCCTCTGGCTCAGCAACTAACTTGCAGAATGGCTTTCTGCCAGAGTCTCTGTGAGTGTTCCAGGCTTGTCTTTCTTAGCTCTGTTTAGATTCCTTTGCTCTGTCCTGCCCTGACCCATCCTAAGGGCTAAGGAAACCCAGAGCCAGGCTTCAAGGCCAGCCTCTCCATCCAAGGCACTTGTACCTACACTGTACTCAGAGCCATCACCACTGAAACTAGAAGCTGGATGTAGGTTATTGGACACACCACCTACTTCCTCCACAAGGCCCTGGCTGCCTCCTGGAATAGTAGAGACAGCACTTCAACACAGCACTGGCCTGTCTCATTACTGCTCCAGGTTTTAGCCCCTCTCCCTCTACCACTTCAAAATGATTCTTCAGAGGAGGGAGGGATGCCAAGCAGCAGTGTATAAGGTGGTCCCGATGGGGACAAGGTGTGGTCAAGACAGAAAAGCATCTTGTAGTTAAGAGGGCTGCAGAAATAACCATTTTAGATCTCTGAGTGATCTGAGCAGTCACTCTCAGTGAGGAAGGGCTGGGGAGGGTGTGGAGAGGCCCAGGGCTTTCCAAGTGGCAACAAGCGCTCTAGTTGTAACCGGATATACCCAAGCACCAGGTTCAGAAAGCAAGCAGGGGGCAGCAAAGACACCACCCAGGAGACAAGGAGGGAGCCTATCCTCTCAATGTTGTCTGGTGGTTGAACTCTGGAAAACCTTGATCCTGGTGAGCAGAAACAGAAGGCCCTTTGCCAATGACCCCCAGCACCTCCCTGGGAGGAATGGCTTCTGTTCTCCAACCCGAGAGAGGATGTGGGAAAGGTTAGTCTGTGGGCATTTCAAGAGGAAGTTCATTGGGTCCATGTCCCCTGCGTTGCCTTCTGTGGTTAAGGATCTGCAGGGTTTTCCTGAATTCAGGTAACTGGGTCAGCATTTGGGGTCGGAATAGGGAATAACTTGGAAATAGACTGCCTGATGGTAGAAGTGGGTGCAAGCCAACAGTAAACTAAGTAACTGACTTTCTTACCTCCTCCCTCCCTCCCTCCCTCCCTCCTTCCCTTCCTTCGTTCCTTTCTCAATGACCACTTATTCATTAATTCATGAAAACCTTGACGTCTGTAGACAGGTTACATGAGATGCAGCTCACCCTGCGATCATCCTCTCCAGCTCCTCACCTCCCGGCTTCTACTTTTGAATAAACCTCCATTTCCCAACTGTTGCAGCCTGGATTCTTTGTCATAACTTGGGGAGAACCCAAGCTAGGTTGGTCCCCAAGGCTTCATCTGGAAAGCCCCTCTGTATGAGTCACTTATCCCAATCAGCTGTGATTAGGCATTCCTATCTCCTTCTGAGTTTTGCTGAAGTCCAGGGATGCTTTGAATCTTGGATCACAGTATCTGGCCAGGCTCCTGTCCGGGCACAGATATCTGTGCAGAGAGCCGTCCACTTGGGAACCATTTTCAGCCAGCTGTGCTCACAGCCTCTCATCAGGCATTTTCCATGAGAGCTTCAAGATGCCATATACACTCGAGAGTCTCCCAGCCTGTCTAGAGAGAAGACACTTGTGGGATTATAGATGCTTGTGACTTTCATTTTCTCATTCAACCCTAACAGTGAAATATTAATACCTGTAATTAATCCACTTACATTTCTATGGCACTTTTTATGCACTGTAGAGAATAACCACCCACACTGCATACCAGATTCAGTCACAGAGTACTGAATATACTCACCCAGAGTCGAAGATATACTCACCTGGAGTGAGTTTGGGGAGAGGACCTGGACCAGATGATAACTCTTAGGCATAAAGGAGAGATGAGAACCTTACATTTTCTGGCCTCCTCTGCTTCATTGTAGTCATGAGCGTAGAGATTGCCTCCAATACCCCTGCACCACCAGCAATCAGTCCAGCACAGCAGCTCATTCCAGGCAGGTCAGAGTAGCATTGAAGGCTCAAGTACACACGAGAGGTGGATGGTGTCAGAGTTGTGGGACCGAGGCAGACAGTCCAGGTGTCTTGCTGCCTTTCTGTGGTCTCCAGCAGTGGTTCTCAGTATGGTTCTCCATCAGCTACGTGAGCATCATTTTTGAACCTGCTGGAAATGAGAGTCTGAGCTTACCCTGTACCCACTAAATCAGAAACTACAGCAGTCTGTCTGTTAACCCACGTGCTAGTCCTTGAGATGCACTCTGAACTTTGAGACTTACCAATTAGGTGACACAATTTTGTCATTTTTTTTTTTTTTTGTCAAATTCCTCGAATTGAGTCCACCTTTATTCTTGACCATGTCAGGCTCTTTGACTTCAGTTTAAGTTCTACCTCAGAAGAGTATGGGGATAGAATACTTTGTAAAGTTTCTGATTAATTTTGGAACTCCATTCACATTTATCTGTACTGGGCAGGTCAATCTTGAGATTTGGTAAGAGTGTTTTATGGACCATCAGCACCTGAATCTTCTAGGAACTTTTTGAAACATAGACTTATTGAAAGCCTGCGGCCAGGTGCTCCAAAGGCCAGGCAGAGAGACAGTGCACAACACAGGATGAGTGGTCCGGGAAAATAGCTGGCAGTTGTCACATTTGGTCTTAGCCCACCCAAGGCAGCTGGGCTGCCTTGGTAACACTTCACAAGAGAGAGAGCAAAGATAGTGTGGAACTGAGCCATGCACTTGGGTCCTTTAGGGGAAGAATGTAAGGCAGATAGTTGATCCCATAGGAATTCTGTGAACTATGCAGTCCACCCTGTGGTATCAGTTCAGGAAAAAGATGGTGTATTTCCAACTGTCAGTCACGAAGGTAACTTCATGAAAACCATATTTTCAGACACATAGCTTATTTTCTTTGGACTACCCCAACTTAGTCTTTGGACTGATGCCAGAATCTGAAACCCTAAACACACCCAGCAGTCCACTTCTTGCCATATTAGGTAACACAGAAGAAAAAAATAATAATTCTGGATTTTTATCTCAACTATTAACACTGTTATTAAGTTTCAGTTGTTTGAAAGAAAAACGAAATGTCTTAATGGCTAGGGAAGCATGTTTATTTGTGTTAAGCCATTGAAAATTGCCCGGCTGTGTAGTAAACAAACACCCGATCTTCAGGGAAAGTGCTTGCAGTTGGGCTTTCCGAGGTGCCCAGTGAGTACACACAAGTGGAGAGCTGAGCACTGCATCACTTGTTCTGCCTTTCACAGAGACACTCCCGCTGGAAACCACAGCGCCTTCCATCCCAGATGTTTCTTTGGAGTTGGTTCAGTTCTTTCTGGTCAAATATTTACACAACCTGCCTTGTTTTGCTTCATGAATACATGGCATGCTGATGCCCCGGAACTGTTTGTATTTTTCTCTCATATTTTATTTTGAAATTGATTTCCTGAATCTGGACAGGGCTCCAACCTGAGCTGCTGGGTTCATTATCATGGTAGTGTCACAATAGACAGTGTTTCTACACATGCTGCAGTCTCCAGCAGCTGAGACTGATCTAGTGTGACTCAAGCATGGGACCAAAAGGGATGAGGAGGAGGCCAGCATGGGGACATGGGGTGGCAGTTAGGGGAGGTGGAGGATCCTGCCCTTAATCATCTGGACCTGGTGACATTTGCAGCCCATGATTTTTTACCTCGAGAACTAATTAACTCAGATGGACGCACTTCTTCCTCTATAGATGCTGATAACAACGTATTTACTAAGAACCAATAGAGAACATTTCAGAGCTAATCTGTGAGAAAGCCATGGTAATTGTATTTGGAAACTAATGTTTCATTCATTTCGGAATAATTGAGAATGACACTGAACCGTTAACATAGATGGGTGGCTTTCCAAATGTCTCCGCTTGCCCTGCTTCATTTCTTCTCATGTCTCCTGAAAGTGTCTTGTCAGCATAGGTTTAGCAGGAACACGGTGAGAAAAGCGGAACTTCTCATCCTCTCCTAGTTCTGTTCACTCATAGTCATCCATCAAGCACAGGCTCACCAAGTACCAGTGACCTTTTTCAAGTTACTATGCTAAGTGTTAGGGATATGGTAATGAATTAAACCAAAGTAGCCAAGCTCTTGTGGATTTTACAGTTTATGGGAACAGACACCAGAAAAGAATTCTTGTTTAGCACACATAACATGGTGGGCCATAGAGTAAGATCCTCAAGGGAAACAACAGCCAGTAACACAGTATTTGACCTGTCTAGATGGGTTGGGGAAGGTCATGGGGTGGGAACTGCTTTGTAAGCTGTGTCAAGGAAACCAAGGGTGAGCCAGGTAAGATGGCCAAAAGAGGGGAGGCAGCACCTATTCCCAGAGCATCGTGAGCCCCCACACATTAGAGTCTCAGAGTTTCCAACCAAAGAGATCCTGTTGTAAGTGAGAAGCTCCCTGGAGCCATAGCATGGAGGATGGGAGTGGGAATCCAGATTGGCTGTATGGGGAAGGTAGAGTTCATCTCGGCAGCATACAGAGGCTTCGTCTCAGGAAGGTGTGGTGGATGAGCTTCAGAGATGGGAGGATTCAACTCATGCAGGTGTGGGAGTTATCCAGGAAAAAGAGATGATGCAGGTTGGGCTGGGTGAGGGTGTTTTCCTGAGTTTACTATAATGAATGATCATATCTAAGACAGCTCAAACAACAGGAATGTCTTCTCTTCACTGCTCTCGATGTCAGAATTCTGAAAGACTAGTGTGAACTTGATTAGTTCCTTCTGTGGGTTCTGGGTGGAAACCTGTTCTAAGCCTCTTGGTCTGTGCCTCCTACATTACTTGGTGTCTCAGTGTCTAGTGCTCCTCTTATAAGGACACCAGTTATGTTAGACTAACACCTTCATTATCCATAATCCATTATATTATATATATTATATATATATATACATACATACATACATACATACATACATATATATATATAGAACTTATTTTAGATCAGATTTATTTAAGATATTTAGAAGCTACACAATTCTGGGAGGATGTAAACTTGAGGGGATATAAAATCAAATTAAATCCAGGCTTGTAAAAGGGGGAGATAGAAGGAAGTGGTTATATCCAGGAGAATTTTTATTTGATTGATAAAAATCAATCAGAGGAGTTGGCACAATGGCTCTAGTTATTTTTGTGTCCAAATAAGAATATCTTTTGTCAACTTTTAGATGACCTGTGTGCTTACAGGTAAATTGTTTCTACTGGACGTGAGTTTAGCCGTTGATGGAACTGGAAACTCCCCTAAGTGTCCCTGAGCTCTTGTTGTTGAATCCAGTCACCGATCTTACGCCTCCCTGTGGTGTGTTGTGGTTAGTGCTGGTCCTCTGAACTTGCCTAGCTTCTTTGCATAGATCAACTCAGCTGCAGTGTGACCTGCTTGCTGATAAGCATATTCAGGGCTGTTACTGTTATAACTGTGAACCTTCCTGCTCTATGAGTCAACACTATCAAAATCCCAAGAATGAACCGTGCAGTCCTGGACGTGGCATGTGACTTAGCTTGCCTCAGCATCTTGGCATCGTGTCCATTCAGCTGGGAATGGGATATAGATGGGACCATGCTGCTCAATCCCTCTGCTGTTCCTTAGTTGATCCCTCTTCATTTCTTTCCAGCCTGACCGTCTAACTGACGTGGGTTGGCATAGAGAGCAGTATGTCCTTGTCTACACTGATCAGGTCTGCTGGGGTTGGAATCCAGATCATCAGATCCAAGCAGCCAGCCTTCCTCTTCAGGATTCTTGCTTATGCTTTCAAAGCTGCCTGAGTTCTAAGACTGGGCGTCTGTCTTCATTTGCCCTTCTTTGTTCTGACTCGGTTCACCATCTGATACACGAGTCCTAGCCAGCTTCCCCCTGTCATGGATCAGGCCTGCAACTTTGCTCTGTCTGCATTGGCAGAAGCAGATTCAGACCCATGCCTACCTGTCCCTATGGGGGTAGAAGAGGGCCTTAGTTCCCCTGAAACTGGAGTTATAGACTGATGTGAGCTAGGAGTTGAGCTCAAGTCCTTGTCCTCTGCAAGAGCAAGTTTTTCCAACCTCTTAGCCATCTCTCCAGTCCCATCATCTGTATTTTTAAAAGCAACTCTGTGATTCCAACATGAACCAGAATCTAAGAATTCCCATATCCCGATACAATCTCTGGGACCAACAAAAATAAAATAAAATAAAAGGAAAGAGACCACAAATAGAGTACAGTCCAATCTGTCCAGTACCTAGGAGAGAAAATTCAAAAAGATGAAAAGAGTATGTTAAAGATGTATAGCATGATGGAAAATCCACAGCATCCACCCTTTAAACACTGCCAGAGTCTCCCCTTCTTCACCAAGTATCTTTCATCTTAACCTTGATACCCAAGCAGTGAGTCCACAGACCACCCTCCCCCCCCAATGACAAAAATAGCCTGGGAATAGTATTGTTTTCAGGAAGATTTAATTATTTCGAGTTGTTTGGAACATTTTGAGAGACACTGAATCATTGCTTCCTGGTGCTATGATTTAGATCTTGGTTAAAAACCTCACGTGATGGTCAGACTTTGTACAGCCTTCAGTTAAAAATAGCTTGATTGCAAAACCCCAGCGTGCTCGAGAAAATTAAAATAGTTTCCCCCAGCTTCACCAAAAAATGACACACATCTCCCCCTGAAGTGGCATGACCCCAGGCAAACGGTTGAATGGAAATTCATGCATAAGCTCTGCCTTTCCTCTTCACTGCCTTTTCAGTAAATGCTAATTGAAGAAAGCATCTGCAACCAGTTTTCCCTTTATTTTTGTAAATTCTTTGCTTACACCCGGACGAGAAGCCTTCTCTGCCAGTTGCGTGCTTAGGCATTGATCCAATGGAAAGATGCATGGATGGTTTGCAATTTTCCCCTTCGAGTGATGACATAAATTAGTCCCCAGTGAGCTATTTACAATGTCGTTCTTTAACCTTGACCCAGTGCACATGTTTTGAGGACTGAGAATCACAAGAGCTATATAGTGAGGTTGTGGAGGCCAATCCCACCTGTCATTTATAGCTCTCCCTCTATGGCTCGCTTGTGACGTGGCCTCGTGGTTTTGACTGTAGGTAGCAATAAAGCCAATCACCTTGGGAGAGAGCCACTTCGACTTCAGTATGTTTGTATTCAGCACACTAAGTATTGTAGCCCATGAATCTGCCACTCTCTCAAACAGTACTTTAAGCTGTGTTGGTTAGGAGAGCTGGACACTTGCAGACTTGCAGACTATCAGAGAGCTGATGGCAGGGACTACAGAGATAGACTCAGTTCTGCTGGATGACCTTGATCAAGGTTGGGATTCTCCCTAAGCCTTTATTTTCTCCTCGGTATTGATGTGAGGATGGTGCTCAGAGCATGTCTGCCGTATCTCAGCTTCCTTTTTCCTGTCTTTGGTACCTTTATCTTTAGTGGAATTCCCTAGACACATAACTGCACACAGGTATGTGAACCCTCTTGGGACTAAATGTCAAAGGAGACGGGGAAAGGTCAGGGGAGGTCAGAAAAGAAACTAGGTTCAGGAGAAATACGACCTGTATGGGGATCCAAAGTATAAATTACACATAATTTTCCCCAACTGGAACAAGGAAGTCTTTGCCCCCCCCCCCTATCCTAAGCAGTCACCGACCCCAGGCTTGAGAGGGGAAGCTTCAGGCCAAGTGGTGTCATGAAGAAAATGCAGGTGGGAGCCCATAACAAGTGAGGGGAGGGACACTCCAGTCCTCCTGGGACAAGAGGCTTAGAGGAACCTCTGTGGAATATCTGAAAAGTCCTTCAAAGCAAGAGAGCCCCGTGACAGAATTGGTGAGACCTAAGCTTGCCGTGGTTTGCCTAAGATGATCTGATAAAGCAAGTCTCAAGTATGCTAAGACTGAAGCCAAGGTAGTGGTGCTCTCTGATCTCCATCCTTCTTGGGTCTGGCAACACCTTGGTTTATGACTGAGTCTCGTTCTCAGGCTTAGTACCCACTTTTTAATGAGTGAAGAGGGCCTCCTTTTTGCAGTCCACAATGTGTCTTTTATTCCACAAATTATTAGACATGCATCTCTGATGGAGATGGAAGATACAGCTGGAAATGAACATGCTCATCATCCACAGCAGAACTCCCAGAGAGGCTGGGCCACAGACAGATGGTCACGTGGTAAACCCAGGATGAAAAGGCTCTAGAGGAAAGAAGAGGCTGCTAGGAAAAGAACAGGGACCCTAACTCCTATGCTGGGGGATGTGCATCAGGGAAATGATTCAGAGAGTGGAGAGTCATAATTTACACGGTCAGCCTGTGGGATTAGCCAGTCTCAGAAGGGAAGTTTTTGTGAGTGGGATGAGGAGACAGGCCAGCTAGTGATGGCCCCAGAGAGCCATTTTTGCATTTGAGATTTACTCATAGTGCAAGATGCAGTCCCTAGAAGAATGTTAGCACGGTCTAATTTGCATTTTTATAGATAAAGGCTCTTCTGGCTGTGGGAAGGAAATGTGTTTCTGGAATCTAAGAATAAGAACTAATATTTATGTACTATTAGAAGTGCTGTGCAAGGTGACTCCACAAACATTTTTTTCTTAATCTTCAGGCAGGCTTTTTTTTAAAGATATTTTCTTAATTTACATTTCAAATGCTATCCCAAAAGTTCCCTATACCTTCCCCCCCCCCCTGCTCCCCTACCCACCGACTCCCACTTCTTGGCCCTGGCATTCCCCTGTATTGGGGCATATAAAGTTTGCAAGACCAAGGGGCCTCTCTTCCCAATGATGGCTGACTAGGCCATCTTCTGCTACATATGCAGCTAGAGACATGAGCTCTGGGAGTACTGGTTAGTTCATATTGTTGTTCATAGGGTTGCAGACCCCTTCAGCTCCTTGGGTCTTTTCTCTAGCTCCTCCATTGGGGGCCCTGTGTTCCATCCAATAGTTGACTGTGAGCATCCACTTCTGTGTTTGCCAGGCACTGGCATAGCCTCACAAGAGGCCGCTATATCAGGGTCCCTTCAGCAGAATCTTGCTGGTATGTGCAATAGTGTCTGGGTTTGGTGGCTGATGATGGGATGGATCCCCGGGTGGAGTAGTCTCTGGATAGTCCATCCTTTCATCTTAGCTCCAAATTTTGTTTCTGTAACTCCTTTCATGGGTATTTTGTTCCCTATTCTAAGGAGGAATGAAGTATCCACTCGATGGTCTTCCTTCTTGGTTTTCTTGTGTTTTGCAAATTGTATCTTGGGTATTCTAAGTTTCTGGACTAATATCCGCTTATCAGAGAGTGCATATATAGTGACTTCTTTTGTGATTGGGTTACCTCACTAAGGATGATATCCTCCAGATACATCCATTTGCCCAATTTCATAAAAACAGGGCATTCTTTGGTGCATGCTGCCCAGTTGATCCAGCCCCTGGTTGAGGCCCATCCCCTCTCCCTGTATTACCTTTGCACATCAGGTGTGTGTGTGTGTGTGTGTGTGTGTGTGTGTGTGTGTCTGTGATCTGTCTCATGCACTCTTCTTCTCTTTATCCTTGACAACGGAAGTTGAAAGAGTTGGTCTTTCGCTCTTTACAAGTATCTCAGGGGTCCCTGTCCCTTATGGCTCCCCAATACTTGAGAGCTATTGTTTGGAGGAATTTGATGGCCTCAGAGGAAGAGTGGCCCCACTTCCTTGCACACATGCCCCAACATTTCCTTTCTCTCCTATACTGAGTATTCCCTCATCCTCTTTTCATGCAATCTACATTTCTAATGCTTAACAAAATTGACTTTTTTTAAGTTCTGGGGGCAAGTGTCCAGGGGCTTCAGTGACAGACAGGTGTATGCGTTGGTCCAGGTCACTTACAGGGAACAGGCTGCTCATCCACTCCTCTAACTGGAGCCCTGCCCTCAGACATAGCCTAAAAGAACCTTTCCTCTTTGCCTTATCAAGTCAGCTGGCCTCTCTGCCCTGAGCCCTGGACCACTAGGCCCCTGCTTCCTGACTCCCTCTTTTCCTTTTCCTGTTTGGAGTGTAGTGTTAGACTCTTTTACTTCCTTCCCTGGCATGCAGTTCCTTCATAGAGTCACCTGTGGGCCTCTGAGGTCAGTCAGATCATGGACGACAGTGGGGATGCTCAAATGCCCTACAATGAGGTCTGTAGTCTGCACACACCCTCCTTTATACTTTACATCACCTGTAGGTGGCTTATTAAATCCAGTACAATGTAAATGCAATGTGAGTATGGATCATAAATGTCCCTCAAACGTGCATGTGTTAAAGCTTACACTGCACTGGTGGAAGTTCATAGAACCTTTAAGACTGGGAGCCCAGTGGGAAGTCTTAAAAATACTGTGGATGGAAAGTCTTTATGTTCTTAACTACAAAGTGAACAGGTTCTTCAACATGCACTCCTGCTATGATGGGCTGTGCCACAGAACCAAACACATGATGGAGGGAAAGAAAACCCAGACGATGAACTTAAACAATTTCATCTTCTTGTAAGTTGATGAACTCTAGCATAGTTGCTATAATGACAGAAAACAGGCTGACATACTCTGTAAACAGTAACCATGCCGTGTTGTTTAGAGGTAATGGCAAGAAAATTAAGTGTGCCCATGACCAGTGCAGATGCATTTCTTAGAGTATCTTTGACCTGTGATGTATAGAATCTGCAGATGTGCAATGCATAAACATGGAGAGGTTGCCAACTGTATTTGTCAAACTACACTGCAGTTCATTCCTATACCCATTCCATCCCAGGTACACTTTTTTTTTTTTCCCAGAAATTCTTCAGTGTCTGTCTGATCTAATCACCTCCCACTGTTCTTCTTCATGGGTGCAGGTTTTCCTGGTATTTTGATATTTTTAATCATGTCATTAGCAAATCATGAAGGAAAGAAGTCCAGACCTGAAGTTGCCTTTTCAAACGCCTTAGCAGTCTGGCCTCCTGCCGTCCATCAGCCTGACTGTCTTCAGCCTTGGATGAACAATCATTTACCCTTGAAATGAAAACCCTCAGGCTCACATTTCTGGCATTTTTGTAGCATGATCCCCCAAGAGGAATGTATTTCTTTAACTCACACTCCAACATATTCTAAACAGGATGAGGAATTTGTTCACTTGTCTAAAGATTAAATAGCAGAAGAGGTGCCAGCCATGGGGGAACTGTGAGGTGATGATTTTATAATGAGTAGCAGAGCAGCAGGCTGCAGCAGGAGGCACCCCTCTAATTCCACATTATGTTTGGAATTCAAATGCAGGAAAGAGTTATGGGGCTCTGCTGAGAGTTGAGGGGCTCAGCTGCTGAGGTGGTAAAGGTGGCATGATCTGTTCCCTTGGTGCCCCCTGCCCTTGGTAGAGATGTCCCCTAAGTCTTAGCCTGTACTTTGCTTATGGGATGATTGATCTCTGATGCTCTTTGCAGACTGCCACTGTCCTGTTTTGCCATCTACTGCCTGCTCCTTGCTAATTAACACCTCATTAGCGCCTTTCCCAGATGGAGGGTGAGGGACAGAGGGCAGACAATACAAACCAAACTGCTTGACAGGAAAGCTCCTTTTGAGTGTCAGTGGGACAGGGGCCATCAGTGGCTGTTTGCCAGTCCTGATCAACCTCACCAGAGCTTCTTTCTTTTGTTACTCCATTGTTATAGCCTAGAGTCTAAGCCAGACCTCAGCACCATATCCTGTGATCATCAAGAAAAGGATGTGCAGTGTGGTTCTCCACAAATCTGATCCTAATATGGACCATAGTTCTACCTGTCAACCATAATGGTGCATTGCTCTCTAAGAGGATAGGACTATGGCTACCAGTCATCCCTTCTCCCCAGCAGCCATTTCTTATAGACGGATATGAATGCTCAAGTTACAAAATTTTGCTTCTAAAACATACCTTATCCATATATGTTAAAGGGCAAATCGTGTTAACTTCCCTAGGAAGTTCAGATATTTTACTCTGGTCTTATGCTCTGGTCTTTGCAAGGCAAACTCACTATCTATTGTCAACATTGTGAAGGTATGAATGGGGCTGTAAGAAGTGCATGCCTGGGACAGGGGAAGAGGGAGGGGAGAGAGAAGTAGGGAAGGGGGTGTGTTTCTGTGTGTAGCTCTGACCATCTTGAAACTGGATCTGTTGACCAACGGGCTGCTCTCAGATGTGAAGATCTGCCTGTGTCTGCCTCCTGAATGCTGACATTAAAGGCATGCGCCATCACTGCCTTCTTAGCTTATTTTACTTGATTTTCTCATCTCTGTGAGGAAATACCTGACAGAAGCAAATGTAAAGGAAGAAAGATTTACTTTGGTTCATGGGTTACGGAGAGATAGGAATGGGAAGTGGCTGATGTCACCGGGCCCACAGTCAGGGAGCAGGAAGAGGGAAGGCTGGTTAGCTGCCTTCTTCCTTTTTCCATTTTTGCTTAGTCCAGTTTCCTCATCGGGTGCATGGAATACCATCCACTCTCGGGGTAGGTCTTCCCTCTCAGCCAAACTTCTCTGGAAACACCCTCACAGATGTGCCTCTCCAGTGAGTTTGAATCCAGTCAGGTTGACAGTGAAGACTAAGCCCTTTCCTGCCAGTGTGTTCCACAGAGGCTCCAGCCTACCTACAGCCTCTGTCTCCAAGCTCCAGCCAGCAGGGCTTCTTTGTCCATTCTCAGAGCCCTGTCCCAGCTTTCCCACACCTTGGAGCTCTTTCCCTTCTAGCCCCACCTTCTGTGGAGCTCAGAGCTCTTTCCAACAGGGATGCTCCATCCCTGACGCCCTCTGCCATCTCTGATCCCTGCCAGCACCATTCTCTCTGAGCCCAGGCCGTGTATGCATAGACTTTCCTCCTAGCTCCCCTCCAGCTCCAGCTGAGTTATGTCACTTAGATGGGAACACCACCTTGCTTTTCCAGACTGTGCCCTTGTGCTGGCACAGTAGCCTACATTTCAAGGTTTCTATTGGAAGGAGGAACATCACAGATCCTAGCTCCTCACCTACCCTCTACGGGCTCATGAACTTCCGTGCTCTCTCTTCTGACAATATCGTTCTGAGGAAAGATTTTCTGTTATCCTCTGGGATATTCCTAGCCCATTGGTTAGAAGAGGCTGGTTTTTGTCAGTCCATTCCTAACTAAATTCACCACACTTCCAGCACCATTTTCTCTCCTGCTCACTACAGCATCCAGCATCGCATGTCGTATGGGAGAACTGGACAGCCCACAGCAACTCCCCCTGGGTCGGGAAGTCATACTCAACTGCAGATTTTTAAACTCTGTTGAGTTCAGTTCAGTTCTGAACTGGCCAGTGAGACATACCAGGCAGAACCTGCCATTCTCTGGTTCTACCATCTTTCCTCTGCGTGGATGACCACAAAAAAAACCAGGCTAGAGGAGCCGCATCTGCTGCTTGTTGGTCCAGGTACCAGGAGGGGCCTGGGTTTGGTGCCTTGTGGTTGTTGGGAGGTCAAGAGCTTAGCTTTCATGTGCTGCTTAGAACCACTGCTGCTGAAGGAAAGATCAGAATACAGAGTTGTCCTCAGAAGCTGGAGTCTTAAATCTTCAAAAAGCTCCTTAGAAAACAGGGAACAGACAGACAAATATCCACGCACAAGAGCATGTTGGAATTGTGATTCAGTTGCTGTTCGGGTGTGAGTGTAGCCTCTCCAGGAGGCGGCTGTGATTCTGGATAGAGCTATCAGAGACCTATTGTATAGGTGGTTGAGTTTCTACAACAGCTTACCCGCTGCTTATCTGGGTTCATAGTTTTCGGTCTAGGAAAGGAGGCAAGTGCTATGCAAAAAAGCCCCCAACCCAAATTTCAACATAGACACTACTGATTGAATCTGTAGGTAGCTTCATAGTGACCCAGTCAACAGCAAGGACAGAAACAAGTACTTCAATCCACAGCTGCACAGAACAAATCCTGCCAAGAAATTGAATGGGTAGAGGTGGATGCTTATTCTGGTACAAGTTCAGTCTGTACCTTGATTCTGACATTCTAAGATGCTCGCAGGGGAGCCCATTAATGTAGGTTGAGAATAGAAGAGTGTTGGAGAGTTGATAAGCTTGGGTGTGTTGATGAGTATACAATAGAGAAGAGCCTTCCTCCCAGAGCAAGAATTTCAGAGAGGAGGAAAGACTTTCTCTCTTCTCAGGACCTCGACTTCGAGTTAGTCTCCAAGTGTTTCCTACAGGCTGAACCTCTGAATGTGGCCGCGGCAGGGTTCTTAGTGAGTGCTGGCCTGCAAGGAGGTCAGGCCAACAGACTATCAGGTACAGCCAACAGATCCATCCGGGCCACAGAAAACATTTCTGTAGAAGTCTTCTGTAGGAGCTTTCTAACTGTGTGTGACTGTTACCCACCCACTTCACCCTCTCAGCACTGAACTCACATGAACTTGAACCTCAGTGATCAAGTCCAGCTGTGCTCCTTTGCCTCCTGGGAGCAGGTACTGCGTTGATGGCATACTTAGGTTTTACGAGGTTTTGTAGCATTATCCCCTATCCGCACAAATAAACTGAAGCCCCAGCTATGAGCAGACGGGCTTGAGTACAAGCCAGGAGGCAGCCTGAGCCCGAGCTTCTGAGCATCTGTGAGGTGGGACCTTTTTCTCACTCGGGTTCTTTCTTTACTACCACCTTGTATAAGGTGACTGGGTGCATTATCTGTTGCTCACAGTACCATGTTTTGAGAATGGAAACTAACTCCCAGTGTAAGAGCTAAAATCCTGGCCCACCGCAAGCAAAACAGGAAGGTGTGGTTGCATTTGTAACTGTGCCTGCTTCGAGAGAACAGCTCTTTCTTTAACTCCACCCAAATGGACATGCAAACTTTCACCTCTCTGACCCCACTCGCCTAGGAACTGCTGAGACAGACTGGAATGATCCAAACAACTCTATTAAGTCAAAGGAAAAATCAAAAGGCAATAAACAAATACACAGAAAGAATTGCCAAACCAAACCGAAGCCTAATTTCCCTAGTTTAGGTCTCTGATCCTGAAACAGACACAGGCTAGCCACAGTGCCCTAAGGATGACTGACCTTCTATTCCTTCCCTGCCGATCTGCTTTTGTCCGATGGGTTCTATCTCATCTTCTGGCATGGAGCATCAAGCTCTTAGGTAGAGACTGAACTGTGCAGGTAGCAGCCCAGCTCCCTGTTCCTGAGCTGGGGAACCATCTTTATTGAGTTATTGAATGTATCTGGACTTCAGTTCCCTCATGGGGAAAATAAAGTCTACTGGGATGACCAAGGAGGGAAAATTGTTAAGAATGCCTGCCGAGGGCACAGGCAGACAGAAGGTATGACTCTACTATATTCATAATAGTAATAAACTACAGAGAATCAATCTGTCTTCCTTTACTTCTGTGCTTCAACAGTTTTTTTGTATGTCAGTAGTAAGTTATTTTCTTTTTCCACTAAGGCTAACTTCCAAATGTCCTTCTTCATTCTTGTTCTAGTGTGAGTTCTGTAGCTGTGATAAAACACTCTTACCAATATCAGCTTAGGAAAGAAAGGGGTTTATTTCATCTTAAAATTACCATCATTGAGGCAAGTCAGAAGCAGGAACTTGAGGCAAAAAACACTTCCTAGCTCATATTCTCTCTCTCTTTTTTTCCTCCTCCTCCTCCTCCTCCTCCTCCTCCTCCTCCTCCTCCTCCTCCTCCTCTTCTCCCTACCTCTCTGGCTCATGCTCAGCTAGCTTTCTCATATAGTCCAAGTTTACCTGCCTAGGAATGGTGATGCCCACAGTGGGTTTGGGCTCTTCCACGTCTATCACCAATGAAGACAATCCTTCACAGATAATATGATCTAGCCAATCCTTCAATTGAAACTCCTTCAGATGATTCTAAGCTGTGTCAATGTGACAGCTAAACATAAGTAGGTTAGTGGTTCTCCCTGGAAACCCACTGTGAGCTACTTCCTACATCTATTACACAATCACACAAAATGGTATATGTAGACATTTGTTGTGAAATATTGAGTTGATTTTAGACTGTATGATTAATTCTCTAGTTATTTTATGTTAAAAGTCACTGTTTTCTTCCCTGTTCTATTGCTGTGAAGAGATACCATGACTCAAGTAACTATAAAACAAAGCATTTATTTGAGGACTTGCTTACAGTTTCAGATGGTTAGTCTAATATCATCATGGCAGGATGCGGGCAGCCATGGTGCTAGAGCAGTAGCTGAGAGCTTTACATCCAGATCTATAGGCATCAGGCAGAAAGAAGAGGGGAGAGGGAAAGGGATAGGCAGAGACAGAGAAGGAGACAGAGGGGGAGGGGAGAAGGAGAGGGAGGAGAGGAGGGAGGGAGAGAGAGAGAGAGAGAGAGAGAGAGAGAGAGAGAGAGAGAGAGAGAGAGAGAGATACTGTATCTTAGGGTTTCTGTTTCTGTGAAGAGATGTCATGACCAAGGCAACTCTTATAAAGGAAAACATTTGTGACAGTGGGCTGGCCTACAGTTCAGACATTTACCCCATTGTCATCAGGTCAGGAAGCATGACAGCTTACAAGCAAACATGGTGCTGGAGATATAACTGAGAATTCAGTATCTGGATCAGCAGGTAGAAGGAAGAGAAAATGACATTGGGCCTGGCTTGAGCATTTGAAACCTCAAAAGCCACCCCTAGTGACATACTTCCTCCAACAAGGCAATACCTCCTAATAGTGCCACTCTCTATGAATTTGTGGTGGACATTTTCATCTAAACCACCATACTGGGCCTGGCATGAGCTTTTTCAATCTCAAATCCCACGTCAAGTAACATCGCCTCCAAGAAAGGCATACATACTCACTCCGACAAGACCACACCTCCCAACCAAGATCACACCTCCCAACCCTTCCAACCAGTTCATCAACGGGAGACTAAGCATGCGAGCCTATGAAGGCGTTCTCATTCAATACATACTCACTCCGACAAGACCACACCTCCCCACCAAGACCACACCTCCCAACCAAGACCACACCTCCCAACCAAGAACGGCATACATACTCACTCCGACAAGACCACACCTCCCAACCCTTCCAACCAGTTCATCAACTGGGGACTAAGCATGCGAGCCTATGAGGGCATTCTCATTCAAACCACCAAAGCCACAGAGCCTTATATTAGTCTTGGCTGTTTAACTGAAAATAGAGAAAGCTAAAATTGAACTTGTGGACTTGCACAAGGGGGATAGTGGTTTGTTGGCTCTAAAACGTCAGCACCAAAAGGACATACTCCCATGTTTCATGTTTTCATTGCTCTTCTGAAGTTATGGACCCAGTTTTCCCATGACACATTGCTGCTGCAGGAGTCATGCTCAGATCCCCCAAAGAAAAAGAGATGGAATAGAGGGAAACCTTACATTGTTGTCTGTGACAGACTCTGATTGGCCTGCTTAGAATACTAGCCTTAGACCGGATCACTGTAACTGAAGGTGGGTGAGGTGCTTAGGTTGACAGAAATAAGCTCAGCTTGCATTCAGTCCTTTGCCCTCAACCAATCTCTGAGGCCAGGATACAGAGCTCTTCTAAGAAGATGGCAGCTTCCTCCCATGTTCATAATACAGAGAACTAGCTGAGTGTCATTCTACAAAAGTGTTGCAATAGGCAGTAACTGGTAGCTAGACTTGCACATGTCTCCACACAACTCAGCTGCCCTCATCCTCTCTTCCTTGGCTTAGGAAAGAAACTGGCTTGACTAGGACTAGAGAACTAATTGATGGATTATCCAAACACCTGCCATTGCTATGAGATATGAAGAAATTTTACCCACTTCCTGTGATCTTAATGCTGTTGTTTCCCTAATTCCCAAATTGAAACCTACACTCCTTGTGAGCATTGAGGTGGGTAGGTGTTGATTATCCCATGATAGCCTGATGGGTTTGGTGCTTGTGACAGCTATTTTCTGTGTCACTGTGATCAAAACACCCAACAGAAACAACTCAAGGAAGGAAACGTTTATTTCGTCTTAGGATTTCAGAAACTTCAGTCCGTAATGGCCGGGTCCATCCTCAGGGCGTCAGTGGCACCAGATCTGTTTGCCAGAGGCAACTTTTAATCTCACAGTAGGCACAACAGAGCAAAGCAGGAGTGGGGACTGGGTACCACTTTCAACACTCACCTACATCCTCCAGTGAGACCCCATGTCCTAGAGGTTCCATATCCTCCCCAACAGCGTCAGTTTCTGAATGAGCACTTAAAGCAAGCCTGGGGTGGACATTTCAGGTTCAGACCACAATGCTCTGGTGAGAGAGATTCATAGGATCTTGCTTGCCTCTTCCTCCTCACAAAGAGTCAGTGGTACAATGGTACCTATGAAGAACAGGTCTCCATCAGACATCAGATCTGCCACTGCCTTCTTCTTGATCTTTTCCCAGCCTCCAGAGCTGTAAACAACAAAGTTGATTGTTTACTGTCTAAGGCAGACATGTGTTACACAGCCCAGAGAGCCTGGTTTCTTATGCTTTTCTAGTCTTATTGCACACTGGTTGGGTTCCTGTGCTGGGGCAGGGTGTTTGTTCCTGTGTGCGCAGCTGCTAGGATGGTGGGGGTCAACCTCTTGAGAAAGGGAACACATTGTTACTGGAACGCCAGTGAAACTATCTTCAGCCCCTGGGTGCCCATTTCAGGGGGCCACACATTTTTTGGAACCACATCAAATATTGTTGTGGGGCCATTACTTCATTTTGTCACTAAACATCTTTTTCTTGGTTTTATCCCTTGGTTTCTTTTAAAACCAAGATAAGATGTTTCTGGTTTTCTCAAGGTTCTTTTGATGAAATATTTCTAATTTATATTTGTATTTCTCTTGTAGCCTGGGGAGCATTTTTATGTGCACAGAGTCTTCTTTTGTAATCTTATCCAAGACAAACTTCTGATTCTTCGTTTTCAAAAAGTCACTACTAAGAAAAATAAAACTTAAAAGCTAGCTTACCAAAATGTTATGGAAGAAATATATTATCTCAGGAAAAGGCACCCCGCTCTAGAATCTTTACAATGTCTCAGTAAAGGGTCGGGTGATTGATATCTTTGTGGACTGTATAGTCTCTTCTATGATCACTCAACTTGATCGTTCTAGTTTGGATGTAGCCATGGATCAGAAACAAATGAGTAGGCAGGACTGGTTTTCATTAAAACTTTATTTACAAAAGCAGATGGTGGGCCAGATTTCAGCTGACCCCAGTTCTCAAGCGTTTCCTGCTCTTTAACTATCCGGAGAAAATTACAGTTCAAAACTTTAAGGTAGATGGGTGACATTTTTAACCCCCATTTCATGGGTACAGTGGTTTGAATGAAAATGGCCACCATGGGCTCATTGGAAGTGGCACTGTTAAGAGATATGACCTTGTTGGAGTAGGTGTGGTATTGATACAGGAAGTGTGTTACTGGTGGACTTTGAGATTTCAAATTCTCAAACCAGGCCTAGCCTATCTCTCCATGATGTTTGAGGAGCTAGATATAGAACTCTAAGGTACATCTCTGACACCATGTCTGCCTTTGTGCTGCCATGCTTCCCACCATGATGACAATGTAAGCCAGCCCCAATTACATGTCTTCCTTATAAGGGTTGCCATGGTCATGGTGTCTCTTCACAGCAATAAAACCTAACTAAGATAATGAGGCAGAGAAACTGAACACTAAACAGTTGAGAATGAGGCTCTCCGTGATCTTTGGGGTTTAAGATTAAGAGTGGTAAGGATAGTCTAATGATTCAGTGATTGTGTAGCATAGCAATATATATATATATATATATATGTGTGTGTGTGTGTGTGTATACATATATATGTGTGTGTGTATATGTATACTTCGATTTGCATATGCACACATTATGCATATGGAGACACATGCATACGTATGTAAACACATACATACACACATGCATAGACAAATACTCCTATGCAAACACATTTGTGTATGCACATGTGTACATACATACAAGTACACTTATATATCTATAGGTACATATACACACAGATACATATAAATGCATATATACATATGTACACATAGGCATATACAAAACATACATGGCTATATACACATGAACTTATATATATATATATATATATATACTCAAATATATAAAAATTTGCATATGCACACATGTACACACATGCAAATAATCCACACATGTACATAAGCACAAATATATATGCATATGTACCAATATATAAATATGTATGTGCATATAGATGTACTCCACAACAGCCTTATACCATATGAAAAATCTTGGTATAACTTAAATCTTCAAAAGTAAATTCTCCATGCAAAATGTTATTATTAAGCCATGAAAATGAGATTTATTATAAAAATTCCTTACTAGTTTATGCTAAGTGACATGAAGAGGGAAAGTATACCCATGAAACCTCAGCTAATTGAAATAAAGAGCAAGCCTGTAGAGAAAAGCATTGACAGCAGTACATGCTGTCATGCTACATGGAGAGAGTGGTTTTTCTCCATAGAAGATTGTCTGGGATTTTACTTGATGGGCATATGGGTGTGGGTATGGGTGTGGGTGATGAAGAACAATGTTTTATAGTGATCATGTTACTTAAAGAACAGAAAAGCACCTCAGGAGAAAAATATTCGTCCAAGTTCATATAGTTCTCAACCCAAGACGGAGACCTGCATATTCTGAGGCTGGCTTCATGTCCTGACCCCCAGGGCAGGGCTTTGGTCTAGCACCAGATCAGAGGCCTTTGGAGATACACCCTGCTTTGGCGTTCTGGTCCATTTGGCTGTACACTCTAGGGGCTCACAAAGTACTGCCTAGAACCTGCCAGCACTTTGAACTCTAGCCCCCTCAGTGGACCCTTCGTGAAAGTCAGATCTTCTTCTCATAACAGTATAAAGTAGGGATATGTGATCCTGTTTTCCAGTCAAAGAAACTGAGACACAGAGAAAGTAAATACCCTGTTCAAACTTCCATACCTGCCTTGTGGAGGAGCTATGTCTTGGATCCTTCTGCCCCGCTCCTTTTGAAATAGCATGCCTTACTAGTCTCGCTCACCCTCACTCTCCTTGGTATGACAGATCCAGAAAGATACTTGTTTCCTGGTGCTTGGGAAATGCTTGGGGCTCCTATGGCAAAGGCAGCTGTTGAGTGACTTGTGCACTCCTGGTGACAAGATACCAGTGTCACAGAGAGGCTCCTTGTGTCTGTACTAGGAAATGGATGCCTTTTTGACTAGATTCTGACAGAATTGAAACAGGAAAACAGCATGTATACGTATTCTATAGTGATCGTGTTACTTACAGAACAGAAAAGCATCTCAGGAGAAAAATACTTGTCTAAGTTTATGTAGCTCTCAGTCTGAAACCAAGCTCTTCATATTCTCAGGCTGACTTGATGTCATGTCTCCCAGAGAATCCAGGAAGGTTGGGGGGTGGCATCTCAGTGACAAAAGTGGCTAATAGAAGCGACTTCCTAAAGGAAGGGCTTATGTCACTTCACAGTTTGATCCTATCATGGAGGAAATCATGGTGGGGTGCTTGGTGACATAAACATATGGCCAAGCTTCTTTTTTTTTTCCAATGTGCGAGAGGTTTATTATGCGGGAATGGGGGGAGCAGCGAAGCAGGTAGAAGGGTAGAGGAGAGAGAGAGAGAGGAGAGGCTGGCTTCCTCTTTTATACAAAAAATGACATCACACCAGTGAGGGCAGGAACTGAGCCAAGTGGATTGTGGGATTGAAGGTTGTTGTCCTGGCAACGCAGGTCAAGGGTCACANGGTTAGGCGGGGCTTGCAGTATCCTGGTGCTAACATTCCTCCCTTCTTGTTATTATAAAAGAAGGGGAGAAAAAGAGAGGGGAAACCAACGGTGAAGAGGGAATAGGGGCGTCGTGTCTCTTAAGCTACTTCCTGCTGTTTAGGGGCATAGTCAGGGTATATCTGGTTTTCACCATTGGAGTCCATTTGGTGGTCATCTATGGGCAGTGGCTGGTAATCCTGTAACAGGAGCTGAATAGCAGCTTGGTTAGAAATTTTTGTACTTGTCTCTGAAGGAAGGTAGAGATAAGATTAATAAAACAAGGAGCAAATAATAATGCCAGGAAAATGACCAAGAAAGGTATTATGAGTGGAAGGATCCACTTCCATATGGGGTTTTCAAAGGTACCAGAGCCAGATGTCTCACGGTTACTGAAGTCTCTTATGTCTGCCTGTAGCTCCTGGATTTTATTTTTTCTATCCCGGATTGGTTGACGTAAAGCAGCATTCTTCTTGTAGGAATAGGCAAAGATGGCCAAGCTTCTTTCAGACCAGGCCAGTAAGCAGAGAGTCAGACCTGAAGCAAGGCTGGGTGGTTACCCTTAAGACTGGTCTCCTGTGACCTAGGTTCCATGTCCCAAAGAGTTCATAATGTTCCCAGACAGCACTGTCGGCTGGGGAGCAAGCGTTCCAACATAAAAGCCTGTGGAGGACATTTCACATTCAAATCACAACACAGGAGGACCAGGCTGAGAGTGGTAACAGGCTGGGAAGCTGTGGCCCAGTGATGATATGGAGATGTTTCACATGCAGAAACAATAGATGTGATGGCAAGTGAGAGGCTCCCTGGAGGAGACCAGCAGGCTCGGGATGGAGGAGAATGAGTAATGAGTGAGGGATATTAAGCACCCAGCTATACCACTCCTGGGCACATACCCAGATGCTGCTCCAACATGTAATAAGGACACATGCTCCACTATGTTCATAGCCTTCTTTATAATAGCCAGGAGCTGGAAAGAACCCAGATGTCTCTCAACAGAGGAATGGATACAGAAAATGTAGTACATTTACACAATGGAGTACTACTCAGCTATTAAAAACAATGACTTTGGGCCGGGCGGTGGTGGCGCATGCCTTTAATCCCAGCACTTGGGAGGTAGAGGCAGAGGCAGGCGGATTTCTGAGTTCGAGGCCAGCCTGGTCTACAAAGTGAGTTCCAGGACAGCCAGGACTATACAGAGAAACCCTGTCTCGAAAAAAACAAAAAAAAACAAAAACAAAAACAAAAACAAAAAAAGACTTCATGAAATTCTTAGGCAAATGAAATGGATGGAACTAGAAAATATCCTGAGCGAGGTAACCCATTCACAAAATAACACACATGGTGTGCACTTACTGACAAGAGATTTGCAACCCTATAGGAAGAACAACAATATCAACCAACCAGACCCCCACCCCCCACCCCAGAGCTCCCAGGGACTAAGCTATCAACCAAGGAGTAGATGGCTCCAGCTGCATATGTAGCAGAATATGGCCTAGTCAGACATCAGTGGGAGGAGAGGTCCTATGTCCTATGAAGGCTTGATAGATGCCCCAGTGTAGGGGAATCAAGGGCAGGGAGGCATGAGTGGGTGGGTGAGTGGAGGAACACCCTCATAGAAGCAGGGGGAGGAAGGATGGGATAGGGGGTTTCCAGGAGGTGAGGAAATGGGGAAAGGGGATAACATTGAAATGTAAATAAAGGAACTATCCAATTTTAAAAAGGGGTGGGGGAATGGACTCTGAGATCCCAGGGCATGCTGACAGATCTCGAAGTGAGGAGAAAGAAAGGGAGTGATCTTCCAGATTCTAAAGTAAAAGAGGAATGGTTTGGGATATGACTCAGTAGTAGACTGCTTGCCAAGCATGTGCCAAATCCTGGACTCTGTCCCCAGCATCTCTAAAACAAAGAAAACACTGAAGGTGGAAGGATGACTTACTAGAAGGCTGCAGTAACAGAGGGATGGCAGGTAGGCACAGCAGATGCAAAGGAGGCAGAATAAGCAGTGTCTGTGTGTGGAAGCAAGAGTTTCCTGTCCTGGGTGGGGTACTGTTGCTTGGAAATCAAGACATCAGCTTGGTTCTTTTTTTTTTTAGAGGAGTTAGACTCTTTTATTGTTCATGTGTTTGTTTAGAGGTAGGGTCTCATTAGCCCACAGTAGCCTTGAACTCATGGTCTTCCAGCCTTGCTCAAAAGTGTTGAAAGTAGACAAGCACTGACCCATGTGGACATGACTGAATCTTCAACCATGATGACAGAAGAGGTGGAGAAAGATAAAGGAAATCTAGAGCATCTAGACAAAAAGGCAAAGTCCTAAAGCTGAAAAATTCAAGTCTATCAAAGTACTTGGTGAAAAAGACAGTGATCCATGGAAGGACTTAATCTAGGGAGGCATTTTAAAGAATATGGGAAGGTGCCTGGAGAGATGGCTCAGTGGTTAAGAATACTTGTTGCTCTTCCAGAAGACCTAGGTTCAGTTCTTAATGTCCATATGGTGGCTCACAACCAATTTAACCACAGTTCGGGGGATCTAATGCTCTCTTCTGACCTGTGCAGGCATCAGGCATGAAAATACACAAACATACAATCAGCTTGGTTCTTACTGAGGGAATGTCTGTAAAGAGCTGAGTGTTCACGGGTCAGCTTATTCCAGAGGGATGCATTTAGAAGGCCTTGGGAAGACCTTACGGGAAGGAGAGAAGAGGGCATAGAACGAGCATGAAGAAAATAGGAGATGACTTGGGAGTCCAGCCTAGCAAACCATGATGGAGGGTGGAAGGTAGGATGAGCCAGAGACACAAGTGGGAGAGAACATGTCTCCCCACTGTGGACTAGGGATGTTGCTCAGCACTAGACTGGCTGACTAGCATGCCTAGCACGAGGAAGGCTGTGTGTTCAGTCCCCTGAACTTTAAGAAAACATGTCATCCTGTTCACACAGAGGAAAATGGGGGTAGAGAAGGGAAGCTGGAAGACCTCAGCACTGGCCTGGACTGACTGACTGACTGACTGACTGACTGACTGACTGACTGATTGACTGACAACAGGTATCTATTGACGTGCACACCATCCAGCCCTAAGGCTTCATGGGTCAAAGTTAAACATCAGCCTGATCTCATGGCTATTCATTCTGGAATCCCGTTGCAATCCAGCCCATCAGCTCACAGTGGGATTCAGGGCCCAATGCCGGGATGGCCACCTGCACGCATCTCCACTGCTGAGATATTTGCATACACCCCCTTTTCAGAAATACACCTACAAGACAGTCAAGCATGCTTGCATTCCTGAAGAGCCTAGAGAGGGGGCTCACTGGGCTCAAGGAAACCTGAGAAGCATGTGGAGAAACAAACGTTGGGGCAGTTGTCTCTGAGGGTCCCCACGGCAGATCACAGGAGATGTGTTTGTTCATTTCCTCATGTTGCGCCACGAGCTGACTTCGCAGCTGGGATTTATTTTCAGAGCACTTTGGAATTTGACAGACCCTCCTGCCTCCTGCTTCACAGCTGAAACCTTTTGCCATTTGGTTGATGATAAAGCAAGTGATGGTTTACACTAAAAGGGCTGTAAAAGATGCTGTCTGTGAATGAGACAGACAGGTGTCAAAACCAGAGTAGCAGACAGCACAGTCAGCAGAGCTCCAGATCTGCTCTGCAAGGTCACCAGCAACTCTCCAATTCGATGTCGCCTCCAGGGGGAGTCGAAGTCTGTGTGCACACACCTTGCTTAGAGGTGCCCCTCAGCAGTGCCTGGTGTTGGTTTAAAGCATGCACGTTACAGAGCTGTGTTCCACATCTGTTGCCAAGCCCGAGAATACTGCAGAGTTGAGGAGAGCAAGCTGATAGGCTCAGTCCAGAGCCATAGTTGCCAAACTATCCTAAAATGATGCCAGAGAGCCAGCTCAGGAAAGCACAGCATGCCTCCGGAGTGTGGCCCAGGGAGGCCTCGAATATTTGTTCTCCTTCATGTCCTTCCTTCATTAGCACAGCAAGCCCAAACGGGGAGTTAAGTCTCACTTAACTGACTCAAAGGAGGGGGCTCTCGGGTCATGTTCTTCTGCCCTGTGTCCTTCACTAGCATTTGTCTATTTGTAAGTCTGTTCTGGAAAGTCCTATTCCATTTCTTTCTGTTTGGTTCCATTTGCTCCACCCAACCCATGTGCTTAGGTCAGTGCATTGTTGGTGCTGTTAGTTTGTTGTCACTGAGGTAACAAGTGGGTGTCATGATGAAACTCAAGGAGTCGGTCAAGGAAAGGGGCAGCTCAGGACCAAAGGAGCAGCCAGGAGCACACTGGGCGCCATGAATTGCACTGGGTAGTCAAGCCCCAGGCAGAGCCTAAGAGGGTCATGAGGTGAACAGAGGCCAGACTGGATACTTTCTTTAGCCCTGGCTGTCCTGGTACTCACTCTGTAGACCAGGCTGACCTCGAACTCAGAAATTCACCTGCCTCTGCCTCCCGAGTGCTGGGGTTAAAGGCCTGCGCCACCACGCCTGGCTCAGACTGGATACTTTCATACTGGGATATTGGATGTGGATTTTTGGAGACCACTAGTGGGGAGCATGAGAGATTTTTCAAGAAACACTGTGACTGTTTAAGTCTACCATGTTGACTGTATATCACTCCACTTTACTTCTCTCTCACTGAACCTAGGCTGGCAGCTATCAAGTCCCAGCAACCCTCCTGCCTCCATTCCCCAATGCCCCTGGTGTTACAAACATAGGTACCCGTGCCTAGCCATCTTACATGGGTGCTAAGGTCTGGGCTTGGGCTCTCATGCTTGCACATTAAGTACTTGTTCCCACCGCCATCTCTCCAGTCCCTCATGCTCTCCAGTGGAGGATTTAAGCAATTGACTGGTGGGGTAAAGACCATGGAGAAAGGGCAGCTTTGGAAGAATGACACATTTTGTTTGCAGCTGTGAATAATAATGTCTATGATGCCTAGAAACAACTGGACACATTGAAGCTTCTAAGAGGGGTCTGACTACATGGTGCTTGTCAAATATGTTCAAGGCTATGGTGAAGGCTGTGAGAACCACAGCAGTGGCGTTCTTCAGTGAGGGAAGAGATAGAACTGAACTCTGACTCCAACAAAGAAGACCAGAAACTTAGAACCAAGGATGGGGTGAGGACTAACTGGGTGGAGGATTACTAAGAATTAACATTGGAGTAAAGGGAATTCTTGCTAGACCCACTTACCAGAGTTCGTACTGAATACAGGCTACCGTGATAAGATATCAGGGGAAGTTAGATACTAAGGGTGAGCGTTTTGCCCAATAGTGTTACTCAGTTTCCCACTACTGTGATAAAATGCCTGGCATCGTCATTAAAGATAAGATGCTGGTTTTGGCTTGTGGCTTTGGAGGTTCCAGTCAGAGAATGGTGGTCTGAATCATGCTTTGGACCTCTGAGGGGGTGCTAAATGTCATTGGGGAGGAGGTGGGGCAGAGCATACTGCCTAACTCACAAGATAGGTCATACAAGGAGCAAGAGCCCATGCTCCCATAGTTGTCAGTGGCTCATCCCCACTGACCTAAGGACCATCTATTTAACATTATAAAATTTCACCATATTCAGTAATGCCATTCTGGGGACCAACTTATGCAAAAATTATAACACTGACTTACCTTAAGAAGTCTTTCTAAAACTGTATGCTTTGAGCAGAAGAGGAAGCCAAAAGCTGAGCCCAGCTTAACAGGGGACACAGAGGAGCCACCATAGAGTTTTGGTGTAAAGGGAATGTCTTTGTCCTCTAGAGATGAGTGTTAAAATGTCTTCAGTATGTTAGAGGTAATAGGAGAAGAAAGGATGTCACCAAAGACCTCTCAAAAGAAATGGGAAAGAGAAGCTCCAAGGCCCAGCACCAAGAGAGGGTAAGGGCTGAGGACGAGGAGCCACTTCTACAAATGAGGAGCTAGCTGGAAGTCTTGGTGTCCCAGGGTAAAAATATTATCAGGGTCATGTTGAAGAGTGGGACAAGGAAGAAAGGGACCAAAGCATGTTGTTTGCAACTGGCACAGAGATTTCCCTGTGGCCCGCACTGGATAATATCCGTGGGGCTGTGGAAGGTAATGGCAGGTTGCAGGATCCAGTACTGGGAGGAGGCTAAGTAATGGGCCACGAGTGTTGACAGGACAATCTGCCCGCAAATGAAGAGAAGACAGGACCTCTGGCTCACTGAAGGTTTCCATTTGCTATCTTCTCTTTAACAAAAGAGTCATGGTATTGTTTATATCCTGGAGGCTGTAGATGGCAGAGATTGGAGACATTGGGGATAGCTGAGTAGGAAGGAATCAATAGAGAGAACAAAGTCTCGCTGGTCTCAGAGACAGACGCGGAGATTCTAAAATACTTCTTCCTCTAAAATGAGAGTAAGATGGCTGAGTAAAGCCCAGGAGGCAGCAGATAGGCCGAGCACACAGTAGGGAGGGAGAAGAACATAGACAATATCTAGCTTCCTGCCTCAGGGTTCATTTTCTGATGACACTCAGGCTGGTGTGCAGAGCCCGTTTGGGAAGGAGCTGGTGAAGCTGCCTTGTACCTGCACAGTAAACTGCCAGAGATGGAGCTCTGCCAGGCAGAGGACTTGGAGTGGCTGCTCAACAGAAGAGAAGGCATTAGGTCCCTGGCATCCAGAGGTGACCTCTAAGACTTCCACATGAATAAAACTGCACAAGGGATTTATATAGAGAATGACAAGGAAAGATAGACGAGATAGAGCCACTATGATGCGCGGGAAAGGACAGCAAAAAAGCAGAGGGTGCCAGAAAGGAGTGACAAACCCAGGTTTTGGGGGAAGGGTGCTGTTTGGTTTTTAAGACAAAATCTCCCTATTCACCACTAACTTGCCTGGAACTCACTATGTAGACCAGGTTGGCCTTAACACTCCAAGATCCACCTGCCTCTGCCTTCTGAGTGTTGGCATTAAAGGTGAGTGCCATCATGCCTGACTTGGCAGGATGTTTTGTTTTGTTTTGTTTTGTTTTGTTTTGTTTTGTTTTGTTTTGTTTTGTTTTGTTGGAGATCTATGTATAATTTGCAAATTTCAGCAAAGCAGCCAGATCAAATAAAGGAAAGATGTGTTTTTGGATTCAGCAGTGGGGAAGTTGTCGGTGACCTTGGCAGAGGCTGTTTTCATGGGCTGGGGGAGGAGGTGACCAAACTAGAGTGACTTAAGGCACAGGCATCCAACAATAGAGCTGACAAGTAGAGATTGCACTGAGGAAAACAAGGTCTTGTGAACCGCATGGATTCCATTTCTCTGTGAGTTTCTGCCAAAGAACACTGGGGATGCCAAGAAATCGGCCTGGCTCGTTCTGGCGTGGCAGAGATTTGGAGCGCTCTGCCCCTTCCTCTCCTGCCCTAATCTCAGGCAGAGGCTCACACTACTGTGCTTCTCTCTCCTCAGGCCGCATCCTGGACCTGAAGACTGGGACAGTGAAGAAGGAGGGACAGCAGTCGTCCATGCGCATGTGTATGGGCTCTCGGCGCTCCTTCATCTGTAGGATGAGGTTTGTGGGTTAGCAGAGGCCCAGGCCAGGGGGCTGCATTGACCTTGTGCTCTTCAGACAAGATGTATACCCCAGTTCTTTGTGTGTGTGTGTGTGTGTGCGTGTGCGTGTGCGTGTGTGTGTGTGTGTGTGTGTGTGTGTGTGTGTGTGTGTGTGTGTTAGTTACTTACTGCTGGCCATGGGACTTGCCCCCCGCCTTTTTTTTCTTTTATTAGATATTTTCTTCATTTACATTTCAAATGTTATCCCAAATGTCCCCTATACCTTCCCCCAACCCTGCTCCCCTGCCCACTCGCATTTCTTGACCCTGGTGTTCCCCTCTATGGGGCATATAAAGTTTGCAAGACCAAGGGGCCTCTCTTCCCAATGATGGTTGAATACGCCATCTTTTCCTACATATGCAGCTAGAGACATGAGCTGGTTAGTTCATATTGTTGTTCCACCTATAGGGTTGCAGACCCCTTCAGCTCCTTGGGTACTTTCTCTAGCTCCTCCATTGGGGACCCTGTGTTCCA
>NC_034590.1:55630697-55721126 GCF_900095145.1 Mus pahari | reverse complement strand
AATTTTTTCCCTGTGCCCATACCTTTGAGGTTTTTCCTCACTTTCTCCTCTGTCAATTTCAGTGTCTCTGGTTTTATGTGGAGGTCTTTGATCCACTTAGACTTGAGCTTTGTACAAGGAGATAAGAATGGGTCAATTCTCATCAGCGTGAGAACACTCCTCTTCTGCCTCCTGCCCTTTTAGTGACTCACCATTTCCCACCATGCCGTTTCACACCTTTGTGTGGTGTGTTATCCTTTTCTCTCTTTCTTGTTCTTTAGATTTTTGGTTTTGTTTTTTAATGTAGCCCTAACTGTCCTGGCACTTGCTATGTGTACAAGGCTGGCCTTGAACTCACAAAGAGCCTCTTGGGTGCTGAGATTAAGTGTGCACTAACACACCAACACACTTTTGTCCTTTTCTGGTTAGGGGTGGGAGGCTGTGCTGGGGATTGGACCCAGGACTGTGGCCCCCAGGCAAGTGTTCTGCCCCTGAGCTATTCTTTAGCTTTTGGTCTTTGGGGACAAGGCTTCTCAGTGCAGTGTAGGGTAGCTTGGAACTCCTGATCCTCCGCTTCTACCTCCTTGGAGCTGTGCATTGCACTAACTCTCCCCCTCTGCACCTCTTGATTGTTCTCCTGACTGTCCCTCAGGGCCTCTCACACACCTTGCCTATCCAGAGTCTGTACTCCTCAACATGGTCTGTATAGAAACCACCGACCCCATGCTTAATCTTGTGTTTCCAATAATAATTCACACCTTTTTAACTGGCCCTCAACATAATTGATTACATTTTTTATATTTTGTTTTGTGTTTTTGAGTCAGGGTCTTGCATGTTCCAGGCTGGCATCAAACTCATATAGCGGCAGCTGACTTTGAAGTTAGGATCTTCCTGCATCCACTTCCTAAGTGCTGAGATGACAAGTGTGGGCTGCCATGTCTGGTTTATAGGAGTTCAAATCCAGAACTCCCTTTATGCTAGGCAAGCACACTACTGACTGGCTGAGCCACATTGTGCACCTTGTAGCTTTGTATTTAAAATGTCAGTGGCTTGGCTTTGTAATTCAGTTGCATCATTCTAAGGATGGAGACTGTGATGGATACCCCTCTAACTTCCTTTTCCTTTTCTTTTTCTTTTTCTTTCTTTTCTTTTTGAAATGACAACTTATATAGCCCAGGCTAGCCTCTAACTCTTTGTACCCCACCCCCAACTTTCAGTAGAATGTTTTGTATATAGTTATTACTTGAATTCATGAAAGATTGGGTCCAGGACTCCTCACCATCAGCCAATCTGGAAGAGAAAGGGGCAGAGAGACAAGGAGGGAGGGAAAGAGATATTGTTCTGGTTCTTTTCAAAGAAAAACAAAGGTCATTGCAGCTTTTTGTACCATTGAGGTGATGGTAGGAATTGAGATATATAATCTACTTGCAGATACATATTATGGTATGCAGCCAGTCACATGCAGGGTATAAAATAACGAGAAAGGTTAGATAAAGGACTTCACTATGTCCTGTTCCCTTGGAGAAGTAGGTATCCTCTCATTGCTAGGGTAGGAAAGATAGCTGGAAGTGTCTTTAGAGTGAAGGGGAATGGTCATTCTTTCTAGACTAAGGTGCCAACCAGATAACTAAATGGAAAGATAAGGAGCCATTTGGCTGTGTAACTCTGAAATCCAGAGGAGAGGCTAGGGCTGAAGATGGGCTCAAGGATGGATATTGGGGTGGCAACTGAGCTGATAGGACAATCATTTTAAGTGACAGGACATCACATGGGACCCTGCTTCACCAATAGCAGAACAGTGAGGTGAGCATCCAGGCAGGTGGGAGAAAAGAAGGCTAAGAAAGAATTTGAAATGTCACTGCCGAGTCCCAGAGGCAAGATCTGAGGCTTCAAGGATGCTCCTCAGAGGGAGAAGCAAGAGAAGCTGGAGCTGCAGGCGGGCGAGCAAGGCAGACTCAGTCCCCTCTGCCCAGCCTGCCCTGGCACATGTTCTTCCCTGGGCTATCTTCAAACACCTCTCGTAACCAGTGTGGGTTCCTGCATCCATCTTGGTTCAACAGCATTGCCTGCACCATCAGCTTCCTTCCCTTCAAGCTGTATGGTCCCACTGAGCTGCCCATCCCAGATAGGCACAGCAGAGCCACTGGCTCTGTCACTCTTACTGAGTTGTCTGCTACCTGAAGTGATTTAGCATTGCACATCTTGTGGATACTATAAAGTTCTAAAGAGAAAATGCTTTAAAATTGATTCAAAATTCTCTTTTAGAATAGCATGTTTTAACAAATTCTTTTCATCATGGCTGGAGAGATAGCTGTGTTACAAAAAAAAAAAAAAAGAAGAAGGTCTAGCAAGGTAGTATGTGCATGTATAATCCCTGTGATAGGAAGGTGGATTTCTGGGGCTGGCTGTCTACCGGGAAAATCCTAGGTGAATGACCATGTCTCTAAAAACAAGTGAATGGCATTTGAGGAAGAATGGCTAAGGTTATCTACTTGCTTTCACACAGACATGTGTGTATATCTGAACAGATGTGCCTGTATACATGTGTATACACAGACAGACACATAAACACATACAGACAGAGACAGAGACAAAGAGACAGAGAGAGGGGAACCCTACAAGCCATATCTCCAATGATATGTAGCAAAGACTGACCTATATTTATTATCCTAGGTGGGTCTGCAAAACCCTAGTTTATGAAACATCACTTTAGGGTCTGGTGAGAGAGCTGTTAGTTACCCCCTGCTTCCGCTCCTCTCTAGACTGACTGCTGGAGCTCTACCAGAAAGCCCTGATGAAACTCCTTCAGCTGCCTCAGGTGACAAGATGGCACTGGAGTGACAATGCATAAGTGGTCTCTGAGTTAGGATGGCGTCTCACTGGCTGCCTGCTTTGTTGCACTGACCTGAACAGACATAGGACTCATAGGTACAGCATCCAGCCAGAAATAGCACATTATCAGCTAGTCAGTCACAGAAGGGTCCTCCCATGCTAGCTTGGTGGGGAGTTAGTGATATAAGCCCAAGTGATATAAATTCTTAATTACCCCCTCCCAGTCAACCCCATGAGTTAATTGCTTTGAGACATCATGCATAGCACACCATTTCAATTAGCAGCTTTAAAGTGCCACTGTCACCATCCAAATCACACCATCTCTCCAAGCCTAGGTACCTCCAGAGAATGTCCTCATAGTTGTTCAATGGCAAATGAGCCCCATGCTACAAGGGCTGGCTTGAGAGCTGTACAGCACTTTGTTCTGCTTGGAACATGACACCATCAACAAAACAAGTTTCCTCAGGATACTGGGTATGGACTGCCAGAAAGGGACAGAGGGCCTTGTTGGCGTCCCTGAGTGACAATGTCATAGATCGATCCTGCTGTGAAAACCACTCCAATGTTGGCAGCTTCCCAAGATCTCAAAGCATAATTGGCTTTTTTGTGTGTGTGTGTGTGTGTGTGTGTGTGTGTGTGTGTGTGTGTGTGTGTGTGTGCATGTTGCAAATGAAGACATCCAGGCTGGCACTTGTCATGTAGCTGGGAAATGGAACTGCACTTAGCAAATGGGCATACCAAGTGCTGTCTAGAACCTGGATGCCTGATACCTGGGATTCGGAGAGAGTCCATGAGAAGTAATCAGAGAGGTTCTACCATTGTGAAGAGTGTTTCATCCTCTGGTCCCCAGAGAGTGGCCCCCAGATAGACCTTATTTTATGCCTGTGGTCCCTTTGCTCCACTCTCTTTTGCCATCAGCGACCTTCCAGCTGTGTAGTTTGTTCCTAGTTCCAGTGATGGGGGAGGGTATCCACAGTATGATGCTCGAGCCTGGGAAGATGCTACTGTTCAAACAACATCTGCTTTGAGTTAGTGTCTCTGCTCAAGCCTGAAGAGACTCTGCAGCCTGTCATCACCCTCCTCTTCTCCATAAAGCCATCGGTTCCACCAAAATGATCTGTGGGACTAAGGATGGCTAGGCTTCTTCTTTGGTCTTTCTGTAAGCCTTTGGTACTAAGATGGGCTGTAAAATGATTCTCATTCATGCGAAAAACTGGCCAAACTCTCCTTCTAATGTCAACTACAAGTCAAGAGGAGGCAAGCCCACTTCTGCCCTTTGGAAGGATAATAGCCATGGGACTTCCCTGAGTAAACATAGGACAATCGAGAACTATCTGCGTGATAGCAAGGTTATGTGGGGAAGTAGAAAGTGAGGGTAGGCAAGAAATTCCGTAAGTCCTGGTCCTAGTTTTTGTAGCACTTTGTGTTTGACAGCAGCATGTGTGGCAGGCAGGAGCAGCAGTAGGGGCATCCTTCAGTGTAAGGACTCTTGTGCCGACCTTGGGTGAAAAGGATCCTTAGCCCTGCAAGTGTTAAAGCTCGTGGGCCATGCCTATGTAAGAGACAGATTCCTCAGCTCTTGGCTACAGCTGGCATTTCAGTTTCCAGGCAATCTAGGTATCACATTCCTCTACCTTTGATAACAGCTCCCAGGCCTGAGGTGCTAAGATTCTTGACCCTAAAGGTTTGACAAGTATGTAATTCTTCCTACAACTGGACCTACAGTTTCTCATCTCTGACTCTGCAGGCCTCTAGCCTGCTGCTGTCAAGCAGCTGGTGACCCTGTCACATATGCGGCTCAGCCTGCCGGTGGCTTAGCTGTTACTGGCACTGCTGCTCTGCTGCCTCGGCCTTCACCGATGCTCTCCGATCTCTGCTGCTTTCTGTGTGTTACTAGTTCAGGCCATAATAATAAAAGTAATTGAGAAAATACAACTCCAGAAAAGCCTTTAACTGGGCTTAATGTGATAGCAAGAAAGGCAGCGTAGGAGATTGTCTCACAACCAGCTCACAAAGTGGGCTAGAGAGTCTACTTATATAGCCAAAAAGTGTATTTGTATCAATTATAGCAAACCTTGCAGGCAAACACAGGCTAGTCTTTGCCCCTGTCACAAACTTATCCCTTGCGTGGCAACCAGAAGAAGCGTTTCCCCCCTGGCTTAGGTAGAAATTGCAGTAGGGTCATCTAGAGTTCACTAAGGCTTTTAACAGTTAAAAATTCCAGTAAGAACTATTTCAAATAAGTGACTAGGAGTACACCATCAAGAGTAGTTTTTACAAGGTGTCTATGAAGTGTTCAGAGCAGCGAGTGCTCACATAAGAGTAGTCTGACTGGCTGTATGACTAATACTCATTTTGCTCAAGATAGTCACAGATGCAAGAAGTCCAATGACCATGGGAGAAAGCTTAATCATATCCCCTCCATACCTCACCATCTTTATTTATAAGAAAGAGAACATCAGAAAGAATGTTTACCAATTAAAGAACTCCTCAATTCTATTGTCGATATAGCTCAGTTGGTCAAATGCTTGCCTTATAAGCCAAGACCTGAGTTTGGTCCCCAGAGTCCATGTGGAAAAGACTGGGTGCGGTGGCACACTTTAGTAGTTCTAGCATCAGAGATGCAAAACCAGGAGGGTCCCTGGGGCTCAGCCACCAGCCAGCCTCACTTGGTAAGCTGCAGACCAGTGAGATACGTTATCCCCAAAGAAAAGATGGAATGGTACCTGAGGTCATCCTCTGGTTTCCACATTTATAAGCATACACATGCACATGCACCCGCACACACATATGTGCATGTTCACACACTTGAACACAAAGAATATGCACTAATAGTGGTTTGAACCCTTGCTTTGGTGAGAGGTGCGTTCCCCTTGTCTGTCTCAGCAGCATCTTATATTTCAGATATTTTCTGCATTCGCTGGTTCTAATACATATGTTGATTCTTAGGTGTGGAAACGCTCCCTTGGACCACCTGCATTTGAACAGAATAACCACCATGAGGAAAAGGTTCAGGTGGGCACTTCTCTTTATGATGTACTTGGGACTATGCTAGCAGATGGCTTATTGGCTCCACAGTGGGGAATAGTTCAGCTTGAAGAGGACCAGGAGAATACATGTCAGGGTGACAGTACCCAGGGTGAGAACTGGGAGTTGGGTGAAATTTATATGTGACTTTGAAGCCCCATTGATGGAAAGGAGTCAGGACAATGGGAAATCGCTAGGGAAACAAGGGAACAGGTAGCTTAGATACTAAAGCGGTCATCAGCATCTTGCCATGTTTCCATGTAGTGAAGACAGCTTCATGTACGTTCTTTTTCAGGAATGGCCTTGGCCCTGTGAAAGAAGGAGAAGCCCAGTATGCTGTAGTCCACTGCACAGGTTACATCAAGGCTTGGCCACCAGCAGGTAAGCAGAGCGCTGCTGATGTATTTCCAAGAAGGCGGATGTCTTCACCTCCGATGGTAATACTGGGTTAAGAGTACTTTTGGAGAAAACGTGGGAAAGTATTGTTGTTTTTCTTTGTGGTTAGAATGTAATTTTTGATACCAGAGAAAGCCCTGCTATCTGAAATAGGTTTCCAAAAACCTTGATTCTTCAAGGGTGAGTGGAGCCTTTGCATCATCAACCTCAGAAATGGTAATGTGGAGATTTGAAATGATCGTTGCAGCCGTGTCGCCACAGATATGCATATCAAAATCACACTGAGATAACAGATAACAAGCATGGGCAAGGAAAAGGAGAACTGAACTATCGTATCTCGCTGGTGGGAATGTGAAATAGCATAGCTGCTTGGAAAAACACTCTCAAAATGTTAAGCATGCAGATACTGTATGACTTCACAGTTTGACTCCGGGATATCAATCCAAAAGAATTAAAGACCTAGATCTACAAAGAAATTTAAATATAAGTGTTTATGCATAATGGACAAAGAGTTAAAGCAACCCAAATATACATTAAGTGATGGATAGATGAATATAAATGTCATGTACCCATACAGGGAATAATGAAGCACCAAAATATAGCTATGTGGCATAGTAATCCTACAAAACAAAGAGCACAAGCCCTATAGCCATAGTGCAGTTAAAGAATATATAGCAATAGCCAGACTAGTGCTTGGAAGAAATAAAAATAGCTTACGGTATGCTGTCCACTGACAGGCAAGGGAAAATAGAAACTGTAAGATAAAGTGGCTTGAGTTTCTTATTGTAGCTTTGCCTCTGCTGGACAGTGAGCTGTGGATTATGTTCAGTATGGATTGCATTTTTTGCTTTGGAGGGGGCCGTACAAGACCCCTCCCTGACTAGGAATCTACAATGATCTTTCCTTCACTGACTGACACTGCCTGCTTTATAGCTAGAGTGACGCTCTGCTGCTCATTGCCCACCTCTGACCTGGCATGTTGATTTTCATCAGTACTGTAAGAGGTCTGGAAGTAAAATAATTTCTCATTACTGTTTAGGTTTTCGAATAATGAAGTCTCTATGTCCACAAATACCATTAGCACCTTCCTGCAGTTCTGAAATGCTTTGCATAATCATAACAGTAATGACTGTTGTATGTTTACTATGTCCGACATAATTACAACAATCATAACAGTGCTATGGAATATCCAGAGTCTGAACACCTGCAAGTCAAAGCTCAGCAATCTAAACACCCCACATTGACTTTTTGTGCATGTATACACACATATAGATGGATAGATAGATAGATAGATAGATAGATAGATAGATAGATAGATAGATAGAAAGATAGAGAGATAGGGAGATAGATAGATAGAGAGAAAGAGAGAAAGAGAGATAGGGAGATAGAGATATGCATGGGCACAGCCTGTCAGTAAAATGTATATAAATGCCCTTAAAGGGTATTTTTTTTTCCTACTTAAAATATGATCCTGGTCTTTGTTGGATTACTATCACAAAATATTACAGACTAGGTAATTTGCAATGAAAATAAATATTTTTCTTACAGTTATAAGGATGGTGACTTCAGGGCTAAGGGGCTACATTTGACAAGGGTCTTCTTGGTGTGTGTCATATTGTGACAGAGGGTGTCTTTTGGGGAGAGAACCGACACCCACCTGGCACCTGTGAGTTTAGATGTTTCTCCCTTTATTTATTTATTCATTTATTTATTTATTCATTCATTCATTCATTCATTCGTTTTTGAGACAGTGTCTCACTATACATTCCCACTGGCCTGGAACTCACAACGTGACCAGGCTGATTTTAATATCCACTCGCTTCTGCCTCCCACATGCCTGAATTAAAGGAATGTGCCAACACACATAGCTTCTCTCTCTCAGGAAGCCACTAACATCATCATTAGGTCCCTGTGGTATCTGATTTAACCCTCATTTTCTTCAAAAAGTTCCATCTACAAATGGCATCAACATGTGAATTTGGGGTTTCGAGTTTCTAATGCATGAACTTTTGGCAACACTTTTCTTTTTTCTTTCCTTCCTTCTTTGTGTGTGTGTGTGTGTGTGTGTGTGTGTGTGTGTGTGTGTGTGTTAATGTACACACGCAATGTACATGTTGTGCTTGCATATGTCAGATCCCCTGGGAGTAGAGTTACAGATAGTGTGAACTACCATGTTGGGAATCCAGTGCAGGTCCTCTGAATGTTCATCCAACGTTCTTAATCACTAAATCATCCTCTCTAACCCCCTAAGAGAAATCTTTTAACCATAGGAAGTATAATTTACAAACTACCAGTATGTTGTTTACCAAAGGACAGATTCTGAAAGGCATCCAGCCCTCAACTTAGGAGATCCACACATAGTTCTAACAGTGCTGTTGAACCAGTCAGAAGCAGTTCATTGATAGCATGGGGCATTTTGTAAGTGGCAAGGCATTTTGTAAGTGCTTGAGAAAGTAGGTTTGTAGTAGGAGATTGTTCAATGAGATAAAAATAAGAACAAAAGATTTGGAAGAGGACTATGTATGGCCATTGTTGAGCAACAACCTCAGGACTACAAACTCCAGAACCATCTTTCTAGAAGTGCTCAGATAAATACCTCATTATAGAGGTGATCAGAGGAAAGTGTTATCTTTGGAGACAGAAGAGTCCCTATGCCAGCTGAAGTTAGGAAAATTTGCCCTGAAAAAAATGCCCATACCCAGACTACATCAGTGCTCCAAAGCCATCTGGAGATCCATGCCAAGAGGATGCCTTGATTCCTACCGAATCTTTCTTCACTTAAGTTACTTGATCATTCTTACTATACTGGGTGTACATTCCTCTTCTGCTTCCAGACTCAATATTATGCCCTTCTGCCCTGTTATTGGGGCTCCAGACCCATGATCTCACATGAGTAATGTCATGAGTGTGATAAAACTCACCAGGCCCCAGTGGGGAGGGAGAAAAGAAGCTGTGCCCAAGAGGCCAGCAGTGACTGCACCCAGAGGGTGAGTTCCTCTGGAGCTGCGTATGTCTCAAGACTGTTGGTGTTAGCTTATTTGAGGCAGTAGGACTTATTCTTTGCCTTAAATGCTGGCCAATGAAACTGCCACATAAGGAACGGTTGGAGGAGCCAGGGTGTTTCACTTAGAGAAAATGAGACATGATTTCTGTCTGCAAGTATTTGAGGAGGTGTCATATGAAGGAGGAATTAGTCTCTGGGTAGTTCCAGAAGGCACAACTTGGAGCAAAAGAGGAAAGTTACAAAAGAGAGAAGTGAGTCAGGGGCATGAAAGAGCATTAAAGATACAATAGACACATTAAGCTACGGAAAAAGAGTTTTCACAGTTAACCAGAACCTCACATTGAAACAATTTGATACCATTCTCTCTTACATTATAATGGACCAAAGAGCAAAAAGGCAAATGAAAAGTAAAGAAAATATACTTTTTGCACTGCTGTTAGGAATAATGCTGTTAAACTAATCCAAAGCTTGAGTAGACTGAGCAATGTGTAACAAACATCTGACAGTGTGTGACTTATGATACAGCACTCAGATTGGTGGAAATTTATTCTAACAAATTAACTAGAGATATCTGTATATTGTGTTCTTAATCACCTTTAACAACTGTGAAAGATCAAAATGAATCTGAATGCCACTGGTAGAGAACTAGTTAAAATAAAAGTGGAAACTCTATACACCGGCACATTGGACAGACATTAATGAGCGTTTGTGCTATTCAAGTATTTTTGAGAACAAAATAAAGTGTAAACAATTGTTTTTAAATGGCCACAAGACATATACATCTCGTTTTTTAAAATTATAAATGAATAAAGCATGCATGTGTGTTAAAACTGGAACATTAACCATTTATTTCTGTCTATGGATTGTTGGAACATTTTCTTTTCTGTTCATGTCCACATTTCCCCCATGTTTTACCTGATTTTAATAATAAGAGAAAATGATGTTTTGAGACATCCATCTGAACCTTCAACGATGGAATTCTAAGTGATCAGATTAGATGGTTTACAGAGAGCTTGGAGGTACATCATTGTCGCCTTTTGAGTCTGCTCTCGTACAGGGTGTTTCTGTGAAGGCAGAGGTTCTAGAGAAGAATTCCATCTTCCTGTGTCATTACTCATGCGTGCATGCAGGGTTCTTAGTTGCCCTGCTGCCTTGTTCTGTGGCTGCTGAAACTGTTTCTTTATTAATAACTGCATTCTTAGCACATATAACTCTAATTCTGGATCACTGTTCATAACCTGCAAGACCCCCAGGGCAGATGCTGTGTTCATCTTCTCACACCCATCTATCATTCAGACTTGGCAAACATTGTATTTTTGAAGGCTGGACTAGTGGGTGCGTGGAGGAATGGGATGGATGAGTGGGAGGGTGGTGGAAAAAGAAATGCTCTTGAAATGAAAAAATGGTGAGTCTAAAAGGGTGCCTGTGTGAAGCCAGTTCTTGCTAGAGTTTCTAAGTTTAAGAAAGTCAGTTTTGTGGAACTCTTTTGAGATGGTTAGTGACAGAGACAGTTGTGTGGCTTGGACGAGTGGTAAACTGAAGTCATGATTCTCTTACCCCTTTCTAAGGTCCTAGAGTTAGGGGTACTGGAGTAGCAAGCAGCTCACCGTGAGGACTATCCGATGCCTTATAAAGTTATATTGCTGACCCTGCTTGCTCACATGCTCTGCAATTATAAACAATGACTAAGTTATGCAAATGAAAATTTATGGCAGCTAACTAAAATATGAAAATGAATATATATGTGAAAAGCCAACCTCAAAGAAGAGAAGAGGAAAGAAAAGAAAAGAAAAGAAAAGAAAAGAAAAGAAAAGAAAAGAAAAGAAAAGAAAAGGGAAAAGGAAAAGGAAAAGGAAAAGGAAAAGGAAAAGGAAAAGGAAAAGGAAAAGGAAAAGGAAAAGGAAAAGGAAGAGTTATCAGCCAAGGTGGGGTTTGCAGTAGAAACCAGAGCTTTATGGACAGACTCCTTGACATGCACTTATAGGCTGAATCTTTTTCTTCCCACCTGTTTATGGTATACAAACCTCAAAGTAGATTCTGGTGTGTTCTAGAACCTTTCTGTAACATAGTAGCCTTCCTAATTAGCCTGACAACATTTTACACTATATTAGTATAGTATTCGGAGTGAGACTAACAGGCATTAACTTAGTTCCCTTGTCTCATCACACAGTTATTTAGTTAGTCAGTAACTACGCATGACAGGGTACATTTTATACATTGGGGGTGTATTCAGAGGCTGAAGAATACTACATTTCCAGAAGTGTGACTTATTTCCACCCAGCGTCACCACCAAGCACCTTGCCTTTCATAGAGGCAGCTTTGAGCAGATGTCTTTTCTAAAGTGGAGGTGTGGCTTACAACCTAACCCACCATGTAGAATGCCTGGTTACCTGACAGAATGTTGGCACAAGAGAGCCAAGACCTGACCCAGGGTATAGAGTTTGAACTCAGGACTCATGGCTTACTCCTGGGACAATCTAGATCTTGAAAGCATTTGGCACTTTCTTCACTGGTGAGGTGGGTGTCTATTTCTCACTTTGTTGCTGACTTTCAGTAAGTCATGGCCACAGCATGCCACAGGCTTGAGGTTATTTTGCAGTTCTGGCCTGAAGCCTCTGGGGTCAGGCCAGTGCTCAGACTTCAGCCGACAGCTCGGCTCTGCCATGAGCTCATCTGCAACAGTTCTGGGTTTCTGGCAGTTTGCTTCTTGAATGTGGTTTGTTTTTCTACCGTGTGAAAGTCTCCAAAAATCTCTTGCTGGTATTGAGGCCACTAAGTCACAAGCCATGGCTGCACCCCTGTGCTTCCTAGCCACTCTACACTGCACATATGTGGCATGCTCAAGATGTCTCCAGAATCAAAGCCACCACATTAGCTTCTGAGATGGGGAGTAACTATCACCATCGTCTGGTTTTTCATTCTCAGGCAGGATGAAATGCCTCTTTCTGTTCCTTCTATAGATGGTTTCTGAGCTCCACCACAGACCAGCTTTGTGAGGTCCTGGGGATCCTGAGGTGAGGCTGACATGGTGCCTGCTCACAGAGCTGTGGAAGGGACAAACTTCCAAGTCAGCCACAAAGCCTCAAGTCATAACCAAGGCACAAATTCAACTGCTGGGTTGTGTCAAGGCAAGCTTGTCTAGCCTGCATGCCAGCCTGGTGGGCAGAGATAGAGAGTAGAACTGGGATGAAGCATAGGGTAAAGGGAAAGACTTTGCTGGATAACAAACTCATTGCAAGCAAGGGAAAAACATAGGCAGTGGAGGTTTGAACAATAGCACCTGTCATTGGGAACACTTTGAGAGCTACACTCAGTGAAAGCCCTTGACCTGATTTGTTTATTTAATGTTCACCAAAGCCCTGATGATGTGCAGACACAGTTATTTTCTAGTTTCTATGTACCTAAAGACAGCATTGTGAAGCAGTTGGCCCAGCACATGTGGCTAGTAAAAGCTTAAAGTTGGGCCATACACTTGGACATCTTGGTGCATTCGCTGTTGTACCTCAGCCTTCTCCATGCAGTAAGGAGATACTAGCTGTGGGTGGGACTGTGGGTGAAGCACAGGAATAGCATCAGATCTTGGGGCTATCTTAGTTAGGATTTCTATTGCAGTGAAGAGACACCATGACCATTGAAGCTGTTATTAATGATAACGTTTAATTCGGATTGTTTCACAGGTTTAGTCCATTGTGGCAGGAAGCATAGTGGTGTGCAGGCAGAGACTGTGCTGGAGGAGAAGCTGAGAGTTCTACATCTTGAACTATAGGAAGCAAGAAGAGACAGTCACAGCAGACAGGCTTAAGCAATTGAGACCCACCCCCAGTGACATACCTATTCCAAGAAGACCATAGCTCCTAATAGTGACAATCCCTATGGACCTGTGGGGGATGTTTCTATTCAAACCACCACAGGGCTGGAATGCTAATCCAGAGAGCTTGGTTCCTTCTCTGCATTTTCTATAAAGGTTTTGGAGAGTAGTCTATTAACTACATGGAACTTGCTGGAAGGTCGAGGGACCAGTAAAGAGTGGTGCTTATGTGTCACCTTGGGAGAAAATGAAGCTGAAGCAGGACAGTGGCTATGCTCATGGGAACATGTGAGGTAGCCAGGATAATGCCTGCTCCAGATGGCAGATGTGGCAGTGGGCAAGGTCTATATGAGGCAGGTGGGAAAGCTGCAGCTCACATCCAGGAAGTCTGATTGCAGAATCTATGTGCTTACACATCATTATTAAGTTTGACGGCTTCTCTTACTCCTTAAATAGTGGAAAGATCACTTTGGGCTTTTGACTGGGATTTGCATGTCAGCTATTTGGTCATTGTCATATTATGCCATCCATTTACATAATGTTATCTATCTATCATCTGTCGTGTATCAAGTCTATCTCTCAGATCTATCATCTGCCTGTCAAATCTATTATCCATCTTCTATCATATATCAAAACTGCTATCTACGTAGTTCCACACACATGTGCATGATGGCAACACTTATTAGACTTGGTAGATTATTTTTAAAAAGAGAGAGGCAGGGCATAGTGATGCGTGCCTTTAATTCCAGTAATAAGGAGGCAGAGGCTGGTGGATCTCTGTGAGTTTCCAGGCCAGCCAAAGCTACACAGTGAGGTCCTGTCTCAAAAAAAAAAAAAAAAAAAAGCCTTCATTTTATTTAATATCAAAAGAAGACATGAGGTTGGGAAGGGGATGTCAGAGGGAGTCCAAGAGGAGATGGGAGTGAATATAATCAAAATACATGGTATACGTGTGTGAAATTCTCAGGAGAACAAATTAAAATACATTCTAAAAATTGCTGATTATCACCTATTATTTGTCACCAATCTATAAATCTATCTGCTATCATATTTACCATCTATTTATCTCTCAAGTCTATAATCATCTTTCAAAACCCGCATCTATCCTCTGTCACCTCCCTTTCTGTCATTTGTGTGTTACCTGAGGTTGCCCAGGTAATAAGCAGACTATGTTGGTTGTGTTGCTCACCCCGTCTTTCTCTATACCATGACCCTGGCATTATTTGGTCCATTTCACTATGCCAAGATGAGTCTTCCAACAGTTAACATCTAGAAGGGTTGGCAGGCCCCATACTCCTGGACCCCTCCACTTTGAGGATTTTCTCACTGCCCTGTACAGTTGCAAAGAGAATTCTTGAGGTCACGGGTCTCTGGGAAGATACTTCCCCAGCATGCTTCACAGTTGGTTTCTAACCTCTGATGTGCAGATGGCTGAGCCTGCCTCGGCTTTCCTTTCAGAATCTTCCCCTTTTCCGTTATAACACAAGTAGGTTGTTTCCCGAATGCCTAGAACTCAAATGTTTGTTCAGTGTGCGAGTGGGGTTGTTTTCGCTCATTTTAATGACTAGGCTGGTTCAGCCTGTATGGGGGCTTGAGCTGTCCCTGTGAAGAGGTGTCCTTCAGGCTTCAGAGTCCCCCCTGTGTCTTGGGTGCCATGCCATCTCCTGGTTCTTCTTTCACCCCCACTAGATTTTTGTTCTTCATATGAAGTTCTTGAACTTCTTGGCCTGATCTTCTATTCGTGGCCACCACGCCCTTTTCTGTTTTTAACGTGACAAGTGCATTTTTTCATCTGCACTCAGTCCTCACTGATGAAGTTGCTCTCTTTCTGTAAATATCACATCATCTAGACTCCCAGAGGATTAACTTTAGATTTTTCTCTCTCATTATTTTATTATTATTATTATTATTATTATTATTATTATTATTTTACAGTGCTGTTGATAATTTTATTTTTTAATTTAATTTGTAATTCATTTTTTACACTCCATATTCCATTCCCCGCCCCTCCCCATCCACCCTCCAACTGCTCCATATCCCACACCTCCTCCCCACCCCATCCCATCTCCACGTGGTTGCCCCCACCCCCTACCTCACCTGACCTCTAAACTCCCTGGAGCCTCCAGTCTCTTGAGGGATAGGTGCTTCATCTCTGAATGAACACAGACTTGGAAGTCCTCTGCTGAGTTGGTGTATGCTGTCTGTTTGGTGGTCCAGTGTTTGAAAGATCTCGGGGGTCCAGATTAATTGAAACTGCTGGTTCTCCTACAGGATCACCCTTCTCCTCAGCTTCTTTTAGCCTTCCCTAATTCAACAACAGAGGTCAGCTGCTTCTGTCCATTGGTTGAGTGCAAATAACTGCATCTGACTCTTTCAGCTGCTTGTTGGGTCTTTTGGAGGGCAGCCATGATAAATTCCTTTTTGTGAGCATTCCATAGCCTTAGTAATAGTGTCAGGCCTTGGGACCTCCACTAAGCCGGATCCCACTTTGGGCCTGTCATTGGACCTTCTTTTCCTCAGGTTCCTCTCCATGTCCATCCCTGTAATTCTTTCAGACAGAAACAATTATGGGTCAGAGGTGTGACTGTGAGATGGCAACCCCATCCCTCACTTGATGTCCTGTCTTCCTGCTGGAGGTGGGCTCTATAAGTTCCCTCTCTCTACTGTCAGGCATTTCATCAAAGGTCCCTCCCTATGAGTCCTGGGAGTCTCTCACCTCCCAGGTCTCTGGGACATTCTGGGGTTCCCCCCCAACCTCCTATTTTCTGAGGTTGCCTATTCCATTCTTTCTGCTGGCCCTCAGGGCTTCAGTTCTTTCCCCTCACCCAATACCAGATCAGGTTCCCTTCTACCCACCACTGCTGCCCCCTCCCACCCTGTCCACATTCCCTCCCAAGTCCCTGCCTCCCTCTTTTTTCTTTTTCTTTTTCTTTTTCTTTCTTTCTTTCTTTCTTTCTTTCTTTCTTTCTTTTTTTTTTTTTTTTTTTTTTTTTTACTAATATCCACTTATTAGTGAGTACATACCATGCATGCATGGCCTTTTGGGTCTGAGTTACCTCACTCAGGATGATATTTTCTAGTTCCATCCATTTGCCTGCAAAAGTCAGGATGGCCTCATTCTTAATAGCTGAGTAGTATTCCATTGTGTAAATGAACCACATTTTTTGTATCCATTCTTCTGTCATGGGACATCTAAGTTGTTTCCAGCTTCTGGATATCACAAATAGGCTGCTATGAACATAGTGGAACTTGTGCCTCTGTGGCATGGTAGGGCACCCAAGAGTGTTATAGCTGGGTCTTCAGATAGACCTATTTCCAATTTTCTGAGGGACCTCCAGATTGATTTCCAGAGTGGTTGTAACCCCACATCCAATAGAGGGCTAATATCCAAAATATATAAAGAACTCAAGAAGTTAATCACCAAAAAACCAAACAATTCAATCAACAAATGGGGTATAGAACTAAACGGAGAATTAACAACTGAGGAATCTTGAATGGCTGAGAAACACCTAAAAAAAAGTTCAAAGTCCTTAGTGATCAGAGAAATGCAAATCAAAATGACCCTGAGATTCCACCTTACACCAATCAGAATGGCTAAGATCAAAACCTCAGGTGACAACACATGTTGGAGATGATGTGGAGAAAGAAGAACACTCCTCCATTGCTGGTGGGATTTTTCTCTCTCTTATAAAGCAACTGGAAATAATTGTTCTGGTTCCTTACCTTGGTGTCCCCTTTTTCACATGCTTCCCATTTCCATGTGACTTACCTTAGACATGTTACTGTGGGATGGTCCATTCTGAGAGCTGACAATTGTGCCATCATCCATTGCAGAGGTTCTAGAAAGACCGGAGTACCCTTGACAAGGACGGGAGAGGAATGTTTGGCTTCGCTGCAGTCTTAGGAACACCCAAACTTAGCTTTCACCTGTCTGTTCCCAGGGCAATAAATGAAGTGGCAGGTTACAAGTCACACACAGCCCCAGTGAGAGTCCTAGAAATCTTCAACCATGTGGTTTCCTAGGAGTTCCAGGTGCTTCCCTGAGACTTGTCCCTTTTCTGGACTCATCTCAAGTCAAGCTTACTCTGCACTTTTTACTGTTCTGGTGCAAACCTTCCACTCCTCCACATGCAGTTACAGGGAATAGGGTTCCCCATTGTATCCTTCCTCAATGTGGTCTGGCCTGATCCATGCATCCTAAAACCGCCTCACCCCCCTCCCTCACCTTTCCCAGTTTCCAGCACTAGGATATACTTCTTTCTGTGTCAGGCCCTGGACCTTTTCATTGTCATTTGGAAGGGACAAGTAGGTACAAAAGCATCAGTTACACCCATAAGCCTTTTAGGCTAAACCACTTTTGGGGTTTCCAGGCAAGATCCCTGAAATACAAGATATCCACAGGTCAACTTGTTTTGTTTTTGTTTTTTTCCCAAAACTATCCACCAAGATAAAAGTCACTAGACTGCAACAAAGGCATTCCATTCCATCCACTGGGAAACTTCACATTCCGCATTTCTGTCCCAGCAAACGGTACTGGTTGACACAGCATAGTGCAGTCTCTGAGAAGCCTACAGTGATGAAAATACTTTATCTTTATTGAGACTGTTTCCCAAATGTGTTTTTGTAACAGTAAATTTTTCCTAAAGTTTACAGATGTTCCTCAGGGAAGGCTGTGGCAGTATGCCCTGAGCAAGTGCCCTGGATTGCCTGCAACCAGAAGACAGTTGCTCCCCTTCTGCCTTTTGTTTTGTGAAATATAAAAATATGTCTTAATTCACATGCGGTAGTGAAGGCCAAGGACAACCTCTTTCCAGAGAGACTGAAAAACAAACCCACTTTCCACTTTGTCTGCACTGGGTTCCTGTAACCCTTAGTGAGGCATGAAGAAGCCCACTTGGCCAGTGCTGTGTTCCCTTCCCCTCAGGGGTTTCCAGGCCCATCTCATTTGCATTGTTTATGCTCTCCAGATTTATTTCTCGCTAGCAGGAGGGAAGAGGCTATCCAAGGAGGGCGTTGAAGTTTAATATGAGGTGAAATGAGCTTGTGAAGCCGATCAGGGAATCACTAAAATCTGTTAGAATAGTTACAGTTATCCTGCTCATATTAAAAAGCACTTTGCGATTCCTGCCAGGAAGCACTCGCCCCCCCCCCCCACCTCTCTCCGCCCACTCTGGCACCCAGCAGTGGCCCTGTGGCCCATCTCCAGGCTCTGTTCTGCTCCCTGTGACACTGTTAAGCACATGGCATTGGAAGGAGCTCGGCCTGTTTTGCCCATCATGATGGTGAACCCTGGAGAGTAAGAACAGGTTCTCCTTTCTCCGCAGCAGAGTGTTGCCCCCCACCCTCTGCTTGGTTCTAGAGCCTACAGTCTGTCATAGCCGGAGAGCTCGGGGTATCACAAGCCAGCTCCTCTTGTCCTGAAGTGTGGATGGCCTCGGGTCCTTCGGAACCATAGTTGAGTACTGCATTTAGACGGAGATCAGCACAGGGAGACCTAGTTCAGCCACCACGATAACCCTACTTCCTTTCTCAGTGCCTAGGGGGCTGTAGCTGAGGTTGCATCAGAATGCATTCCAAATAAAGAGCAAACCAGTAAGCAGCATTGCTCCGGGACCTCTGCTTTAGCCCCTTACACTAGGTTCCTGACTTGGTTTCCCCTGATGATAGATGGATTCTGATCTGTGAGCTAAGTCCTTTCCTCCCCAGGCTTTTTCTCATGGTGTTTATCCCAACAGAAGCAAACTAGGACATTGAGTGTCTTTGTTAGGGTTTCTGTTGCTGTGAAGAGACACTATGTCCAAGGCAACTCTTATAAAGGAAAACATTTCACTGGAGGCTGGCTTACAGTTCAGTCGTCTAGTCCATGATGATCATGGAGGGAAGCATGACAGAGTGCAAGCAGACATGGTGCTGGAGAGGTGGCTTAGAGTTCTACATCTAGATCTTCAGGCAGCAGGAAGAGAGGGTGATACTGAGCCTGGCTTGGGCGTCTGAAACCTCAAGGTTTACCCCCAGTGACATACTTCCTCCATAGGGCCACACCTCCAATAATGCCACTCCCTGAGTCTATGGAGCCATTTTCACTCAAACCACCACACTGGGTTGAGTATGCTGAGTCTTTGTACCAGGTACAATGTTGACTCATATACACTCCCCCCGCCAAATGCCTACATAGGCACTATAGAATAAGGGTATTTAGACTCATGTCACATGATAAGTATGAATCAATTTTCCTGAAATTCAGAGGGCCGCAGGCTTTTGTTATCAGTGGCAGAATCATAATTCTTGATTTAGGATGACCCTGGTTACCCCAAAGCCCATTATTAATGACCATTAAGCCATACACTATACATAGGGATATCTTCCTTCCAACTATGTTGGTACCAAGCTCAGTGGCCATTTTCTTTAAAGAATTCTTTCCTGAACCCTTTGGCCTTCAGTGAGTTCATCATTGGGCCCTCTGAAAGACTGCCTATGTCTCTAAAACCCAAAGAGAATCTTTTCACCATTATTTTAAATATGGATGTGTACTCCTCCCCAAAGAAAGAATAACTCACTAGGCTCAACTATTGGGCTCTGATAATTGTCTCCAATAGATGCAGTTGCCAACTCTGTGTGCTCAGACCATAGATCGCTTTCCAAAAGATCTTTGTAAGTAACCAGAGGCTGCAGGCAGAGGCAGAAAGTTACTGGCACCAAGCTACCCTGCAGCAAAGCGTCATTACACCCTCCTACCAGTCACACAGTCCTCATAGTCATTACACCCTCCTACCAGTCACACAGTCCTCATAGTCACCTTCCCGGTGGAGCAGGTAATCATCTCAGATCTTGAGAGGCTATCACAGGAGCAAGCTCTGGCTGCATTTTCACAAGTGGCACTGGGGGACTTTGATATTGCTAACCCACAGGAGTTTTGATATTAAAAATAAAAACAAACATAGTCAGAGCCAGGGCAAGAGGAGAGAGAGAGATCTCAAAGTGGCTGTTGGGAAGTGTTGAGCCTAAGTCATACCTTACAGCGGCCCCATAGTAGGAGAGCTGCAAAGCAGACCAATGGGAAAATGAGGTTGTCATGATGGTGGCAGTACCATGGAACCGGAGAGATACCAAAACCTGCAGGTTATCGGCCATGGTCAGGGCCTTTCAGTAAGAAAAGCACCATTCCCTGGCCTGAGCAGAGGCAGTTCCCGCATCATTTGGTTTGGGAGAGGTAAGCTGGGCACTGGAGGCCAATCCTGACGAACAAAGAAAGTGCCATGGTGGTGAGAGGGGACAGTGGAGCACCACTGTAGGAGAGGAGGAGAGCAGAGGCGGATGTCCAGGGACTGAGAGTGCCAGTGCACCAAGAGCACAGGAGTTCTGGTGCTGTTCTAGGCAGATGGATGGCAGGAAGACAGCTGTCTAGAAACAGGAGAGAAGGGAGAATAAGCATCCCGTACACGGTAGCAGAAGCCCCTCAGCTTTCCTCGGGAAAGGGTCGTCACTGTGTTCCCCATGGAAACCGCATCACTCATGCCAGAATGATAATTCAAACTCAGAATTATATGTTGGGAGGTTATCTGAGGGACTTCAGCTTTTCCCCAATTTTCTTTCTCCTTGGAGAGGTGAGGTGCAGAGCTGGTTAGTCATTACACCCTCATTCTGGTTAGCATACTAAACTTTCCATGTCTTTTGTTAAGATAACTGTATGTTAAGCCGGGCGTGGTGGCATAGTCCCAGCACTCAGGAGGTAGAGGCAGGCAGTTTTCTGAGTTCGAGGCCAGCCTGGTCTACAAAGTGAGTTCCAGGACAGCCAGGGCCATACAGAGAAACCCTGTCTTGAAAAACCAAAAAAAGAAAAAAGAAAAAAAAAGTATGTTTACCGGTCCTCATTTGCTAGAAATGAAGTTTGGGCGTTCAAGTCCAAATCTAACAGCAGAACACTAAGTAGTAGCCGCCAAATCAGCCCCGAGAAGGTGCTTCTCTACCTCTTGGCTTGGTAGCCATGCATTTGAAAGGGAATGCAGTTTCTCTGTGTAATGTTTGGGTTAAGCCTCTGCTGTCACCGGGTGCATTGTCTGTCCATCTGCTAATATAGATTTCACAATCCACATCCATGTTTCTGTGTTGCTGGTGAGCACAGGGCACCCCGAGAAGAATTCCCCGCAGTGGGGAACCAAGCCTCAGGAGCTCACCTTCTTAAAATCAAAATGTTCATTCTTTCTGCCTCTGCCTCCCAAGTGCTGGCCGTATGTACTTCACCACTATCATACCCATCTTATTTTGTTCTTCTTAGAAAATTATGAAAACACAAAACATGTTCATTAATAAAATTTGAGAGATACAGAAAAACATGCAAGATAAATTTGCTCAAAAGCTCATTGTAAGTTTGTTTAAAGGTTTAAATTAAACAGTAACAATACCCTTTTTCGCCCCGGTCCTTTTCCTGAAAGCTAAGTATATATCTCCACAGTATTTTTTCTCTTTTTAAAAAATGTAGTTCCTATGGCTTCATTACTTTACATGACTGCATGCTGTTTCACTAGCCATTCTTTCTCCAGCTGGGAACATGATGCCCATCTCTAGTTTGGGAGTCCAGTGGGGCTTGTGAAGTCTATACACTGCAGGGGATTGTCTGCCCATGAGGGCTGGTATTTCCAAAAGTCAGTTCTAGAAGTAGCACAAAGATGGTAATTTAAATGCACAGAGCTATCACCAAAGTATCCTACAGAAGAAGATAGGAGTGTCCTTTCCCCACCTCCTAACATCTCTAAAAGTTTCCGTCATCCTACGGGCTGTATCAGTCTGATATATGATGTGAACTCAGAAGAGCTGTGACATTTTCAATCAAATGTTCCTTAGTAGTGAATGTCTATGTCCTTTTTGGGCACATGACATTGAGAGTATTTCCCTCTAGATTGCTTATTCGTGGCCTGGACTCATTTACTACAAGATGATTTGATTTGTGCTTTTCCTGTTTTCTTCTAGGAGATCTTGATACAACTGTGTCCTGATCACTGTGTGTGTTGCTACCATTTCCTTCTAACCTGAGATTACCTTTGGCTCTCCTTTATGCTGTTTTCTAGCCCACAGATTGTCTGCTCTGCTTAAGTGCAAAGCTGCACCTATGCCTCTCCTATTTGGGGGTATGGGGGATGCTGTACTGTTGATTTCTCTCTCTCTCTCTCTCTCTCTCTCTCTCTCTCTCTCTCTCTCTCTCTCTGTTTGCTCCAGCACTCTTTTCTTTCTTTCTTTCTTTCTTTCTTTCTTTCTTTCTTTCTTTCTTTCTTTTTCAGCTGTTCTGTCTTGCTCCATCACAATTATCTTATGCTGATCCTTCATTTCTCTTTGCATGGATCACTTTTCTGCAGACCTAATCCAGTCACAAACTATTGTTTCATCTTGTATGGTATATACAGGTAAACCAGTATATCATGTATAAAAGAAAAGAAAAGCAGCGTCAGTTGACTTAAGACTAAAAGGCCTGGCTCCAGTGAGGGCCTATCACATGCCTGCTGGACCAGTAAAGAAATGTATCCTTAGCTGAGACTCTTGGACTGCCATTCCCAGTGGGTATAGGCTGATTCTTAGAGAATCCCAGAGGCACTACTGTGTGTCCTCATGTCTGCTAAGGTTTCCCTGTAGTATTTTCTTGGCTACTGTTAAATGTGTTTTCTACAATTTACCTAACTTCATAAAATACTTTGATGACATTAATAGATTTGATTAATATTATAATTTGCCTTCAGGAGAACAATGTTTTCCATCTACAGGGGTCCATGAAATGTATCTATCCCAGACCCCTCCCAGTATTATATTGTTTCTCCTTCCCCCTGGATCTGTGCAACCTGTAGTCATAAGATCCTTTTCATCAGTCTCTGCTGAGCTCACCATGTATGTATGCCAATTCTGATGAACACAGAAGCCCCATTGCTGCCATGTTCCTAAACCAGTATAATTCTCAACTTCATTGTACATGTCTATCTTTATATCTGTAGATAAGTGTATCTCTTGCCCATCATCGGACGTTTTGTTTTGTTTTGTTTTGTTTTGTTTTGTTTTGTTTTGGTTTGTTTTGGTTTGTTTTGGTTTGGTTTGGTTTGGTTTGGTTTGGTTTGGTTTGGTTTTGCAGCAGGCAGAGACCATCACAGAAGTCCACAGCTGGTCAAACTACAGAAAACAATTGACTGTGGGCTGACCATCCCCATTTGTTACACCTGCAGCACAACTCCTATCCCCAAGGCTCAGGGAACATTGCAGAAAAGGGGGTGAAAAGATTGTAAAAACCATGATGTCTCCTATGAGATACTGTCTTCCATCCATGACAGGGAGTTTCAAACATAAAATCTTTTTTCAACGAATACTTATGTATTAAGCCCACACAGGTAAGGGTAGAGCTCAGAAACGTCTGTCCTAGCCATGGATGGTACACAACAGTCCTCATCCAGGACCACATCCTCACTCCCTTCTCTTCTGCTGGAGCATCTCAGACTTACATCACTTTCTAGAATTACATAATATCCAAAAGGGTAGTAGTAAGCTTGTTCCAAAGTTTGAGTCTTCTGAGAAGTGGGAGAAAGTGCCTGGCAGTCTCAGCTAATGGGAACCACTTTGTTCTTCTTTCACACCCATGAAATCTTACAATATGGTGGCCTAAACAAGACAGGCACAATGACAACACCAGATGACATCCCAACATGGACGAGGGAACAAATTTAACAATTATAAAAGTACAAGCATATATAGAACATTTTGAATACTTCTAAAAAAAAAACATAAAAAGAGGATGAAAGACCTCATTAAAATGTTTCCCTGTGCTTGGAATGGTGAGTCAACATTATAAAGACATCGTTCTCCTGAAGGCAAATTCTGTTAATCAAACCTATTAATATCATCAAAGTATTTTATGAAGTTAGGTAAGTTGATATTAGGTTTCATGTAGAAAACACATTTAACAGTAGCCAAGAAAATACTACAGGGAAACCTTAGCAGATGTTAGAACACACAGTAGTGCCTCTGGGATTCAGGTAGTCCATAATTAGACCCAACCATGCACTGGGATTTATTGCAAGATGAAAATGGTGTCTTAAATCACTGTACTTTAAACAAATATCAGCAGGATAACTGAAAAGTCATATTGAAGGCAAACATCAATATGTATTTCATATGCTACACAAGAGTAATGGAGTGTCTGAGACATCTAAATGTAAAAGTTGAGGCCAAGAGAGCACTAGAGGCAAACAAGAAGTCCTTTTTAATCTCTTCATGAGAAATGGCTTTCTAATTGTGGCTCAGACTTAGTCTTGTAAACAAAGTTAGAAGACAAAGGACCATGTGGGAGAACATATTTACAGGTTCCCTCTCTGCAGAGACAATGCTTTAAAAGTGGGACTTGGCATGATAGTACCCAGCTATAATCCTATCTCTTGGGAGGCGGAGACAGAGGGATAAGAAGTTCAAGGTCTTCCTCAGGTACTTACCAAGTTTGAAGCCATCTTTGAATATAGAAAACCTGTCTCAAAAACAGCATTGAGAGATAGGCAACCAGAACCCCACAGAACAATGGGGAGCAGCATTAACAGACAATCAGAATCCCACAGAACAATGGGGAGCAACATGAACGGACAATTCATTAAAACTCAAAATGTAAATCAGTTCTAAACATAAAGCAAGGCTCAAACATAACTATAATTACTGACATGCAAATTAAGACATAGATTCTCACCTGTCAAACTGACAACACATTCTGTTAGTCAAGAACATAGAGAAACAGACTTTCAGACATCAGTGGCTGGGATGCAAACTGATACAGCCCTTCTGGGGGGAATTTAACAAAACACAAGTGTATTTATATTTGACTCAGCAATCCCACTTCTAGAAAACTACCATCGTACAGGTACAATACCAGTGGTTAAAAAATATATATACGTGCTAGAATGTGCATTGCTCCTAACAGCACTGAACAGAAAACTCCACACCATTCACACCTGAGTGATGGTTGGATAAACACAACGCATCAGCACAACTGAGTGCTATGCAGTTCTGAACAGAAACGGAGGAAGAGCTAGCTCCGTGAACAAATCTGGAGGTTTTCCAAGATGTACTGTGTGTCTGTACACATGTATGTTTGTGTATATACAGGTACAGGTTTGTGTACATGTATGTAAGTGCATATATGTGCAGGCCAAAGGGCCATCTCAGGTGCCATCATTCACCTTGCCTGTGTGTTTGTGACAGGGTCTCTCAGTGGCTTAGAATTCAGCAAATAATCTAAGCTGGCTAATTAGCTAACAAGCCCCAAGGGATCTGCTCATTTTGACTTTTCAGTGAGGGGATTACAAGTGTGTACCAATAGACACTGGTGCATGACTTTAATCTCAATAGTTAGGAAGCAGGGACAGAAAGATCTCCAAATTTAAGGCCAGCCTGGTTTACATAGCAAGTTCTAGGACAGCCAAGGCCTTACCTCAAACAAATAGACAGACAGACAAGAAAAAGGGGCGGGGGGGGGGAATCTAACAAGTTGTACACCACCTCTGATTGGTCTTTGATCCTTTGTCACCAAAAAAAAGTGAATTGTTTGCATGACCAGCAAGACCTATTTAGGCTTCTTACTGGTGTTTCAGTGAAACTGTGCATACGTATAGATGAATGACTCACATCTTACCCTCCTTCACTGTCTCTGTGTCATCCATCCACTGATGCAGATGGTGATGTATCGTGAAATCATCAGACACTGTCAGACAGAGAGGAACAGGACGCAGTATGGGGCTGCTGAGTCGCTCGCTGCATTTTCAGTTGAATCTGCATTTTCAGTTGCATGAAAGAAACTGTGGGTGCTTTCCCTGCTTAGCCACTAATGTTGGGCATGTCATGATGCTAAATGTCTCATTTCAGGTATGACCATACCCGAAGAAGATGCTGATGTCGGACAAGGCAGTAAATATTGCCTCGTGGCAATTGGGAGGCTCCAGGTGAGCAAACAAGCCTTTTGTTGTTTGTTTTTTGTTTTTTCAAGACAGGGTTTTTCCTGTGTAGCCTTTGCTGTCCTAGAACTCACTCTGTAAACCAGGCTGGCCCCGACCTCAAGAGATCCACATGGCTCTGCCTCCAGAGTGCTGGGATGAAAGGCAGGCTCAAAAGCCTGACTTTTTCATCTTCACCAGGCTTGTTCACTACACAGGACAAGAGACTGGGTTTGGACACCTCTTCATTTGGAACTCCTGTGTACTAGATATTTGTGGGGTTATATGTCTCACTCTGGGTCAAAACCTGAATTTAAAAAGGTGTACCACGAGGGATCCACCACAGAGACCTTTCTGCGCTGAGGGTCCACAGATCTCTCTCCCACCTACATCAGTCACTGTAGAGATGAGTTCCTCCAGAACTCACATCCTTGTTAACCACCTTTAAGTCCCCCGAGGGCCTTGTGGGAAAAAGTCCAAGCTCGCTCTTCCATTTTCCTCTCCTTCCCTTCTCCCCATCCTCCCACATCCTTTTACAAAACCACATCTTTCCGTTTTCATGAAGCCAGTCACCTCATGGGTCCCCCGCTGTATAGGCATTTTCAAGCTGTCTCTTCTACCTTGTTTCTTAGTTACCCTTCTGCTTTCAAAATCCCTTCTGTGGACTTCCTACCTTCTCATCCCTTAAGATCTAACTAAATAACTGTCAATCCCCTTAGTTAATGCTAACCATTGCTTCCCACTGTGTTTTCTCATAACACAAGAGTTCTTATTTCAACTTCATTCACACACTGTTAGCTGTGGTGAGCCGAGGTATGCTCGTGCAGACCCTCTGAAGTAGAGACCCTGTCTTGTTAAAATTCAATTTACTTGAGGTTGGAGAGTTAGCTTGGTGTTAGAATTGACTGCTATTCCAGAGAACCTAGGTTCAATTCCCAGTACCCACGTTGAAACTCACAACTGTCTTCAACTCCAATCTCAGGGGGAGTTGATGCCTTTTTCTGGCCTCCTCCAGCATCAAGCACATAGGTGATACAGACATGCATACAAGCAAAACACTCCTACACATTAAGTAAGTAAATAAAGCTTTAAATGGTTTGCTTTATTTGAGATCTGACACATAGTAGCCACTCAGTCACTTGGCTCATTCATTCATCCTTTGACATTTAGGGTGTTTTCCAAACTGATGATGGCAGGCAGAGTTGATAGTCCGGAAGGCTCCTGTTTAACATCCTTGATCTTCTCAGCCTGACCATTTTCAAACAAATGAATAAGTGATTTAATTCACATAGAACAAACACTAGATCCTCTTCTCTGATGCGTAAAATAAGAGTAGCTGGGTGAGTTCAGTCCAGAAATAGATACTTTTGGAGTCTCTGCACCAATTTCAGAGGGGAAGATAAGAGAGGAAGAAGATAACATTTGCTGAGCCCCAACCATTTGCCAGCATAGTGTGCAATATCTTTTATCATCACAAGTGCCCTATTGCAGTCTTGCTTGTTGTAAATATTCATTATTCCCACAGCCTAATAAATGTAAAGAAAGCAGCCACGCATTAGTTCCTCGCACTTATCTTCCCAGTGGCACAGCAGGATTTGTGAAGTCCACGCTGTGTGGATTCTTGCCAGGTCCTCATCTGCATCTTCATCAACCCTCCCTTCCAGGTGACCAGCTCTCCTGTGTGCATGGACATGAGTGGCATGTCAGTGCCCACAGAGTTCCTGTCACGGCACAATTCTGATGGGATCATCACATTTGTGGACCCAAGATGCATCAGTGTGATTGGCTACCAGCCCCAGGTCAGTGGCTAGCCCTGAGCTCTTGATACTGGTGAAAGATTTAACTTCACTCAAAAGGTATTTATCTTGCTTGTTAAAGGTTCAGCACAATGACATCATAGAGAAATGACATAGGAGTCCAGGTTCCCTGTGTAGTCAGGCTGACACACCCTTCACAAGCCAAACTGTTCATTGTAAGACAACACTACCATCACAGGACGGGAGTTAAGATCAGTTTATTTTCATTACAGAGCTTCTGTTTGTCTGACAACTGTCAAGATACCTGAGGGGCGTTTGCCTCAGGAAATCTTATAACTCAGGGCATATTTTCAGATCTTTTCTCTGGATCCTTTCTGAAAAAGGATGGGAAACACAGAAAGGCATGAGCCACCCAGGAGAAGCCAAGGAACCACAACCACATATTACAGTACAAAAGCATGATCCATGTCCCAAGCTTGAGGATCTCTGCTTTAGAGGAGACACCTGGGGGACAAGTGTGAGGAGTATGGAGATGTTATCAAACCAGTATTGGTTTCTTAGGTATGGTCATGTTTTGGTTTTGTAATATGATGAGACATTTGGTATATTAATGCTGAAAGACTTCATGGAGAAATATTATGGGATCTACAACTTATTGTTAAGAGATAACAGAGAGAGAGAAACAGAGAGAGAGAGAGAGAGAGAGAGACAGAGACAGAGACAGAGACAGAGAATCTCCTATCTGCATTTGTATGTGAACATCTATCTATAAAGAAAATATTAAAAAATAAAAATATTAATAACATGATATAATTGAATCAATTCAATGGATATTCAGGTATTTATTTTATATATATCCTTTTACCTTTTCTATAGTTTCTTAAAATAAAAAGTCATTTAAAAAGAAATACATACATATCTCCTTGTTCTAAAGGAAAGACTTTGGGAAGCTTTGGGATATGTTAACATGAGTTATTTTAATTGCATGTGTATTTTTATTTTATTTACTTAACTTTTATCTATACTGGAATCATCAGCCCTGTGTGTATTTTAGAACTGGTTCAAACAAAACTATTAGAACCTTTCTATAATTCTGAGGCTAGCTAGATTCATGGAACCTGTGACCTCTCAGATAGAATGAAGTGAAAGCCCTGACAGCCGTGCATTTCTGGACAGACCTATGCATCCTGCAGCAGCTCCCCGAGTGTCTGGGTGCCCCTGAGGCATGGGAACTGCCCTTTGCTGCTGAGTCAGCTCACTTCCAGCACCGTGTGCTTATACAGGTTCTCATCACTGAGACTGCTTGCATCCTTTGCTGTTTATGACACTTCCCTGGAGCATGCTCGAAATTGCTCTTTGATGTTTTTTTGTTTTTGTTTTTGTTTTTGTTTTTGTTTTGTTTTGTATTCTGCTCCTACGCAAGGTGAAACACACAAGTTTCAGATGAAGGCTGGATCTTTCAAATAGCACCTAGACTAGTGAAGGTCAACAATGAACAGACTTGAGGCAGGCACAGTTATTATAGCCTCATTCAGCCACTGGTTTCCATACTTAGACAGTTTCAGTTTTCGTAGGCTGCTTGTCTGTCCTTGAGCTTTCTTTGGATGTTTTTAAAAAATATGTTGATTGCAGTTTGCCTCTCCAAGGCAAACAGAAATAAAGTCGTGTTGTAAAGCTGCTGATCTAGCGCCCAAGCAAAATTAGAAGTAAGTGAGGACGAGCCAGGGGAATTTAGAATGAATGCAAGGAAGCCAACTCTCAGCAGACAGGAGGAGGAAGACCATTTTATGTTTAACATTGCAATGGGCAGGCAAGAGGACGTGGGCTCAGGGGAGGGTATAAACAACACCTTTGTCTCCAGGGTAGGGGTAAGAGATAGAGTGCGGGCTTTAGGGTTATTAAAGCTGTCTGTCCCCTTTAGGACCTTCTGGGAAAGGATATCTTGGAATTCTGCCACCCTGAGGATCAGAGCCACCTACGGGAAAGCTTCCAGCAGGTATTGTTCATGGCTGCTGCTGCTGTGATGTTACTGATGCCTAGTGAGGTACCTAGGGTGAGGGAGGGCTAGAGGGATGAAGGCCTACTATGAGCCACCAAGCTCCCCTACAATGTCAGCCAGCTATTCTAGGCAAGATTTCAAGCATGAGGGTAAGACCCATGAGGAATTCATTGCTATGTGGCAGGCGTGGAGAGCAGGCTCTGAGGAGTCTCCCCAAGCACCAAGGCTAGAGAGGGTGACTTAGGAGAAGAGGCAGCTCCCAGAGGAAAGACCAGCTGACAAGAGTTTAAAGGGAGGATACAGAAGAAAGCAGAGAACATGCTAGGGGAGGGGCCTGTACCAGACACTAGCGTGGCCTGCCAGAAGGAACCTCGGCAGCTCCTAGGGCTGACAAGGAGGTAGTGTCAGGCAGTGAGACCAGCCAGGGCAGCTCTGAGACCTCCTGGGTCCTGCTATAGGGCCTCAGCTCTCCCCTGGGATCCATAAAGGTGAGTACCAGTTCGTTGGAGCACACAAGGTGAACGATGCTTTGAAGAGCCACTTGGGAAGCCCAGATATGCAAATAAATGAAAACAAGCGTAAATCAGAATGAGCGATGATCTCCAGAGCTGTGTAGGACCTGTGGGAATTAGAGATGGGAAGCAACTTAAGGAGAGAGTAATTCAGACAGGGACAGTGAGGGAGAGACAGCCTGGCAGAATGGCCACCGTAATAGGGCACACACTCTCGGACAGGCACCCCATAGCACAAGTCACAGGAGGAAAGACTGTTGGCTTCTATGGTGAGCACAGGGGACAGAAGAGACTGAAGCAAAGGGCACTCACTTTGGTGAGTTAGAGCTAATTAAGAATGAGGCCTGTGGACTCCTCAGGCCTGGGAGGAAGGGGAAAATTCTCCCCACCAGACTATGTTGTAGTCCTGGAAATGGAGAAAATGGGCATTGGGCCACTTTTCAAGAGAACAATCTGCTACCATCCATTGGAGTATGGGCTTAATTTATTATTTGTTTTGCAAGTGTCTCAGGCCCAGCCACTGGAAGGTCTCCCTATCAGCAAAGAACTGACCCTCTAGCTTCAAACCTACATGGACAATTCTATGGCGCTCCCTTCCTCCCTGATCTCAGGTCTACTCTTCCGATGTCACCCCTTCCAGTTTCCCCCACTCCTGGCTGCCCTTCCACTCCCTGGCCCCTGTTCAGTTGGCTTCTTTACATTCTTCTGCAGTAGTAATGGGAGGGCCTGACATCAGCCATATAACTTCTTCATGAATCACTCCAGCTTACTTGTCTTCTAGCTTCGTGCTTCCAGGCAGCTCTTCCCATCTCTGTCTGAGAGCCCAGGAACCTCTAGACCCAGCATGCTGCCTCTTCTCTCAGTGGCCACCTCTCCCTCACACTACTCCCAGCCAGTGGCTCAGAACGAAGTTTAGCATCTCTTAGGCACAGAGCCCTCCTGGTACACCTTCACAAAAGTGATGTCTCCCTGCCTCCTCCTGTCATCCCTGCCCCACACCTGACTTTTGCAGGTGACCCCTTGTGCCTCTGTTATCATTTCACTCCAAGCCGTTGCAAAAATGAATACTAGGTTTAGTCACAGTTTCCATTAAAATTTGCCAACAATGATCCATATACTTAAAAGTTAAGTACAAATTTCTTCCCATAATTTCAGGCTTCATGTAAGCTTGGTCCTGTTCCATCCTTCTTCGGACACTATTCTTCAGTCACATTGACCTTCTCTCTGTTTCTTGACCATTTTCTTTCCCATCTTTTGACCATGACTGAAGCATTCTCTAGCTGGAATGCTGTCCTCTACTAGTCACATGACTGATACCTTTCAAACATGTCATCCATGAGATCTCACCAGTGGCTAAAGAGGTCCCATCCTCCTTCACCTCTTGTTTCTCCTTTACCATATGTCTTTTCCTTTATCCACTTCCTCTATTTTTTTCCTCCTTTACTGAAACCTGGATTTGCTGTGGGCAGACCACAGGCCTGTACTTGTGCACCCCATTTTCATGAGGGTAGATTTGAACCAAGCTGCCTAAGTAGATCAGAACTTACAGCATGTGGCTCCCATTTGAGGAAGATGTGAAATCAGAATGGTAAGACTTTACCAGGATACTTCGTGCCACATTTGCTGAGTGCAAGTAAATCTATCCAGATCCTTCTTCATGTGTTTCCCCGTGGAATCCCCAACCCTGCCCCATGAATACTGTCACCATGTTTTTCCTAGTAGACAATGGGACTAAGAAAGTTTGAGTGCCATCCACCACCACTGCCATCATGATTGAGCATGTTTAAACTGAAAGAATGGGCGTGAAGGAGCCTACCCAAAGTTTCTCTCTTCCATTTTGACTTCTTGGCAAATTGACTGAGAAAGGGATTCTGGGAGCGGATATGTTCCTGGCCCCTGGGATGGTACACTGATACCACACTAAACTCAGAACTCGTGTGTGTTCTACGGGCTTCCTGTCTGAGCCGTTCAGTGCTTTTGTTTAAAACAAGAGCTCAAGAGCTGACTCAGCTTTCTTAAGAACAAACCACTTCCCTTTATCAACATTGGTCCCCCTTCGTTGATGGTGGCCAGTGCCCAAAGAACACAAACTCAGGCCAGGTCTGGGTGTGCCTTGGGATGTCTTTGTGGCTCTACAGTTGCTGCTGTCCATGTGTCCTGGGCCTGTGCCAGGGCTTCCACCTCTGATGCCACAGCCCTGGTTTCCCTTTCACTCGGGGATGAGGTAGCTGGTCAAGTCATTGAAGCTGGCTGCTAGGGTGAAATGAGATGTCCAATTCCTTTTTCTTTCTGAACCTGCCAGGTTCTTGCGGCATATGTAGTTTGCATAGTCAAATGTGACACAGGATAGAGGAAAGCCCAGGTGAGATATGAGTGTATGGTATATGCTCTGGAGGTCCTAGTTGATGGTAATAATGATGATGGTGGGTGGTCATCAATAATATTGATAGTGATGGTAATGGTAGTGGCGGTAATAATGATAACAATGGTAATGACTATGATGATATTGATAGTCATGATAGTAATGGCTTTGACTGTGATAGTTACGAATGATTGTGATGGTGATTATGACTGAAAATGATGATGGTGATAGTAATAATTGTTGTGGTGATAGCAGTGATTGTGACTGTGGAGGTGATGACGATAGTGATGATAATGGCGGTAATAGTGAGAGTAATGATTATGATGCTAATGATGCTAATGATGGTTATGATTGGGATGGTGAGTGGGATGCTGCCCTGATGGTGATAACAGTGATTGTGATGATAATAGTAATTAGTATGAGGATGGCCATGGCTGTGGTGTGGTGGTTGTAATGGTGATGAGGGTGATGATGATGATAGTAATTTTGAATAAGAATGGCCCCCATGGGTTCATATATTTGAAGTATTGGTCCTCGGGGAATGGCACTATCTGACAGGGATTTGGAGGTGTGGTCTTACTGGAGTAGGTATAGCCTGTTAAAGGAAGTATGTCAGTCAGGGTGAGCTTTGAAGTTTCAAATGCTCAAGCCAGGCCCAGGGTCTCTCTCTATGCCTGCTGCCTGTAGATCCAAAGGTAGAAAGAACTCTCAACTACTCTCCTGTACCATGTCTGCCTGTGCGGCACAGTGCTGAAAGCCATGATGATAATGGACTAAATCTCAGAACTGTAAGGCAATTAAACGCTTTCCCATATAAGAGTTGTGTGGTCAGCTGTCTCTTCACAGCACTAGAACATTGACTAAGTAAGACACTAATGGTGGTGATGGTGGTGGTTGTCAGGTGAAGATGGTAACTATGGTGACGATACCTATGACAGCTGTTTTCATAGGGAGCTAGGCTAAGCTAGGTTTTAGGATCTTTGCGCTCTCCTGTATTACTTGCCCCACACTTGAGTGAAGCACAATAGGATGCATCACTCTGAGGTTAGCTAGACCTGGGTCGTGTTACCAGCCCTGCTTACATGCACAGTTCAATCCCCCATCACTCCTTGGCTTTCTTGCCCATACACATTTGTGCTGTGCTTTCTATAAGGGGAGCCAAGAATCTCCTGTGCCAGCATCATGCCTACACTCCCAACTCTTTCCCAAGCTTCATTCCCCTTCTGGAATCCTTCATTCATGACAGGACCTCAACCATAGGTCCCAACTCTAGCCCTCCTGCTGACCCCTGGCATTTGATTGTGAGTTTGTAGCAGACTCTGTGGGTTGTGGTTATCTACACATCTCTCTAGCCCCCACAAGGTGACCTGTACTTTGGAACAGAACATTCACTTTGGCAATGGGGACAGGGAGTTGAGGCTGAGAAATCAAGGATTCAAAGCATGCATATCCCTTCCTATGGTTGCAAAGCCTCGGTAGGTATCTTTCAGCTCTGAAGCTCCTGTTCCTAATACACATTATTCTGCTGAGCTGATTCATGGGCAGGACTACACCCCCCTTTCTCTGTTCTCTACCCTTCAGCACCATACCCCAGCTTTGTACACAGGTAGGTTTTACTGCTACTTTGTGAAACACAGTGAAACGCTCTCACACTCCCTTAGTTCTTTCTGTTGGAAGAAACAGAAGGTAGACACACTCAGGACAGAGCACATGGGTCTGTTTGTGTTGTGCCCCAAGGAAACACTTCAGGCTACTGACCTCAGAGCGTGTGACTTTGACTTCTGGCCCCTGTGAAGAAAGAAGCCAGTCCCAGTTAGGGGACTATGGTGGTTTGAATAAGAATGGCCCCCATAGGCTCATATAGATCATGGTAGTATTTGACAGTGATTAGGAGATATGGACTTGTTGGAATAGATGTGGCCTTGTTGGAGAAAGTTTGTCATTGGGGGTGGGCTTTAAGGTTTCAAAAGCCAGGCATAGTCTCTTTCCCTGTCTCCCTGTCCCCTTGTCTCCCTCTTTCCATCTTTCCTTCTTTCACTCTCTCTCCATCTCCCCCTCTCTTTCCCTCCCCCTTACCTCTCTTTCTCTCTACTTATGGATCAAGATGTAGCTGTCAGCTACTTCTCCAGCACCATGCCTGCCTGCGGCCATGCTCTCTGCCGTGATGATAATGGACTAAGCTTCTGAAACTGTAAGCCAGCCCCTTGCCAAGTCCTATGGTGTCTGTTCCCAGCAGTGGAACAGTGACTAAGACAGGGGCCAACTGTCTCTGAGGCAACATCCTCTAGGCCAGCTTCACTTCACCCCATCAGCCTCTTTCCAGGTGGTAACAAAGAAGACCGCTGCCCTCTTCCAGCTTTCTTGGGTTTTTTTGTTCTTTTGTTTGTTTGTTTTTTCTCTTGGATATTCCCCAAGAGGGTCTTGTCTGATACTCTACAGTGTGGCTATGCCTGGTTTCCCCAGGAGCAGTGTGGGAGAAGTCACCTGACTGCTTCAGGACTATGTAGCCAGCTCATGAGGTATGCTCTAAGTGCTACTGTGTGCAAGACACTGGGCTGGGCTGGGCTGGGCTGGGCTGGGCTGTGCGAAGCTCAGTTCACCAGGTCCCCAGGCTGTGTACAGTATGGTAGAAACTGCAAACTCTCAGTGGGAAGCAGGCTGCAAACGCAGTGATGTTAGGAGGAGTCCAACCTTGCCTGGCCATAGAATCGGCCCTATTCTTACCATCAATCCATCTGCGACCACACCCAGAAAGACATACATTCCCGGGATCTGAGACTGTGTATGCTTACAAAAAGGACTTCTGCTTGCTTTATCTTGTTCTTGGGAACAATGACATCCGGGCAAGGTCTGTTAGTCAATCCGATAGCTTCTCCATCTTCCACTTCTTTCTCTTTGGTGAGACCAATACCTGGATGCTTCCAGCTGCCAGTGGGTGGGTGTCTTTACATACTTTTGTATTGTGTGAGTGAACAGAGGGAATAAAAAACAAGCTATCCCCAGAGAGATAAGCTTGTAACTCGGACATAAAATCACAGTTCTTGTCCCTCTTTGCCACTCACTAGAGCTGTTGGCTCTTGGAGAACTTAATTAATCTTTGCGTCCTGGTAATGTCATCTGTAAATAGTGAAGCCACTTTTCCAGGTGTCCATGAAAGTACACTGGAAGCCATACTGGAACATGAAAGTAGTGGCAAATCAATACATTCAAATAAATAATGCATACAGACTTACCATTTTATTTCACCTCCTTCCTGAGAGTTTATTGAATCCACTTTACAATGTCAAACAGAGGTTAAAATTTTTATGTGAATAAAGTCCATCTAAGAAATAAGTCTATGATGCATTATAGCTGTGCACCTAGCACTCAGCCCCAGATTACCCTAATGCCCAAGGGGAAGGGAGGTAGGCAAGGAGGGAGGGAGGGAGGGAAGGAGGGAGGGAAGGAAGGAAAGAAGGAAGGAAGGAAGGAAGGAAGGAAGGAAGGAAGGAAGGAAGGAAGGAAGGAAGGAAAGAAGGAAGGAAGGCAGGCAGCTCTTATGTTTTTGGTACTGCTCTGCGCCAGGCACTGTTTGGGTATAGGTGTCATCATCTGATTTGTAGCCACTAAATTAGAAACACTGACTGTTGCTGGTCTCACAGGGCATGACAGAGTGACCCCAGGGGGGGAAGCAGATGGAAGTATGAGCCTAGCTGCTACCTGTCACTCTTACTCTCACACCCCTCCCCCTTACCGCAGTTGGCTGCGGCAGCACCCCATTCTGTGGTCCTGCTGACCTGTTCAGCAGCCGGCCACACTGCCTGGCTGTTCTCTCTTCCTCCTCCTGCTGACTCCCTTGTCTAAATGTTTTTGCAGGTGGTTAAGCTGAAGGGCCAAGTGCTGTCGGTCATGTATCGGTTCCGCACCAAGAACCGGGAGTGGCTGTTGATCCGTACCAGCAGCTTCACCTTCCAGAACCCCTACTCTGATGAGATCGAGTATGTCATCTGCACCAACACCAATGTCAAGTACGTGACAGCCCTCCCTCTCTTCAGCTGATTATTCACATATGAGTGAGCTGGTTTGCTTGAGGCTCCCTTCTCCCCATAGGATCAAGCTACAACCCCAAACCCCTATGGGGTAAAGGGGCAAGAAAATGGGTTTCCTTCACTATGGGGTGCATCCCTTCTATGTTCAGGTCAGGTTACCACAGCCTCCATTCCATTCTTTTCTTCGTAACATTAAGCCAAGCATCGAAGTATCTGCTTCCACATCCCATTGTGGTAAACACTGAGCCTGGTCTCCTGGTCCTGCTGAAGCTAGTGGGTAGAAGTGGACTGGGCTTCGTGAAGCTGGCCAAGGTCAAGCAGCCTGTTGTAGCAGCAGCATCTAAGCTTGGAAGCTCCCCTCCCTGCTCCCAGCCCGGGACCCCTGCCTTTTGTGTACCTTTCATGTCCATGGAGCTGACAGGTAAACCTGAGTTCTCGTCTTGGCCATGCCAGTTTCTGGTTTCGTGATCTCAAGTAAGTCACTTCCTCTCTCACTCTTCACTTCATGGGATGCCAAGCTGTGTCAGAGAGAGGCAGCTCCACTCAGCCATACATCCACATGAGGAAACAGCCATCATTCTGTGAGTTGCTAAGCCTGATGCAGTGGATTGGGGGCAGTGGTGCCTTTGTGACTTACAATACCACACACTTATGGTATTACATCATGTGTAACCCTGGTGTGAGCTAAGGGATATTCGTACCCTGCAAAGAACCAACACACGCAAACATGCGGGCACACAGGTGTCCCGGTGAGTTAAAGCACGTAAAAGCTATATCTGGGGTGACAGAGGGTGTGAAATGAGACAGGCAGACTGAAGACTGCCCTTGTGTTTGCCATTCATGGTCACTGGAATTCCCTATCTCCATTCCTCTGGTCCAGTCAGGCCTGGTCCTGAAATCCATGGCCTTCTTTTCCCCATCTCTTGACACCAGGGGATCCTTCGAAGAACCTGCCACGTCCCTCTGTCAGAGCCTCCCTTCTGACCTGGCCTTGCTGAGCTGCTGCTCCCATTCTGCTTGTCCCAGTCCCTTGCAGCCTGGCTTTCTCACTAGTCCAACAGCTTTGAGCACGCCATCTGGGACGCACAAACCCTTGCTCCCTGATGCTTCTCCATCAACCCTCCTGGGCCAGCTCTCCTTCTAAACATCTCCCCCATGTACTTGGTACAACTGGATTCATCTTCTACCCCATCTGCTGGTCAAACTGTAAATGGAGCCGAACCAATAGGAGAAGCCACAGAGCCAGATGGGCAAAATGATGGTCCTATCTCATCCTGAGGTTTCAGTCAAATTGAGGGTGTTCCATTTTTCCCTGTCAGTCCCACAATGTGGAAGAGGGGTGCTCTTTACCCGGGGATCAGAGACATGCCCATGAATGCCACACCCATATCTGATGCTAGGTCTGACGAAAATAAGGAAGACTGGGAAATGGGAGTAGAGCCAGATGCACGGAGCTAGGGAGGACCTGGCTGCTGCTGTGTTCAGGTATAGAGGGCTCTGAGCAGGCTTCTCGGGTGCTTACTAGCTGGGGGTGCCAGGTTCTTGCCAGAAGAAGACAATGCTAGCTAGCCTAACCTGCGTAGCACCTGTGCAAGCCAGTTCTCTACCCCTAGGCTTATCTCCCAATATGGCCTCACACCTGCTAATTCAGGCTGCCTAGCCAAGAAGTCATGGAACTAGACAAACAAGCCAACTATTCAGAGTCCTGGACACTATTCTAGAAACTTCCCCCCCTTTGGATCTTAGGGAAAGCTACTTCCTCCCTGGATCCTGCCTCCTTCTCTGCCCCCATCCTTCCTTATTCCTTCTCGGTATGTGGTTGTGTACACAGGCCTGTGCTCAGCAAGGGCTCTGAGGCTGCTGGATTCCTGTGAGTGACGCTGTTCTTGGGTGTCACCTATGCTTCACTCTCACCCTTCCTAAATCTCCCTGTCACTAAATCCTCCCTAGTGATGAACTACTTATATAGCACATCGGAGCCACCCTATCTACAGTAACAGTCCCCTGTCGGAGCACCCAGCAGCTTTCTAGATTTGGATGGGCAGGGCTGACTGAGGAGCCTTGTTGCGGATGGTTGGGGGCTTTTTAAGTCTTTCACCGTTGTTCTTTTCCAGTCTTCATTTACCTTCTACCGTCACAGCTAATGAAGCTGATGCCCTCTGTCCACTATGCCCGGACATGGACTAGGCCAGGCAAGATGCTTGCATTACTGCTCTTGCTTTAAGAGGGGACCCAGTCCCAGAAGCCTAAGGCTTGAGCTTCAAAACCATGAAAGCATAGGTAGAAGTAGGCAGGAGACAGTGGACAGATACAGAGGAAGAAGAAGACAAAGCAGACCCCCCCCCCGAGCCTGGGGAACATCCCCAGCAGCATCCCTGACAAGGGGGAGGCATAGAAGCAAAGTCACCTTCCTCTGCAAGCCAGCCAGGCTGACTGGGTTGGCCTTTCCTGAAAGCCAGACAGTGTTGACGAGACAGAAAAGCATTTTTTTCAGAGGTGGGCTATTCTGCTGTCTCAGGTCAGTTGTTCTCAGCATCTCCTGGAAGTTGTGTGGATCAGAAAGCCCCCGCAGCACCTGCAGCAGCTGCAGTAGCAACACGTCAGTTTTCTAAACCTGGTGTTCAGTGGCAAGGATGAAAAGCTCGCTGTGGACGGTAGAGGGCGGTGCTGACCAAGCATGTGAGCGGACAAGCCCGTTCTTGAGTTTTGTCAGCTTTGCCAGCAGTTGGCCAGCTAGTTAGAAAAGATCCTCCCATGCCCCGTGCTTGCGGGGAGGAGCGAGGAGTTGCTTGCTCAGTAGCCTTCAGCTAAGAGCATCCAAAAGCAACTTCCTGAAGGAGTTAAGCAAGCATTGGGTGTTTAGCATTTGTGCTAAGCTGCTGAAAAGGCTCTTTGTCACCTCTGACTTCTTCCTGTTCCTTCCACACAGATGGAAGCCCAGAAAAACAGACTGATGCAACACACAGGGTGCACTTCGCTGAGCTGGGTCAGGTCTTAGTGTTTGGGATTTGATACTCTGAGAAACCAGTCATATCCGTCTTTCCATATTCGCCCATCCTAGCTCCTGGACATTCACTTCCCATCTCTCTTCAGGGGAATGACATGCAATTATCCTTAGGCCAAGACTCTGCTATTAAAATAGCACTAGTCTGAGGTTGTCTCGGGTTCTCACACAGCTCCTGATGTGTGCATACAGCCATATCTACATGTGTGAACTCATGTGTATGTGCATGGAGAGCTAAAGATGCATGTGTCCATGTGAGGGTTGGTGTATGTGTGCATGCATGGATGCACGCGTACATGCATATACATACGTGTGAGAACAAACGTGGATTCTTAAAGCCCCACTATGCCCAAAGCCCAACTGGTCAATGATCACATATACTCCATGATTATTAGTAGGAGTTACCTGCTTGATAGTAGGTGGAAAGTGAAGAAAAGGGGTGGATGCAAAAGGAGGCAGAAGGTTGTACACCCAGGAGGCAGCAGCCTTCAGTGAGGGCTGGACACAAAGACACCATTCCTGCCAAGCCAGGCAGCAACTTCCAGCCAAGATGAAACTGAGACCCCCTCCAGTGATGGACTCCAAACCCAGGGAGCATCTTAGTCCATTCTTTTCCTGCCCCTCAGAGGAGAACCAGAACTGAAGGTTATGCCCAGAACTCTAGCATGCTTCCCCCTCTGCCCCAGTGGAGGTCTTGGTGTAGTGTGACTTAAACATTCTGCAGTTAATAACTAATGCTTGGAATTAATACGGCAAGTTACTTTTTAACCAGCTATTACCCAAATAAAGGACCCAGAGACCTTTAGAATAATAATAAGCCTTAAAGCACCGGAGCTGGGCGGATACCAACCCTGTAAGCTATCTTGTCTGTTCATGCCTTGGGTCCCAGTATAATGCTTGCCGTATGCTTCCTTTGCACTGTTCCTACTTCACCGGGCTAGCCCTCATAGCCACATGCTCATGCTCCATATTACCTCATGGGAAGATTTCCTTCTTCCTCCTCTCCTTAGTCTCCCTTATAGTCCCTACCTGAGACCCCAAGCCCGGGAACCTTTGCCCTGCCTACCTCTCTTCTGCCCAGCTATAGGCTGTCAGCAACTTTGATTAGCCAATCAGAGATAATTTGGGTGCAAGACTTGTGCAACCAAAGCTGATGTACATAAAAAAATTAATTCATCTTGGGGCAACAGAATTTACTGGGGTATGGGATTTAGCACTTGAATGCATAGCAGCACCAGACCAACCCCCAACATTTTGGTGACCTCTCAGGTGATGGTCACCTTCTTCCGGCCACTATTGAATCAACTTACAAGTCCAAGGAGATTTCTCTGAACACGATCAAGTCAATGCCATGAGTCCAGAGTCTCCAGGAGCCTCTGGGACATGGAGGGTGTTTATTCTGGGCAGAGGAAAGAGGACAGGCTCCACAGCCCTGCAGAATTATATTTGAACCCGTTCTGTGCTGCATTCTAGCTAGGAACACCACTTAAACTTGCTGAGCCCCATCTCCTTTATCTGATAATTGATAGCCATATATTGTAAAGATGTAAAATGCTGGCCAAGTACTGGTGATCAGTCTTCCATTCGGATATTAGCAGCCTGCCAGTGAGCCGTCATGCCTGCCTAAGATGCAGGCCACAGGAAACAGCAGATAATGGAGTACAAACAAGGAAGGACAGTGGTTCTTCTTTGACAGTAATGATTATATTGATTCTTTAAAAAAAATTAAGAGAGGGTCTCATGTTGCCCAGGCTGGCCTTGTATATAACCTTGAACTACTGAATCTTTTGCCTCCACAACTCTGGTGCTGGGATTACAAGCGTAGGCCACCATGGCTGCTTTTATGTGGTGCTGGGAATTGAGCCCACAGTTTCATGCATGCACTCCCCCAACTCGGCTATATCCTAGCCGTCTTTTAAATTTTTAAAAAATCTATTATTATTATCATTATCATTATTATTATTAATGCTCCACTTTGCTGATATAAGAGGCTTACACTGCCTGGTGGGACAGCACATGCTTCTGATTCCATCTTTGCCTTTGTTCCTCCGCTCTTACACCACAGCAAAAGGTCAGGTCCATTGCTCCCTGGGATCTCGGTCTGCTCATCTGCCCTTCCCTGGAGACCCAGCTCCATCAGAGCAGGAATGGGGGGAGGGGGGGTTCTGAGTCATCAGAACAGGACTTGGGCATGGCTGTTTTCTTTGCCTCCACATAGTTCACTGAATAGACTTCTGGGTTTGATTCCAAGGCAGCCGCCAGCAGGTCCTCCTACAGAGTCTCTTCACTGGGATATCTAGACCTTACCCTCTACCTTCTTTGTAACATGAGTTACAGGCTTCCCTGTTCCCTGAAAGCAATCCAGACTCCCTACTTTAAAACTTGAAGCACCAGTTTTCTCTCAACCTTTTGTTTCCCCACACACGCCCCACCCCTAACAGAACATCCTGGTAGAGTAGGAGGAGCCTGGAAGAGTAGGAGGAGCCTGGAAGAGTAGGAGGAGCCTGGAAGAGTAGGAGGAGACAAGTATCTTGGACTCCACCCTGAAGTGAGATCCTGCTCTGATGTAGCAGAACATCTCTGATCTAACCCTAGCTTTGAGCTCCAGCTTCTTGATATTGGCATGTGGATGAAGTAACCACCATAGACATTCAGTCTGAGGCCTGGATAAGAAGCTATGCACCCTAACGGCAGGTGCTTTGCTCAGTGCTGAACAGACTGATTTCCTGAATTTTGCTTTTAAAAGAATTTTACTACTGTGTTTTTCCCCTGCACAAAACAAAGTCATTTGCTGAAGTTCCCTGTTTGATCCAGGCACGGTGGCGCCTGCCTATCCTCCTAGCACTGGAGGACTAAGGCTGGAGGATCAAGAGTTCCAGGCCCGTTCAGGGTGCATAGCAAGACCCTGTCTCAGAAATAAAATTTGAAGGCTGAGATGGCTCAGTGGATAAAGCACAGACCAAGCGCGAGGTCAGATCCTGAGTATGGATCCCCTGGAACTGCTGGGGTGGAGACAGGGGCATGCCTGGAGCTGATTGGAAAGCCCGTCTAGCCAATCGGTGAGCTGGAAGAATAAGATGTAAAACAAAAGAGGAGAAACTCCTGGTGCCAACCTCCGGTCTGTCTCTACATGCACGTATACCAGGATATACACACGTGCTTCCCCTTACCTTTTCAACAGTTTGTATAGAAATCAAAACCTGAACGACAGGGGTCGGAGTAAAACAAAGTGGGAAGCCTCTTAGCAATCTGGAGAGCATGGGCTGCTTGACTCTGAGGAGCAGGGCTTTCTCCCCTCCCTCAGCCTCTCACCTTTCTGTTCCTTACACCTGTGTTGACGTCTTGTTTCACAGGCAACTTCAGCAACAGCAGGCAGAACTGGAAGTACATCAGCGAGATGGGCTGTCATCATATGACTTATCTCAGGTGAATTTCTGGGAAATTCTTTTCTGATTGACACTCAGAGGACGGAGAACTAAACTCACCCCAGAACTTGATGCCCTCCCCACATCCACTCAGCTCCATCCACACACTGGGTGCTAATGGTGCTCAACCCCTGCATCCCTGCTGTGGATCCTCCTTCTTGAAGTGAGCCACAGGGGGCAGAGCATAGGTAGTGAGCAGGTGGTGGCTCAGCCAGCACTGAGCATCTCTAAGGGACAGAGAAATCCCAGTGTGGGCCCCAGTCTCACAGACACAGAAGCCAGCGAAAGCAGGCTCTGGATGTAGGTTCTCTGGCTTCCAAGCCATCTCTCTCATCTTTGCCCCATGCCTTTTCTGATTTAATGTGTCTCTTTCTGTCATGCTGTGTCCTCGCCTTCTCTCCTCTCTGCTGATCCCTCTTCCCTCCTCTCTTTGTCCAAGCTTCTGACAGCTGACCATCAGAAAAATTGACATAGCTCAATTGACATGGTATCTGAACTTCTTCCCAAACAAAGCTTTCGGTTCTCTTCCCGATGTTTACACTAGGTTGGTTCTTTTTCATTTATCCCCAAGAAAGTAGTCACTGTAACTGTTGTTCCTATAGCACTTAATTTACACTCCCCAACCCATGTGCCTTTGAGCTCCCTGGATAAGCTCCCAACCTTGCAAGAATCGTCGTCAAGCTTTGAAATGCTGGCTCTTCCACCTAGAGGGACTATGTGGAGGGACAGCAGGTAACTCTTAGAAAGTACCGTATGTGCCTTATGTGTGGATTGCTGCAGTGTTTTTTGTGCCAACAGGTCCCGGTACCCAACCTACCCGCCAGTGTTCACGAGGCCGGGAAGTCTGTGGAAAAGGCAGATGCAATCTTCTCCCAAGAGAGAGACCCTCGATTTGCAGAGATGTTTGCAGGCATCGGTGCATGTAAGTGTGCGGACAGTGCTAGGCTGTGAGCTTTACAGTATAAGATTACAGTTGCTTTGGACCACCTGGAGATAACACCCTAGAGAGAGAGGGGCAGGTAAGGTGATTTTTGTGTCACTACCACAAGGCATAAAAAGAACCCGTACAGGAGTCAGGGTAGACTTTCTGTATTCCTGTCCCTATCTTATCACCAGTGCCAACCAACCTCAGGGTGTGGCATCTTGTCTTTAAAATGTAAAGGGTCAGAGCAGACAATCTGATCCATTACCCAATGCCTTAGTCATTGGTCAGACCTCACCACTGTAACAAAATACCTAAGAAAACAACTTATAGGAGGAGTGCTATTTTGACTCTGGGTTAAAAAGCAAAGTTAGAAAAATTTCTCTCTCTCTCTCTCTCTCTCTCTCTCTCTCTCTCTCTCTCTCTCTCTCTCTCACACACACACACACACACAAATCAGAGGGAAAATAAGTAAATGGCAAGAAAATATGAATATCGAGACTGATAAATCAGATGATATCCAAGGACTACAGATAGACAGCCCAATTAACATGCTGTCAAAATTCAACATAATCAAACAAATGGGATGAACCGTTCAGCCCTCGGGGATGAGTGATGGAGATATTTGTCGAACACAGGCAGGGAAGTGGAGTGTCAGCATCAGCAGAGAAAGATGTCACAGTGTCCCTGTGGACAGAGGAGAGAGCCTGAACTGATTACACATCCCACGAACTCTGAAACACAGGAAAGCCCATGTAATCACAACACAGAAAGAAACTGATAAAAGCAAAGTAAGTGGCGCTCAGGATGCCTACCTTCCTTTTCAACACATCAAAGAGATGAAAATAATAAGATGGAGAAAGATTTAGCTAAATAATTTATACACACTACTATGCACATATATGTGATTGCACACGTCCATATACATATATAAACATAGAAGTACTGTTTGAGCACAGGACAACCATGTTTATTACCAAAACACATGAGAAAAAAGTAACTTGCATAAGGTCTTGTTTTTTATAGTGATGGTTGATTTGTCTGTATATCTGTCGCCTGGGTGGTGCTGGAGAAGGGACACGCTAGGCAGAGCTCTACCACTAAGCCACACCTCCAGCCACTGGGTTTATAGGCAAGATGGCATTCTGAGTCTCCTTTAGCCTGTCAGTTCTAGTCTTGTCTCCTCCTCCCTCCAGTCTTGCTCTTTATGCCCCCTCTCAAGACCTTGAAATTAGATTAGGGATGGAGCTCCTGTCCCTTCAGGATGCCCCACAGCTGCAATATGGCAAGGACTTTATTTAGAGCCCGAGAGATGGGAGGAGGGATTTGGTTCCTGTGTTGCCTCCCAGACCCAGGCCTGTGGGCTTGATCATCAAAGCCCAGTACTGCTCACACCTGCCTGGCAAGCTGGGCTCAGGGGGGCATACATGCTACATAGTCACTGTCATGTATCCAGCCTTGCTTTCCTTCCCCCCACTGTCATGAGGGTGATTATATAAATGAGACGTGCAGGCATCATGATATTCTAGGGTCGCAGATGCTGCATCGTGGAGCCAAGGGGAGGGTGTACTCTGGCTGGTTGACAATTGCTGCCTGGAGACTGCATCCATTCACATTTGATCCCTGCTTCTCATATCAACAAAAGCAGCTTCCTCCTTGTGTGAGATCTCTACACTTTGCCTGTGACTTGAGCCCTCTTAGCCGTTCTCTGCAGGAGACATGACTGAGCAGACTCGCACTTGTCTGTGTCCTGGGCGACTCATTACAGCACAGGTCTGAGCGTTTCCTGTCTCCGGAGGTGCTCAGTCTGAGACCCTGGTAGGAAGTCAGGCAATACCTTCCAGCTGCCCTGACCAGTCAGTCTGAGGTAGCCCTCAGCACCTGCTGATCAGGTCTGGGAAGGGGCACTGGACGGGATTCAAATGGGTTCCTCCCTTGCTGCCCTGTGACCTGGGACAAGCAGTGCCTCTGTTTTCTAATCTGTAATAAATGAAAACAAATATTTAGGCAGTTTGGTTTTTCCCAGCACTGTCCTCGGTAAACATTTTACGTATAATAACACAGGCTCCTCACCACAGCCCAACAGGAAAGCGGCTGCAATTGTCATCTTCTTTCAGGTAGAGAAACTGAGGCAGGGGAGAGTTCAAGGAGCATCCCAGGTGACCTTGGTGACACAGAAAACCAAGCCAAGGTCCGAGGCCAGGCATCTGAGGTTACCCTGGGTGCCCTCACAGCTTTACACATTTCCTATGGTGTACTCCCCTATGAAACTGACGGACTAAATACGATAGCGCCTTCCCGCTCTCGAGGGCTTGCCTTCAGGTGGCTGGGGCCATTCTAGGCACCAAGAGCCTAAGAGAGCGCATGCAAAGGTGAAGATGAGGAGGCTATCCTACGTGGATCTCCTGAGTTTCCAGGCCATGCAAGGTGTCCCCTGATGGCCTGCAGCACAAGGGGGGACCTTCACATGCAACTCTTATGGTTTCCCTAGCGGAGAAGAAGATGATGAGCTCAGCCTCAGCGTCCGGCAGCCAGCAGATCTACTCCCAAGGAAGTCCGTTCCCTGCCGGACACTCAGGCAAGGCCTTCAGGTAGGTGCCAGGGAGGGGATTGGTAGAAAGAAAGGCCTGAGTGCCAGCATTGGCTGTGTGATGGAGCAGGAGTCCTGTACTGTGTGATGGAGCCAGGATGGAGACGTTGGATGGCTAGCTCTGCTCCATCAGCCCCTCCATGGGCACTGGGTGTCAGTGACTCTCAGACACAGAAGATACTGCTCCTCTCTGTGATCCTGCAGGGAAAGGGGGAAGGAGATGGTCTATAGCCGAGACGCAGGTAGAGCCCTGTTGGGAAAGTAGCTAGAACTGCCCTGTTCTCTAATTTGCTGAGACCGTGGCCAAGCGCAAGGAGAAAAGGTGACTCCATCATATCTTACCTTCAGCCCTAAGAACCATTCAACGGCACAGGAGGGTGCCTGGCTATAAAGCATCAAGGCATGCTATAGCTTACTGAAGAAGTTTTACATTACCACTGAGAGCCAGACCTGCCTCAAGTTTCTTCTGGGAAATGCAAGCAAGAACCCAGGAGGACTACCAAAGGACAGGCCAGCAGTCCTCAGGGAAGGCATCCTCCTGTGTCACAATAGTTACCCCTAAGCTCCCTAGAAGCTTCACGTACCCCAGGCACAGCAAGGCGATATCTTACATCCCAGTCGAGCTTGACCCGGCTTTAGAGACCCTGAACAGGGTTGGGCAGGCACATCCAGTGCCCAGAAACTACATTGGCCACAACGGGATAGAAATCACCCTTCCTTGATGTTTTAAGTACAGGTTTCCTACATCAGCAGCAGGTGTGACCAGCAGCCCTAGGGAGGGCTGGGCACAAGGGCCAGCACTTTGTTCCAAAAATCCATCTGGAGGGCGCACGTCTTAAGTAAACTCATTTAGGAAGACAGACATGATGTTCGAACAACCAGATTTCCTTTACAATCTGTAAGGAGTTAGGGAGCATAGAAAAAGGTTAGAATACAATTAATAAAACTGTAGTCTGTAAGTTTTCTTTCCAAAGCCATCCAAAAACCTACCTCTATGAAAAACCTAAAATTAGATACAGCCCACCTCACTAGACATATTCACAGCCCCCATCTCACACACACACACACCCCCGCCAGCACAGACCCAGGGAGATAGCAAGAAGGGCCTGGAGCTATGCAAGTCTCCCTCCAACTCCAGCCCTTTCCTTCTTCGATGTGCTTACAGTCCACATAGCCCAAAAGGCTCCTAGAAGAAGGGTCTGGTAGTAGAGTGTCAGAGCATCCTCATCAGGCATGCAGCCGGCTGTACATTGTGATGCATACTTACAGGTGCTTTAACAAAGGCGCACCAGATTAATCATTTGAAGGCAGAGAAGCAAACCAACAGCCACATACAGCAGCCTTCCATTCCCAGGTTTGTCTCCGTGTTGAAACTGACAGCTTGCAGCCTATGTCCAGAGGCTGTATGCTTTCTCGGTGCCCCAATGGGACAAATTAACTAGAGCACAAAGAACAGGTAGCCCAGAGTCTGATTTGTATTCTGCGACTCGTGTCTCTCCTTGGAATGAAATCTTGTATAGAGAGCTGGGGGTGTTCAGGGAAAGATGGAGGTAATGGGCAAGTGTAAGAGCTGCCAGACTCTGGAGGGAGAAGGAGTCTGAGAACAGAAGCCAGCAAGGACCTCTGGGCAGTATACAAGAAGGGGGAGAGCAGGAAAGCGAGCCAGCTCAGGATCTTGTAACAGTCTCAAGAAAGCAGACCATATCTGGGAATAAGTATTTCTTTCTTCACCCAGCTCTTCTGTGGTCCATGTGCCTGGAGTGAATGACATTCAGTCCTCTTCCTCAACGGGACAGAACATATCCCAGATCTCCCGGCAGCTGAACCAGGGCCAGGTGGCATGGACAGGCAGCCGCCCACCGTTCCCAGGGCAGGTATGAGTGAAACATGGCCCTGGGTCCCCAGAGCAGCAGAGCACCCACCGTCTGCTTTTTTGAGTCCTGGCTGTGAGGGTAGGTCAGTGCTCCCAGTTCCTCAAGAGTCCTCGGGACACTTTGAGAACTGGGTCCCCAACATGTACTCCACGTCTGATCAGCACTCTTTTCTTCTTACAACCTCCTGTTGGGAAAGGGAGCAAGAGGAGGTTGGGCACCCAAAACTTCCCCAGCAAGAGCAAGCCCCTCCTCACTTTGGAGCTCTATGCCAAGAGGGCCTGTAAATGCCCACCCATGCAACCAACACTCCTAGTTCCCTGGAAGGTACTGTGAGGATAGGTCTTATTCAGCGAGAGGCCTCCATAAACTGACCTTGGAGAAGCCAAGCCATTGTAGTCCTCAAAGTAATGTTAAGCCATTGTAGTCCTCCACCCCAAGTCTCCAGGGACAGGATTCTGCCCAACCTCCCCACTCCCAGCCCCAACTGGGCTCATCCCATGCTAATGAGGGAATCAGGATGTTGCTGTTCCTGAAGTGACCTCAAGGGTGGAACTCAATGGGAAGCTGGTTGGTCCTGCATCTTTCTGTCCTGATCATAGCCAATCCCTCCCTAGCCCAGCAAGACGCAGTCATCTGCCTTCGGAATTGGATCAAGCCACCCCTACCCGGCTGACCCTTCATCCTACAGTCCTCTCTCCAGCCCAGCTGCCTCCTCGCCAAGCGGAAACGCATACCCTAGTCTTGCCAACAGGACTCCAGGGTTTGGTAGGTGGGGGATAAATGATGGAAGGAATTTCTGTCTTGAGCATCGTGTGTCCAGGGCTGAGCCCCAAGGCTTCCAAGATATAGGGTAGGGCCCCAAAGTACCCCATCTTCTCTCCTATCTGGCTACAATCAGGAGGGCCTTGGTTATCCTAAATGATAGAAGCATACACCTTAACCTTGTGGTTCAACATTGCTTTTCCAAGTCATGAGCCCTCGTTCTTGTGTTGTGATGTGACCTGATTGCTAGTTTAACCCCACATGGCCCAAGGCAGAGACTTTCCCATCCCAGAAGTAAGAGTCTCCATTCAGAAACCCGGAGAAGCCATGAATGGCCAGGTGTGTCAGAGAGACCAGAAAGTTCCCTTTTGCAAGGTGCACTTGCTATTTTTCCCATTCTGAGACAACGGTAACTCCAGGACAGAATGGTTTATTTTGGCTCACAATTGGAGGGTCAGTGCATAAAAACAGAGGGAGAGCCACATCATAGCTGCAGTCAGGAAGCAGGAGCTAAATGCTGGTGCTCAGCTTCCCCTTTGTATTTATTTATATTTCCACAGCCCGTGGAATAGTCGTGCCCCTCAGTTAGGGTGAGTCTTCACACACATACACACACACACACACACACACACACACACACACACACACACAGTCGTGCCCCTCAGTTAGGGTGAGTCTTCACACACACACATACACACACACACACACATACAGTCGTGCCCCTCAGTTAGGGTGAGTCTTCTCTCTCTCTCTCTCTCTCTCTCTCTCTCTCTCTCTCTCTCTCTCTCTCTCTCTCACACACACACACACACACACACACACACACACACAGGCTTGTCTCCTAGGTTGATTCTAGATTCCAACTAGGGCATCCTATCTCATGTGAATGTTTCCTTTGCTCTGTGAGAAAGACTCAGGCCATAATTTGTGCCCTGGCTGTGGCTGTGTCCTCTGGCTCAGTCTCAGACTCTCCTGCCAGTTGTTCTTTGTCTATTTGATGTATGTCAGCATCTCTCCCCAGGCCAAGGTCACACTCCACAAAGGGAAAGTCCTGCTAGAGTCCTCATTGTACGGTCACTGGGTGACATCCAAGAGTGAGGCACCCAGGAATTGTCTATGCAGACCCATCACCCTCGGGTGAGCAGGAAGCCAAGCCTAAACTCCCTCATTTCACTTGTCAAGTTAAAAGCTTCCATTTAAGTGGCTCACCTGTCAGTCTTACAGGAAAGTGTCCCTTTGTAGCCTATCATCATACAGCTGTCCCTACCTCTCTCCACTTCCACTACTGACAGTAATGCTTCTGCCCAAGCTCCTGGCCACAACATCCCAAGACCTCAGGTTTGTCTGTCTGTTCTCATCAGACCCAACAGTCCCCCCAGCACAAACCTTATTTATGTGTAGCATACACATTGAGCCTTTAAATGTCCCTATCAGGTCACTAAGGGACATGGGTGTGAGAAGCACAGAGTCCTCAGCCAGTTTGCTCTGTCAGTCAGGCCCTCAGATCTGTTGCCCCCTGAATCAGGACAAGGTCCCTGATTCCCAGGATAGTGCCCCTCCCTGCTTTCATGTGTAGAATGTTCCCTTTGTCTGGGAGCAGTGGCCCAGACTTACTGTGATTCAGCCATCCTTCATGAATGCTAGGCCCAGTGCCAGCACTCGAGCCAGGAAGAGACTGGGCTGGCTCCAAGAAGGGCTCGGGCTAGAGGCAGAGATAGAGGAGACAGGTAACAGGAAGCCGAGTGACACTCCACAGGCCCAGTAGCCAGATCTTTGTAGAGGCCTTGGGGAGAATGATCACTTGTTTTATAGGGTCAGGAAGGTCTTCAAAAGAGAGATAGATGGCATGTATCCCTGGGAGGACTTGGGAGCATCATGTGACCATGACAAGACAGGTGGGCAGGCCCCTCCCTGTCCCAGCAGTCCATGCCTTTACCATGTGTGTTTGGCCACTCTCCATGAAGTAATGGCCATGTTCTGAAGGTGTAAGTGGAGGTGGGACCCTAGGTAGAGGCCACTGGCCAACTCTAATGAACCAGAACAGGTCACTGGGGCTTCTAACTCAGCCATCTGTGCTACATGTTGCTAGGTGGTAAGTATGCCAGCAGCTGGTCATTCCTAGGTACTTATTGGACACTGCCCAGGAGGCGTCCACTGGGTGTTTCACATGTTTGAATTTATTTAGCACTTACCTGGCCATAAGGGAGAGATCATTCTTATTCTCATTTTAGATGAAACCATGGAAACCCAAGTCCTCCCAGTACAGTGGTTCTCAACCTTCCCAGTGCTTGACTCTTTTAATACAGTTCCCAATATCATGGTGACGCCCCCAACCATAAAGTTATTTTTGTTGCTACTTCATAACTGTTACTTTGCTGCTGTTACGAATCATAATGTAAATATCTGTTTTACAATGGTCTTCAGCCACCCCTGTGAAAGGGGCATTCCACCCCTCAAGGGAACCACTGTCCTGATGGATCAGTGGTGGGACCAAGAAAGGACTAAGGCTGTGCCCCCTTGGCTCACTGCCCTGTGCTTCCTAGCCTTTGGACCCACTCCTCAGAGAGTAAGAAATAATCAGAAGAGACATCTGCCACTATATCCCTTGGTTTGTGCTCATGAGAGGGGCGGGAAGTCTGCTGTGGAGGTGTAGCAGGGATGCTGAGGGAGAGAAGTTAAGACTGAGGAATGCAATGTGACCCCTCCGTCCAGGCATCACAAGTTGACTCTGAAAAATGTCTGTGGAACAGGATGCAGGAGCCCCAGCTGAGGAGGAGAGAGGGAACCGAAAGAGGCCAGCGAGGGGAGGTGCCATCATCTCAGGAGGCAGCATTGCCGCACTGGGCTGAGGAAACCTACCTCAGGGGAGAAGTGTATCTTGAGAAGACCTCAGCCTCTGCTGTCCAGGACTTCAAGAAGCAGAGTCCTACTGGTGGGGGGGGGGGGCGACCTTGGCCAAGGTCAGAGGAGAGAGTGCCTGGTTAGAAAGAGGACCTGGGGGAGGGGTTTACTGTCAACCTCAGGGAGTGGAGGAAAATGTAGAGGAGAAATAGAGCAGTCTCCATTAATGGTCAGTTTCATTAATTATTAAATAAACATGAAACAGTTAAAGCAGGCAGTGCAGTGTGCATACGATTGTGAACACCAGCTGAACCCTGCTTGTGGGCATCCTGGAGCACCACGGTTACAATCCTGGGGCTCTAAGGGGACACTGACAGCAGCATGTTGCAGCATTACAGGGGAATTAGGGTTCCTTCCTCCCTTTTTCCTTCCTTCCTTTCTTTCTATTGTCCCCTATCCTGACAGCCATGAAATCTGCCTGCACTTTAAACCATTTTCCTTGATACCTACAAAATGGATCCATCTATAGGAATTATAGATTAGGTCTTTATCTATTAGCCAAATTCTTTTCTTTACTGGTCCTGTAATGGGGCCAGGTGATGTTATTATGAAATATTAGCCCTCTCTCCTTTCAGATGCCCAGTTTTAACCTTACTTTAGTTCTCAAGGCTCTATCAAAGAGAGTATAGGCAGGGAACGTGAAGGCGAGTTTCCTTTGATGATCCTAAGCAGACACAGACAAGTCCTGGAGCCTCTGGAGTGAAAACAGAACTGTCCCTTGCCCATTCACAACAGCCTTTCTCCCATCCTCTGACACCTCCACCAGTCACCCTTGAGTGTGTCAGAGCATAGCTCCAAAAGGATCGGGAACACTGATTGGTGTCCCAAATGCTTTTGAGAATCAACCTCAACCTGCCAGAGTTTAAAACAACTACCTGCATAGTCTCTTTCGGGATTAAGTCATAAATATTGATCGCAGGTTCCTGCTGGGAGCATCTCTTTGGTGTTTCTCTTACCTTTGTAGAATAAGGTCTCTTTAGAAGGATGAAGGAAGGAGGAAAGAAAAGAAGAAAGAGGGAAAGGAGGGAAGGATGGAGGGAGGATAGGAAGAAGGAAGGAAAGAGGGAGGGAGGGAGGGAGGGAGGGAGGGAGGGAGGAAGGAAGGCAGGCAAACCTATTAATTAGTGTGTTAATAGATTCAGGGAAGAAACTTGCTTATATAAAAGGCTTTGACTTTCTTTACCTTAAATTGCCATTAGATGTTAAAAGTGTAAGCATGCTTAGTCTCCCCGACCTTGAATATAATCCTCAAGGGAATTTCTTTCTGCATGAAGAATTAGCTCCATACCCACATAAATAGGGTTATCTATACTGTATGAATAGAGAGGGTCTGAGAACAGTTATAGTAGTGCTACAAAAGCGGGCAACACCCGAGTCCTGAGAGGAGGAGAAACCCTTAGTCCCAGCAGGCTTCATGCTGTATTTCCCAGCCATGGGGTTAGACATTTATTTAGTTGTTGGGCAGAGGCTGCACCATCACCCTATCTCACCCTTACTCTCTAGCTCAGTGAGATGGGACCCTAGGCTTCAAATCCCTGTACCCACCTGAGATGTTCTCTGTAGAGGAAGGAGGGGAAGAAAATAAGCTGAGAGACACCAGGAGCGAGCAGAATGCAAAGGTGGTGGTCATTACGACCCCGCTGACAATAGAGTTAGCATTTGCCTTATATCCCTCTTTCCCCACCCAGGAGGTATCTGGGTAGGGTTAGGTCTCTGAGAAAATTATTCTAGGTGCTAGGAAAGCATAGCAAAGAACTGACAGTGTCATGTGGGAGTCCTGTCTGGGTCTTTAGTTTCCATGATCTTTGCAGGAAAGAAAAAGAAAAAAGAAAAAAGAAAGAAATGGGGTGGAGGGTAGGGGTGGGGAGACTGGGGTATATGGATGAATGAATGCCTGTGTCACAGAAACATTTGGGGGGTGGGTGTGAATCCTCAAGGAACCTAGATGCATTGGAAATCTTAAGCAATCATCACATGGGTGCCACCATTTGATTAGTCACATGGCTATTACCATCTTATTCTTGGCTGATCACACAAATGTCCTCTACCAGTGGTGGAAGTCCTATGGAGGATCCTATGGAGGACCCATAGGATCCATGCATCTCACAAACTAGGTATGGACCAGTAATGGCAACTGCCTCCCAAGATAAGTCCCAACTGACAGCTCTGCCAATACATGATCTTGTTTGCCTCTGTATAAATTCTGCTACTATCCTGTAAGACCTGAAATGTTTTGACTGGGTAGTGGGATAGCATACTTTCTCCAGTTCTGGAGATGCCTAGGTCAGCATGAATGGCTTCCCAACCAGTGAGGGTCATGACCTACAAGTTGTCTTGATTAGTAGGAATCAAGCTTTACCCCCCATTTTTTCTTTTTCTTTTCTTTTCTTTCTTTCTTTTTTTTTTTTTTTTTTTTGTTAATTTAATGAGCACTTGAATTAGGTTAGCAGAGATGTGGCAGGAAACAGAACAACATGTAAAATAAGACACATAGGACAGGTCCTGTATATGGGCACAGAAGAAAGTTGTAGGCAAAACACAATAGTGAATATTATAGCCTTAACTGAAGGTCAGGGAGTCCATACCTCACCACAATTTTCTAATTTTCACCTGGAACACCAAAAGATGTCACGGGACCTTACATTCATTTCCCTTGGCTTTAGATCCTTGGTATTACAAGCTGCTGGTGGAGCAAAAACCCCTGACAGACTGGGAGGGAGGGGCAAGTATCCCCAGCATGCATCTGAGTTGCTATTTTGGTATCACATGAAAGAAGTAGGAGGGAGAAAGGGTTCTACAACATGGATGCCCTAGTTCCCCATAAGGATAGTGTGGGCTGAGACCAAGGACTCTGTGATACTCGTTGTTGGCAAACATTGAAGTTCCTCAGAAATCATGTTGCTAAAGTATGATTTGATGTTCCATCAGCCTTTTTGTGGCAGCCGCATCCAGTTAGAACAGCAAGTTCCTGGGCCCCTTGCAATCATACACCCAGCTGAGAGCATGGGCCAAGGCAATGTTAATGCCCTTTATTTGGGTGAGGGTTCTATATGCCCAATTCTGCTAGGCTACTTGATTTATTTCCGTCTTGCTTTCAATCTGTAGCTTTTCTGGCTCCCAGGGAATGACAGTCATGATACAAAGGGACAATCCTGGCACCGGGGAGAAAAGGGAAGTTAAACTTAGTGCCATTTACATTTCGCCATGTGACCATTGGCCACAGACACATGGGAAACAATCCAAAAGAAAAATTACATTTTCCATTCAGCTCTGGCCCTTAGCCCCAAGGGAGAGAGCCTGGAGAGGCAGGAAGAAAAGATTTATTTATTCTATGAAGGCAGAGTACTAAAGGATAAGATGGAAAGATAAGCTTGAGGTCAGATCTTCCCAAAGGAATCTAAGCCAGAGGGTAAGCACTTTGGGCAGGGGCGGGGGGAGAGGCTGGTCACCAGAAGGAGCTTACCTGAATCCTGGAATATGGTTACCTACCTTGTTCCAAAGGAGTGACTTTAAAGTCTGTTTGTGGTCACCACACATCACTGGAGGATATAGGTCCCCTTTTGTAGGCTCTTAGTCTCCTTAATAAAAAAATTAAAAAAAAATAAAAAAATTTAAAGTCTGACCTGGAAGGAAGCTTGATTGAGAGCAATTTCATTAGAATTTTAGGAAAGAAAAAAAAAAAAAAAAACAGAGCTGGCAAAGTATAACTCCTGACATCACTGAAGAAGAGGGAGATGGAGAAGAAAGCCAGCCATGTCCTTTGGTTAATGTCAACAATGGAGGTCTCCAAGTAGGCCCATACGAGAAACAGTGAGAAAGTTAAGGGTATGGTATGGGTTCAACCATGTTTAGATGTTTGGATGGCATTCAAAGAAGAAAGGACAAATTATACTTCTTGAGTTAGAACTTAGAAATCAGGAAGGCTTAACCATAAAGGTCTGTAAGCAAGTGCATCAAGAGAGGGGCTTCTAGAGGGTGTAATTACATTATCTCCTGGAGGGGATAATTGTTCTTCCCCTCTCCTTAGCTATGTCCTCAGCAGAATCAGCTTTCTTGAGGGATGGTCTTCTGGCCAGGTGATTGGCGGGCCTAATTGGTGCCCAGTAAATCATGGCTTGTTTCTAGAAAGATGACTGGGGTAATGAGAGAATGAAAAAAGGACAGACACACAGACACACATGCAGGAAGGCTGGGATCCAGTGACCTGTGTTTACTCTGAGAGCACACTTACTATGCAACAACCCAGAACTTCAACATGTTAATTCTATACAGCATGAGGGAGAGGTTAGCTAGTCTTGGTAGGTCTCTGTACCTCGTAGCACAAGCAGAAACTGAGGGCAATTCAGCGTCTCAAAGATTGGCAATGAAGACTGGATTTAGAGCTCAGACAAAACAAGTTGGTAACTGTCAGGTAGTGTACAACTTGAATCCCCAAATTTGTTAATCTTTCTGTCTCAATCTGGTCATTGGTGTATAATATTTCTTATAGAAACGCAGGAAGCCAAACCCACAGCTTGCTCAGGAAGGCCGGTTTAAGATGCTAAAGCTTGCAGGACATTCCCTCCCTCCCTTCCCCCTCCGTGGCTTGTATATGCTCTGAACTGCATCACAGAATGCTTCCAGAGACGGTGGCTTGGCAAGCACCAGCGTGTCCATGTCTTGCATTTAGCATCTGCGTTCCAACTTTAGGCTGACGTAGCCCCAGCAACTCAGTCATGGTGACACAAGTCCAGACAGGTGGAAACAAATTAAGTCAGGCCACTGTGCCCCTAGGCGAGCCCCTTTTGGAAAGCAGGGGAAATGCTCCTTCCCTGAATGCTCCACCCAGTCCAGACTGAATGGAGGCTGGGGGGAAAAGGGACCGTTTCATTCCCAGAACACCTGAAGCTTCTTCCACTGACAAATAGGATGCACAAATAGAGAGGGAAGGCAGACCCAAGCACCCTATTCCTCCTCCCCTAATCTGGCCCCCAAATCTCAGCCATGTGCATTTTTAACCTACAAATTGTGAAGAATTATAGACACGCTTGATCCTATTAAACAATGTTGAACGGTGAAATCCCTGCCAAAGGAGCCGAAAAAGTGTGTGGTCCTTGTCTGATCCTCTTTAGGTTAGATAGAAAGCAGATGTCCCTATCAGGGCACATTCACTTCACCCAGCAGGATCTCTCGGCATTTACACTGTTGATGGGTTGGTCTAATCCCCACTGGCTTGGGATGTCTATTTACCAAGGATGTTTATCAGTCTCCCTCTATGTTTATCCGTTTGTCTCCTGCTGTTGGTGAGAATGAGAAGCCCCAGCAGTTCCCTTCACCAAGAACCATTAAGCTAAACCCAACAGCGCTGAACAGTCTGCACAGGACTGTTAGAGCATAAGAATCTTAGAACAATTCCATCCACTGCCACCTCCCAGGTAGGTGATAGTGAGCAAGAATGAAGTCTAGCATTAAACTTCAGCTAAAAAGATAGACGATGCCAGCCTTGCCTCTGCCCCTTAGGACCAGAAACTGCACTAGGGTTTACAAGTTTTGGGCTGCCCCAGATAGAAGATATAATGCAGTTACCCCAGACACTTGGCCTTGCAGGAGGCCAATCCGTCCTTACAGGGCAGCAGCCTGGGTCTTACTCTGGAGGCTGGAACATGGACGTCAGTATGGTTAGAACCCAGCCTATGGCTTTTAACTGCACACATGGCTTTTGGAACAATGACCTAACAAAGATGTTAGGGACCATTGGGTTATTCCAGAAAGGAGTTTTATGTGTACGTTAGGAACAGGCCACATGCAGGTCCTGCAGACCATCTGCAGGTTGGTTGGGTTTAGACAAAAGAACCACAATTCTCCCTCAGACAGGAGGGGTCATGTTGAAGGTCATGTTTACTTTGTAGTTTTAAAAGTTACGGGTCTGGTTCTGGAAAATCACTGAAGTTCCTTCAGTGGCCCCGTAAGTCTCCCTTCCCATGGCTAGCACTGTCCTTCAAGTCATCCTTCATCCTCTCTTCTTCCAGGAAGACTTGGGTTTAGATGGGGCCTGCTCTTATGTCCCCATGGTAACCGTGCTTCCCTCAGAAAAATGCTCAACTGTATTGACCTCTGAATACTTTTCCTTCCTCTGCAGGCTAAGTTGGTCTCCATTTGTCCAATGTCTTAGACTTAGCGCTATTTATCGCTATTTATCAAATGCGTGTAGGTAGGCTTTCATGTCAGGGGTGTCTAAGTTCATCCTCTAGGTTTACCTGATGAAGGAATAGGACAAGCCTGTTGATATCCCTGGGCCCTCAGTTTCCTTAGCTGAAGAACTGGGCCAGGGTAAGGGACTCATCTCTTAGATTTAGGAGTGAATTGAAGCAATGTACCCAAGTCAAGCTCAATGTGTAGCATGCAGTTTTCCTTGCTTCAAAACTCTGTCAGTGTTTTTCTCAAAAGTAGCATAATGAATTGATTTTTTCCTGTTCCAAGTGTTTAAAAGCATTTACTGTCTCAGAAGGTTATTTTTTTATTTTGAAATATATTACCTGTAATTAATAGAACCATGAGCTCTTGGGTATGAATAATCAGCCAGTCTCCTCTAGTCCTATCCTCCTGCTCTTCTCTCTACCTCTGACTCTCCCTGAGGTACGACTGAGAAAACTTCACCATCCATCATCATGTGTAACCTGGAGGTTTCAGAGGCAAATGACCACTATGGCATGCCTGCTCTCTTCCATCTCCCTCGTCTTCCCCATCCTTTCCCCTTCTTTACCCCACTTCCTCCCTTTCTTCCCTTCTTCCTTTTCTCTTCCTTCATCCTGTTTCCTTTTCTCCCTCCTCCCTCCTTCCTATGTCCTCTTCTTCCTCACCCCCTTCTTTTTTTTTAAAGATTTATTTATTTTTTATTTATATGAGTACAGTGCACCTATCTTTTTTTTAGTGAAAGAAATATTTTTATTTTTTTATTATTATTATTTTCTTTATTTACATTTCAAATGCTATCCCGAAAGTTCCCTATACCCCTCCCCCCACCTCTGCTCCCCTACCCACCCACTCCCACTACTTGGCCCNGNCCTTCCCTTGTGCTGGGTCATATAAAGTTTGCAAGACCAAGGGGCCTCTCTTCCCANTGATGGCCGATTAGGCCATCTTCTGCTACATATGNAGCTAGAGACACNAGCTCAGGGGGTACTGGTTAGTTCATATTGTTGTTCCACCTACAGGGTTGCAGCCCCCTTCAGGTCCTTGGGTACTTTCTCTAGCTCCTCCATTGGGGGCCCTGTGTTCCATCCAATAGCTGGCTGTGAGCATCCACTTCGGTGTTTGCCAGCAGTGCACCTATCTTTAGACACACACCAGAAGAGGGCATTGGATCCCACTACAGATGGTTGTGAGCCACCATGCGGTTGCTGGGAACTGAACTCAGGACCCCTGGAAGAGCAGTCAGTGCTCTTAACCGCTGAGCCTTCTCTCCAACCCCTCACCTACCTGCTTCTTGAAGAACTTACTGACTCGATCTGTAGTCAAAGCACTGTATTAGAGCAGACTGGCAGGGCTGAGATGGAACCCTTGTCCTTAGTAACTCCATTTTGGATGTCAGTATAATGTGAAGGGCACCTTCTAAGACAGGGTATGGCAGGCCATCTGAGAGAAGGCCCAACTCAGGCTAGACCTAAGGATCACATTTCCTTAGGACCGCGAGGTAACCAAGAAAATGCAGGAGCAAGGACAGCCAAGGGAACACAGTGGCAGGGCCAGTGACATGACCCAGTGGGGAGAGGACATGCTGCACAAGTCTGACCTGAGTTTGATCATTCCCAGAACTCACCATGGAGAGTGAGCCCTGACTCCCAAGAGTTACCTCCCGTTCTGCATCTGCTCACACACCTACATGTGCTTGCTAATAAATTCTATTTATTTCAAAAGGAAAGAGGAGAGAGCATGAGGAAAAGGAGGTGATGGAATGTGGCGGCTGCCAAGTACTGCCAGTAGGTAGGGTTACCAAGCCAGGAAGAGAAGCAGATAAAAGCCACACCCGAGGAACCCTTGGCTATCTGTAGGCAGTGTCACTGTCCCAGGAGGGTGGGCAGAGCCCTGTGGATCTGGGTGTGGGTGGCAGTGGAACTCAGAACGCAGCAGGAACAGTGAGTCTAAAGAAAGGCACTATAAAGTGGCATGGCACTGAGGGAACAGGTACAGCAAGACCCTGTGGTGCAGTCAGTGAGGGAGAGACAGGAAGAGAAAAGGAAGCCCTGCCTACAGACTGAGCAGGCAAGGAGGTGGTTGTTCCAAGTGTGAAGAGCACAGCTGAGCTTGTCTTCTACACTTGACACACACACAGTACATGCACGTGAAGGCACACACACACATGTGCTTGTACACACACTCAAAATCCTCTTTAGCTAAGTCCCTAAAATAATTTAGGCAAATTTCTCATTCCTCCTAGTTTCTGTTTTGAGGCCACCATGAGCAGCCACAGGAACATGGGGTGGGGGTGGGGGCTATGAGGATGGAGCACCAGTCACCTGACAGGCTCATTCTAAAAAACAAAACATTCTTTCTGGTCACGCACACTTCACCGGACTTTCTCCAATCTTTGCCCCTTAGCTTATTCTCTGTCAGGAAGGAGGAGGTCTGTTTGGGAGGGACATGCCGTTCAGGAGTGTAGAGCCCCTGAGAGGCACTAAGATGGGCGAAATGACAGAACGTGACAGCCAGGTCCCCAGGCTTAGGTTCTCAGAACCACATGATGAATTCTTTTTTTTTTTAAGTATCCTGTCCGTTGTGTATTTCAGCTGAGAGTGGACAGAGTGGCGGGCAGTTCCAGGGCCGGCCTTCAGAGGTCTGGTCCCAGTGGCAGAGCCAGCATCACGGACAGCAGAGCGGTGAGCAGCACTCGCACCAGCAGCCTGGCCAGACTGAAGTGTTCCAGGTAAATCCAGCGAGCATCGCCTTCTCGTAGGTGTAGGTACCTGCGCCTTCTCTGCTTCCTTATGCCCCCTTTCTGCACCTCTGCCTGCCCTGCCCGGTAGCCAGCAAGAGATCCCACCAGCCTGCAGTATGGGGAGCCCACAAGTGGAAGGAAGGTCCTGCCCTGCCTAGCCAAAGCCTTTGGGTACACAGGAAAGGCACAGGGGCCGTCAGCCTTTCAGTTGTACACGCACAGCAGAGGCTGCATGCTGGATCATACACCCAAAGTTGTCCAGAAGGGATGTATGGAGACAAATACAGTAGGGGGGTTCACCCTGGAGCAGGGCCCATGCCCATCTAAGAGCTAGAGACTGTCAGGGCTCACCATGGCAATATACACAGCCTCCCAAGAGCTGCAGGTACCTAGGGGCTTGATTGCCTCAGCCTGTTGCCTCTCCACTGTGGCAACCAGGAAGAGGGACTCCCATCCCCAGACCCTTAGCCCACGGCAGCTGGGCCAGGGCTCAACTCTCTAGGCTAAGGGTCTAAGGCTACTTCCAGACCTCCACTACTAAAGACTTGCCTTGCTGTTCTCAATTCCTAACACTGACCAATCTTAGTGTGCTGGTGACAAGGACATAACCTTACCTATCATACAGGACTCAGTCTCCCAGGTTTTCCTGGAACATTGTAAGTGCATGTATGAGCCCATTGCTAGAGGTAGGCCTGCCCACCCAGTCTTTTTTTTTTTTTTTTTTATTATTATTATTGTTTTCTTTATTTACATTTCAAATGCTATCCCGAAAGTTTCCTATACCCTCCCCCCACCTCTGCTCCCCTACCCACCCACTCCCACTACTTGGCCCAGGCCTTGCCTTGTGCTGGGTCTATAAAGTTTGCAAGACCAAGGGGCCTCTCTACCCAATGATGGCTGATTAGGCCATCTTCTGCTACATATGCAGCTAGAGACACAAACTCAGGGGGTACTGGTTAGTTCATATTGTTGTTCCACCTACAGGGTTGCAGCCCCCTTAAGGTCCTTGCCACCCAGTCTTTTAACAGCAGCCCAGGCTCCTCTGGGAGACTCCCAGAGACCTATCTGTCCTGGAGAGCAAAGCTCCAGGGAAGAGCCAAGGTGTAGGAGACTCAGGTCACACTCTTCCTCCTCAAGACTCGATGCTACACACACACACACACACACACACACACACACACACACACACACACACACACGCGCGCGCGCGCGCGCGCACGCACCTCCTACTAGGTCAAATGTCATTTTCACAGGTCCATGTCTAGAGCCAGGTATTGCTGGGGGTCCACCTGGCTATATTCCCTTCCTAGTACAGGGAAGTGCCTTTCCCAGCCCTCTCTCTCTCTCTCTGACTTTCCTCCCTCCTTCCACTGTGAAGACCAGCCCTTGTCCATTGTTCATCTCCTAGGGAGGCCCTAAAAGGCATAATTCCCTAACAAGTATGTCTTGAAGGTCACCCTGCAAAAACAAGAATTCTTGATCAAATAACTTTATGAAACACCAATTAAAGCAAGTTATCCAGTTTTCTTTCTTGCAGGATTCATCAGAGCCTTTTTTTTATACCAGTGAGGCATGGCTTTCTAGGAGGCAGGGAAGTGTGCCTTGTTTCCCAAGCACATTTGTCCACAGAATCCTTTTCTCACCGTTCTCACACGGACTGGGAAATGGACAAAGCGCAGTGGATCTTCTGCCCTACGGAACTGGAACTCCCCTAATATTTTCAGAGCAAGTCGTCTGAGGTCTAGCAAACTAGGACTAGACAAAGTAACTGACCTTCCACTCTGGGATGGCATCACCCCACAGGCCACTGTGCCCAGGCCACGCATGCTCAGACTCCTGCTTGGTTGGTGATCACGTGGCTGCCCAGTCATAATTATTGTTGTAGCTTCTGCTTGCCCAGCCCGGGGAGGGGTGGGGCTCTTTCCACCCCTGGGCCTGGTTTAGTTTCAGAAAAAGGTTTGTGATCTAGTGAGGTTTACCTTCAGCATGATACTCCCCAGGAGAGCAGTTCCCAGCAGGGTCGGGTATTGAAGCCCCCTGAAGAGCAGCCCTGTACACAGGCTGGGCAAAGGAACACCTGCTCACTAGAGGAGATGGTCAAGGGGATCAGTCAGTGACAGGCTGGACTCCGGGACAAGGGCAGGCTCTGGGTGAGGTCACTGACCCCTGGGACTTTCTGTTCTTCTCTTCTCCAGGACATGCTACCCATGCCGGGCGACCCGACGCAGGGGACTGGCAACTATAACATCGAGGACTTTGCTGACCTGGGCATGTTCCCTCCATTTTCTGAGTAGCTTCAGGCAAAGCCAGGCTTCTACTGCCCAGGCATTATTATCATGCCATAGATGTCCATGTTCAAAGAGGGTCCCCCTTACCCAGCTTGCCCTGCCGCAGAACCCCCAGAAATCTCCCCTATTCCCTATCCTCCCTGGACATGGTGTCACCTGGCTCTAACCCAGGGCCCTGGCTTCTTGGGTTCGGGATCTTTGTATTTATTGTACTTTATCTGTGTGCTCGGAAGGGGGCCTCCAGGGTCTTAAATCCCATTGTGAATAATCTGTTAATGGACAATTCGCACCCATCAAGTGTTTGCTTGATCCGCAATGGCTGGCAGTACCAGCAGGTCTGCCTGGTGCAGAAGCTGGGTTTCTTCCTGCTTTTTTCAGGGATGCTGCGGCCTGGAGGCTTCACGTCTGAGTGAGAGGCAATAACCTCTGCTTTCTGGGCCCCCAGCCAGGAGGCAGGATGGGAGTCTCCCACACTAGCTGTCCTTGATGGCCTGGGGCCAGGTGTGCTTTACACCTGAGAATCAAAGTCGTGGCTTGGTAGATGTACTGTGGCGTGTTGGTGTGTGTGGCCAGTGAGAGTGAGAAGCCCTCCCCCATTCAGCTGCACTTCACAGGAAAGCATGCCTGGAGCCTGGGAGCGGGCTGACTCCCTGGAAGCCAGGGCTGAGGAGCTGCTCCCTCTGTAAGTCAGTTCTTTGGTCCCCTGCCCTTTTACAGACATACTTTACTTCTTAACATCTTTAGTCCTTCTTCCTTGTGACCTATGAGAGTGCTCACGCTTCTCTTACTAGGCTTGAGGGACAGTGCCCTGATTCCATGAAGGTCACTGCCTCCTCCCTGCTCTGCAGCTGAGCCGAGCTGTTTTCTGCCCAGCGCCTTCAGGAAGTCAGACCTGGCCCTCTGTACAGGGTTAGGACACCTTGACCCAGGTGTCCCTGACACCTCCTGCTCAGGAATCTGGAAAGAAGACGGGGCCACACTCTGGGTGGAGAAGGGTGGCCTGGGCCACCGGAGCCTCTGTCCTCATCAGGCAGGAGAGGCAAGGGTATCTCAGGGAGGACACAGCCTGTGAGGCCAGGGACTCTGATCTGCCCAAGCTTCTACAAAGACCCAAATTTCTCAGTGTTCTTAAGGTAGAACTATGAACTAACTTCTAGAACAATGGTTCTCAGCCTGTGGGCTGTGTTTGGGATGTCAAGCAACCATTTCACATGGGCCGCATATCAGCTATCCTGCATATTAGTCACATAATGAATCATAACAGTAGAAAAGTACACTTATAAAATGGCAATGAAAATGATCTTATGGTTGAGGGTCACCACTACATGAGGAACTACATTAAAGGGTCACAGAGTTAGGAAGGTTGAGAGCCACTGTTCTAGAAGCTTCTTCCTGGCTTATCTCTAACATCAGAGTCCCTGTGTCAGATTTTATAGAGCTTCAGAGTCCACCCATTCCACCCTGCCCCTCCCCCATTCCGTGTGCTGCTGTGAGTTCTCTCTGGCTCCTGGGAAGCTGGGAGTACAAGAGGCTCCAGGATGCACAGGAGCAGAATGAGCATGGAGATTAAGATTCTGGGAAAGCACCACTCCATTCAGAAGCTCAGTTCTGCTAGTGTTTGTACAGGACTCTACGTGGCTCAGCAGACTGCCCTTGGCAGCAGCCCACCCTAGGGGATCCCCATTCCTGACAAGCTCCAGCCCCAGAGACCTTCCGCAGCATTGAATCCGTCCATGGAGAGTAGTGACACAGTCAGAGCTTCATCTCAGCCTCAGAACCCCCAAACAGTCTCTCACGTGTGCTGCCCCATTCCGCTTCTGTCCCCACCAGCCTGGAGCTGGCCCCAGGTGGTGAGCAAAAGTTACAAAAGGAAAAAAAGGCCCAAGGCTGGCTTCAGGAGCAAAGAATGCTTTGTATTGTAGAACAGCCTTGGCCTTTAGCTTGTGAATTAAGAGGTGTGGAAGCTATGGGTTTGGTTTTATTGCCTTGGGTGGGAAGTGGGAGCTTTTCTTGGGTGTGCCATGGGCTGTCACACTGCCCTGGGTTCAGGGCACTAAGGTCTGCAGAAGAAATAGGACAGAATTCTTGCTTAAAATCATTTCATGCTTTCTCTCTGTTAAGAGGTCGAGGGTAAAGTCAATTCAGTCCTTGGTCCTGGGGAGCAGAGGTGAATGATTGTTGGCAACTCAGACAATAGGAAGCCCTGCTTTAAATGGCTCCTGCTTCTCCCCAGTCTTATCTAGGGAGTTCCATAGGCTAGAAGGTGGGGATTTAGGCTGGCCTGAGTTCTGGGTCTTTTCTATACCTCTTTGGCTTCTATGTTGTGATTCTCCAAAGCCATATGTGGAGGAGGTGGTTGGGGGAGAAGCCAGAAATGAAGAGTCCCACCCCACAAGGACATCTATCACCCAAATATTTTTGAAACACACAGGAGTCGGAATCAATCTCATTATCCTGCACAAGATGTCCCTTCATATGTCCCCTGCAGAGGAAGCCAATATACTGGCCCTCCATTAGTATCCTTCCAGCTACCTGTCCTGGTGATGGTCTTAGCAGGCTAGGGATGGATAGGGTGTGTTGGCTTCCTGCAATTCTGTACCTCACCACTTCATTCGCTGCCGAAGTCCAATTGGCTCCTCGTGGGCTGAGCAAACAGGAAGGGGACATGCAAGGACCACCTGAGTCATTGCTAAGGACACAGGAGCTCTAAAAGAATGGGCCATAGACTGCCCGGCCAGCCAAGGATGGTTCTAGAACCCTGCCTTGCTGTCACTCCTGTTTGTTTCACTGTGGTTTCAGGGAACGGGTGAGCCATCATGAGCATCCGCATTCATCATGCTCAGCTCAGCCTGTTCTTGCATCATAAAGTGACTGTTGTGGGTAGTAGTATTTGGATTGGAGGCATAACCCGCCGAGGAGCTCACACTCCCCTGTCATTAGGACAGTGAGGCCCCAGGTTAGCCCACTGGCAACCATGCACACTCCCTTCAGCTCTGAGCTAGAGATCTGGCAGGTCCAGGAAGTGGGTTCTGTAATCTCCTTCTGCAGCACAATCCAGCCAATGAACAGTAGCCACTCCCAATGTGAGCTCAGCCTGTCTCACAAGCAGAAACAAGTCGTTTGCTAATCCCCAATAGCAAGGCAAAATTAAAACCCTCTTTGTATGTGGCCATGGATTGCTATGTCCTAACTTGCCCATCCATCCTCCCTTCCCTTCCCCTCCTGAGCTGATGCTCACCTGAAGTGCCACCACTGGAGATAATGAAGCAGGGAGGGTCATGAGCTCAGGAGTTCAAGACCTACCTGGGCAACATAATAAAACTAATCTTAAAAACAAACATATAGCTGAGTAACTTGGCCACCTTTCATGTGCCGAGGAGTCACCAGCTTCCCTGGCTGCCAGCTTCCTCCATTGCCTAGAATCTGGGACAGCTTTGAAGACGTAGCTCCACATGTGACATGCCGTGTCTTGTGCCCTAAGCTGGGCTAGTTCAGGTAGCCTGCAAATCCTTGTGGCTACTGGCTATAGCAAAATGGAGCTTTTCACAGGTCATCCAGGGCCCAGCTATTTGCTTTGTCTAACCATCTCTTTCCTTAAAGAAAACTTCACAAGCAGGCTTCCAAGAACAGCAAGCACTTACTCATCTCTCTCTTAGCCTTTCTTGTGGATGTGAACTGTGCTGTGGGTAAATCATTTGTATTTCTTGAATGTTCTGTATGACTAACAGGTATTAAGTCACTGGGTATATGTATAACTAATGTAACTGCCTTTTAAATTTTCATTACAATAAAAAATGACTTTGCTCTGAAAGTGAGTGCCTTGGACTGGCTTGGTAATTGATCAACTTGAGGTATTTGCCCTTGGGAGTCTGGGATAAGCCACACTATGAAGTACAGGCATGCTAAAGAGTCACCTGTTGCAAGTATTAACTACTTAGGACAGAAAAGGAAACTAATGATTCTTGAGATTTGGTGTAAGGCAAGATTCTCTAGAAACTTCTCTGGACTGGACTTCACAAACACTAAAGGCAATTACTTTTCAAAAGACTTTAAAGAGAAGAAAGTAGAAAGAGAAAGAGTAGAAAGAGAAGAAGAAAGCCTGGGAGAAAGTAGCTCTGAATCATATATCTAAGGAAGACTTGTGTCCAGAAAATGCAAGGAACTACTCCTACAACTCAAGACAGAAATCTTAGTACCAATAAAAATAGCTGAACATCACAGGCCCCTGTTTCTCCCAAGAATTCAAATACAGGCTACTGGGTGTGGCACATGCCTGCAATCCCAGCTTCAAGCAGGCTGAGGCAGAAGGATTGTCTGAGTGAGCTTAGGAGTTCCAGACCAGCCTAGGCAACACAGTGAGAAACCATCTCAAATACATTCATGCTCACACACAACAAATACACATATTGCATTCTGGGTTAATATCTTTAGTTTTAGAGAAACACAAACCAAAAGATCAGTGAATAGTATTCTATTACATGGCTAAAAATGGATAAAAGAAACCTTCATTCATGGGAAATAGTACAGCCTCATCACATGCAGTTTTCTTATGGTTTTAATAGGATTTTTCTTAGTTTATTTTTTTCTTTCAATGTGATAAAAAGCCCTGACAAAAGCCACTTTAAGGGAGAAGGGGTTTGTTTTAGTTCACGGGTCTAGATAGGATTCATCATGAAAGAGAAGTCAAGACAGCGTGAGCTTGAAACAGTTGGGCATATCCACAGTGAGGAAACAGGGATAAAGACGAATTAGTGTCCAGCTCACTTTCCACATTTTATGCAACCCAAGACGCCCTGTGCAGAGAATGACCCTGTCCGGAATTAAGACTGGTCTTCCCACATCAGTAATCCTAATCACAATACCATTCTACCACAGACATGAGCTAGGACCATCTGCCTCTCATTCTAGATTTCATCAACTTGATAATTAATGCTATCCATCACAGACCTATTCTTTAAAGAGTAAGTATAGCTTATAGAACCATAAAAAAAATATTTTTTAAAAAGCAAATTGCCCACCGGAGTGGGAAGAAAACAAGCGATTTTTCTTATTCATTTATTGAGAAATCCTTAAATACTTAGGGATTTAGCCTCAGCAGGGTACATCAGAAAAGTATGCATATGACCAATCCGCCTCTTCTCATGGGTGTGAAGGCAGGAGGATTTCAGAGCAGGGACACACCAAGAAGAAACATCAGATAAAGGCAAGTTCTTGCCAGGACCTGGTGACACCTTACCTATAATCCCCTCTGTTATCCATAAACAATGAACCAAAGTAAACTCTCTACAATAATTATTTTCCTAATTGTGCCACTATATACGTCATGTAGACAGTATAGAAAATTACTAAGAATTAAGCTGTGGATAAGTGGCATGCACTTGTAATCCCTGTGCTAGGGAAGTGGAGGTAGCCAGATCTGTGAAGATCCCTGGCCAGCCACTCTGCAGATGAGTGCTGGGTTCAGTGTCTGTCTCAAGAAAAGGAAGAGGAAAACAATGGATGGCTCCTAAGGAGCATCATCCAAGGTTGATCTCTGTCTTCACATGTACACACATGCACTTACCTGGACACACACACACACACACACACATGTAATGTGCTGCAATTCATTATCAGTAACCCTGAGTAGAGGGAGGCACAGTCAAGTTGAAAAATGAGAAGACATGAGCTGCTTAGAACTCAGAGAAGGGGTGAAGAAACCTGTGCATGTGTTATGCTGCTCCCCAGAGATCATCTCCCAGTCTCCTCTCCCCTTTCTCCGGGGAAGTTAAAGCATGTCCCCAATTGCAACATGGAAGGTCGCCTTTGCCTGCTCGCCTTCTCAAGCATGTTATTTCCATAAACACTTGTGTGACGCCTGTCATCTCCAATGCATGGTGCTGGGATAGAGTTGACATAAAGAAGGCCTAGGCATCCTGACTATAAGGAGTCCCCCAGCCTTAGGGAAAGAGAGATGAACAAGCAGAACGTGGCTTTCTGGAATGTACTAAGAGCCTAGGAATAGGATAGCCATTAAACAACAACATAAAAGAGGGCTGTGTTCAGGAAAGGCGAAGGCACCCACGAGGTGATCAGCATGACTTAGCCACTCGGTCCTATCACAAGCGTCTCTCCTTGCTGGGCTCCCAGCTTCTGAGCTCAGTTCGTTCAGGGAACATTTAAAGCATTCCCATGTCAAAACTCAAGACTCTTTAAGTATGCCATGGGCGCAGCTGCTCAGCAGAACACTAGATTAAAGTGCCTGCCTCTGGATACAATCTCCAAGCCCCTGATTCCTCCCACATTTTTACTAAAAGTCAAATACATATGTGAAAAATTAAGTGGTTTGATGCCAATGAGCAAAGAACACATTTCATCATCAGGATCGTTCAGCCTGTGAGCAATTTTTCCTCTGAGGCTCCTTAAAGGCAGAAGAAATGTGTACTCGATTTTCTCATGAAATCTCTACATCCTTAAATGGTCACCATGATTCTCTTGCCGCCTTGTTTGTACTTAAGCTGGGTCCACAGACCTGAGCCATGATATCAGTGATCTAAGTGAGGATGTCACACAGGGGCTACCGGAAACTATGGAGATCTCTCAGGTGTTCTCAAGATGTAGTTTAAGGACTTGTGAAAAAGCCCACAAAGCCTGTCTGATCATCTGGGAAACAGGACTCCAAGAACTAAGTTGGTACCAAAACTGAGTCATTATACATCATCCACCTTCCATGGCTGAATGAGGAAGTCCATTGTGATACCCACAGACTCTGTCTTTAGGTAAGGAAGCAGGGAGAACCCTATCCTTGGCTCAGAACACAATGAGGACCAACATTTCTATCCTAGCCACAGCCATATCTTCTGTATCTTCCATTTCTTCATCTTCAAGCCAACTCCTCTGGAAGAGGACGTAAGAAGAAATTATTGGTGAAAGCTGCCTCTGGACTTTGGAGTTTATGTTCATCATAATTTAGAGTCCATGGTACCTAACTCCTGACCTTTGGGTGGTAGGGAACTCATTGCTCTTTGGGTCCCCCACTCTTCCTTCATGGCCCCTGTCTAGAGAAAGCCCATATTGACTGCTGGCAAACTCAAGGTTTCCAGGTATGTCTCAGCTGACCCAGCCCTATGCTGGCTATAAGCCAGTGTCTTGTGTTTTTATTGCTGTTTCAAGCTGTGGTCTGGAAGCTGAGAGATGATGAGGTGGACACATGAGTGCATTTGGTTGTACCAGAAACAGACTGAAATCAGAAGCAGGCTGTGAAATGAAGACACAGTTAGGACCAGAAAGACTCAGGAAACAAGCATCTCAGCTGGGGGTCCCAGAGCTTTGCCCCTTCGTTTTACTGGAGATCCATCCAGATAAGCATTCTTCCTTTTGTGTGTTTAGATTACAGTTGGAAGGTAAGGGCGTGCAAAGGGGCAGAGGGTGTCATTTCATCTAAACTGAATCCTCCATGTCAATAAAGATTCTGGGTGAAGAGGAGACAAGAATAGGGAAAGCAGAGGTAAAGAGGTGATTCCTGTCTTCCAGAAGGCATTTATGGGGTCCTGGGACCAGCTCATGGAGTAAAGGTATGTCCCAGGCAGATGGCTTGAAGATGAAGAAATGGAAGAGACAGAAGATATGGCTGTGGCTAGGATAGAAATGTTGGTCCTCCTTGGGTTCTGAGCCCAAGGATCGCTCATAGATGGATCTGTGATCCTTTGCCCTCAGTATGGTGATGGATGTAAATGAGGCACTTAGGAGCATGGGGTTGAGAACATGCAGCCTGGCTAAGCAAACCAGAGAGGTCGGTAGAGTCCCTGTCAGCTACTGTTGTCCTCTTAGGAAGAACAAGTCTACCCCTTGGGACACTTCCATGACGACCATCTTCGTGTTTTCTTTCAAGCCAGGTCAAAGTACCATCCTCACATGGTAAGGCCCTGCTTTGTTAAAGCACAAAGTGGTGTGCCAAGGACATTACATCCCGTCAATCAGCCTCTTGACGATGACTCATAGGAGCTGAGGCACCACCACTGGCTTCTGTGGTGCAGCACGTGTAGCTCATGTTTTCTCCAGAGTTTCCCTGTGGAGGTGAGATCATTTCCCTCTGTGGGAACTTGACACTATGACCTTACTCAGTACCCCTGGATTTGAGCCCCTTGCTGAAGTGAGGTGTCCTCTACTTCCACACACCCAAACCTGGGGTTGTTGTCAGCTGCCCTTCGTCTCTTCTGTTGTTTGGTTGGTTTGGTTTGGTTTCGGTTTTATCTTCTGTGGAAGTACAGGGTAGAGGTACTGACAGATGGAGGCTCCATATTCCTTCCACTTTCTCTGTGAACTCTCCCCCTCATAAGCTACTTTCACATACATTTTGAGTGGATTCTACTTCTGAAGACACCAAGCTCAGGCAGTGTCCCTGAAACAAGGGTCGAACCTCGGCAACACAGAGAAGAACTAGGAAATACTTGCATGGAAATGATCCTATCATACTTTAAGTGTAAGGGACACAGTTTGGGATAAGAGGATAGGAAATTATATTTCTTGAAGGCAGAATATATTTCAGAACCCAATTTAAAAAAAAAAAAAGTTTGGCTTGGCACAATAGCACATGCTTGTAATCACAGCGCTGGGGAGGCAGAGATGAGTGTGGCCCCAGGCCTCTCTGGGAAGATGAGGCGGTCAGTAAACTGCTGTACCGCAGGTGTGGAGGTCTGAGTATGGACTGTAGCACACATGTCCATGCACAGCGTGGTGGCACTTGCTTTTAATCCCAGGGCTATGGAAGAGGGAATGGATGAGCAGATCCTGGAGCTCACTGACCAGTCAGCCTTAGAATCAATGAACCTCAGGTTCAGAGAGCCACCTTGTCTCAGAAACTCAAGGTGGAGAGAGCTCGAAAGATACCCAGTATTGACCTCTGGTTTCCATACACATATGAGCACATCCACATCCATCCAAGTACATAGCCCAGATACACAACATATGGGCACGTATGTGCAAACACACTCATACATTCAAAAATGCTACAGACAAAATCCAATCCTTCCTTTAAAAAAAAAAATTACAGTTTCTGTACTATTTTGATACTGAAGATGTGATACTGAAGACTTTGAACTCAAAGAAACCTATTTTTCCAAGAGCTGGGAGGAGCAACCTGTCTTTGTTTACCTGGGACTTTCCACTGTTCACAGTAGAAGCCCCACGTTCCAGGAAATGCCTTTAGTCCTGGGAATCGAGCACTTGTAGTCACCCAGCCCAGGACCCCAGGATGTGTTGGCAAGGAAGGCAGGGTCCTGGAGAGGAGGAAGTGGACGGGATTTTGCAAGACCACAGAAGGCAGGAGCTGGCATGAATCTCTACGACAGCTGAGACCATGTTCCCAGATGAGGAAAGAGTCCTAGAAGGTCAAGGGGGTTTTCTTTTCTTTCCCAAAAGCCTTAGCAAGAGAGCACAGCTGAGGGCTGGAGAGACTGCTCAGTGGGTAAAGTGCTTGTTACTTAAGTGTGAAGGCCAGAGATCTGCTCTCCAGAGCTGAATGCAGGGAGATCTCAGTGACCAGCCTGTAATTCCAGCCCTTGAGAGGCAGAGAAAAGATCAGTAGAGGAAGCTGGCTAGATAGTCTAGCCATATTCAACAAGAGATCTTACCTCCACATATAAGGAAAAGCAATCAAGGACAGCTGACTTCAGACTTTGGCCTCCACAAAATGTGTGTACACTTGCACACATAAGTGTGCCCTCACACATGAACACATATAGACATAAGTACAACACACACACACACACACACACACACGAAAAAGACAAAAGCTTTACCCAGCCAAGACCTTCTAGAATCTAAAGACCAAGTTCAGACCCTGCACACAAGAACCCGAGGAACCACTTCCATTCCATACAACTCACTAAACAGGCTAAGAGTGACCTTTCCACCTTGACTGGGAGAAGCCTGACCAGGTCAGAGTTGCTAGCTTCTGCCTAAGTCCACATCACAGAGAGAGTGGCAGCTGAGAGCCTGACTTGGAAATTCTGCTTCTAAAGGAATAACTGAGACTTTGAGCTGAACTTCTGAAGAAAACACTTTCTCTCCCTTGAGGAAAAACTGGCTCTTGATCCCTGCTGAGCCTTCTGTCTAAGTTACCATGCCACAGTCATACATACATGTGTGCTGTCACATGACTCACATGATCTCTGCTGAGCCTGCACTGTTACCATGCTACAGTCACACATACATGTGTGCTGTCACATGATTTACATGATCCCTGCTGAGCCTGCACTGTTACCATGCCACACTCACGCATACATGTGCTGTCATATGACCCACATGATCCCTGCTGAGCCTGCACTGTTACCATGCCACACTCACACATACATGTGTGCTGTCACGTGACCCACATGATCTCTGCTGAGCCTGCACTGTTACCTTGCCACACTTACACATACATGTGTGCTGTCCCATGACATACATGTGTGCTGTCCCATGACTCACAATAGACAGGATATTGTGTATATTGTGTATACTGCCTAGCTATCGATTAAGTAAAGAAAAGAAACTGTGACATGCGTAGTTTTAGTCAGAAGAACAAGATCATGTCATCTGGAGTGAAATAGGACTGAAGCTGGTGTTAAAATGAGCCAGTCTCAGACAAGAAGTGTGCTTTTTTTCTCTCATATGCAAAATATAGGTTTAAATATATATATGTAAATATAGAAACTATACATATTTATTTTATATATCACATTAATATAGAGGGGGTACATTAAAATGTACTTTTATTAAGTATTTGAGAACTGTATATATGCATATGTCTTTTGATCTTATTTACATTCCCAATTCTCCTAACTCCTCCTAGGTCCACCTAGCAGGGGCCACACATTTAAAGAAAACTGACTTTTCCTCTCCCAGAAATCAGTTGTCAGTATCTCCTCAGCTGGGGGGTGGTGGTTATTCATGAGTCCCCCTCCATGCTGGAATGTTGACTGACTTGATCTTGTGCAGATCCTGCACAGGTCTTGTGCAGGCAGCCACAGCTGTTGCCAGTTCATGTCCAGGGGACAGTATTTCCGTCTGGTTCTCCCTGACCTCTGACTCTTAGAAGCTGCCCACTCCATCTTCCAGGTTGTACCCTGAGCTTTCAGGGATGTGGGATGATATAGATAATGTGATCTGTGGCTGAGCACTCACACTTATTCTCTGCTCTTTAGCCAGTTGTGAGTTCCCACACTAACCGCTGTCCACCACACAAACTTCTCTGTCGAGGTCTGAGAGCCGCACTAGTCCTCAGATGTAGATTTAGAGGGTAGTCTGATACTACCATTTAACTACCAATTTCCTTTTCATGTCCTGTGACAAACGTGTGTCAAATAGGGTATATTCATCAAGTTCTGTTGGGCAGCAAGATCAATGATCTGGGGGTCTCTGAGACATTCCTGACCAACAGCTCAAGTGGAGGTATTCCATAACTGGCACTGAGCTTTGGATTTGGAAACCTGTGGCTTCAGGGAGAAGCATCATATCCTTTGTTGGGTAGCTCCTATTAAACTCTTTTATAAGAAAGAAAAAAAAAAAAACAGGCAGACATCACCAAGCTTGGTGGCACATCTCTTTTAATTTTCTAAATGTATTTGCTTTATTATTTTAAATGTATTCATGTTTTGCCTGAATGTATGTATGTGCACCACGTACGTGCCTTTGAGTGTTTCAAATCCCCTGGAGCTAGAGTTTCAGACAGTTGTGAGCTGCCATGTGGATGCTGGGAATCAAACCTGAGTCTTCCGCATGAGTAACAAATGCTCTTAAACACGGAACCAACTCTCCAGACCTAGACAATCCTTTAATTCCAGCACATGGGAGATCTATGAGCTCAAGACCAGCTGATGGCCTGTTCAAAAATCCTTAGTGTTATCCTCCCACGCACATACTCCCTCTTCCACTCTACCTCCCTGTCCCTCTCCCCACTTAAACATCCTTGCCTGTTATCCCCTTTTACCTGAAGGGTTACTGTTACGAAGCCAAAAGATGGATAAAAGAAAGAAAGGTGGGCCAATAGATCATAATGGGGAAAGACAAATACTATGTTTTCTTGCAGGGAATCTAGAGGTATGTGTGTGTCTCGCTGTCTATTTGTGTTCTGTCCATGTCTGTCTGTGTGTGTGTTTCTTCATGTCTCTGTGTGTCTGTCTGTGTCTATTTTTCTGTTTATCTGTGTGTGTGCCTGTCTATCTGTGTCTGTCTGTCTACCTGTGTGTGTATGTGTGTATCTGTCAGTGAGTCTCTCTCTCTCTCTCTCTCTCTCTCTCTCTCTCTCTCTCTCTCTCTCTCTCTGTGTGTGTGTGTGTGTGTGTGTGTGTGTGTGTGTATGTGTGTGTGTATGCAAATAGTCCTAAAGGTCTGAGGAAAAAGGAGTGGTTAAAACCTGGATCTTACCTATGCTTACCTATGGAAAAGAAAGGGAAGAGGCTGTCCTGAGGACAAATGGTACAGTTTGGGCTCCCCTCCACCAGTGTGTCACACCCAGGAGGCCCTCTTAGTGCAGCTGGTTTATTCCTTCCCTCCAGCTGTCATAGCATGTTAGTACATAGTTGGGCAGCTGAAAACAAAGCAAATGCATTCCCCCACCATTCTGGAGAGCAGCGTTGGTTTACACTGCAGACTCCTCGCCTCTTTCAGCTTCTTGTAGCAACAAGGCATGTGGCAACATGCCTCTAGCTTCTGCCCATGTCACATCCCTTCTCCCTCGTCTCTGTGTCTCATCTCCTAAGGACACCAGCCACTTGACTTCGAGGTCAGCCATAAATCTGGAGACAAGGGCATCCAAAGTCCTATTAGAGCTTCATTGAACCTGCTTCCACATAAATCCTATGCACAAGCAGAGGCAATTGAGAACTGTGCAAATTTGGGGGGAATGGTCCTAGTACATCGGAAAAGGGTACTGGAAGACTTCCTGTGGCACATCCCTCATGAGGAAATGCAAGTCTCCAGAGGCTCTACCTCACAAGTGTGGAGGCCAGGCCTACAAGGAGCTACTGAAGGCAACCTTGCTTATCATGGCGAAATTGTTTGCAAAAACTGACAGGTTAGCTGTCCTAGCAAACTTTCACAGAAAGAAAACTTTATCCTGAGATCTTCATGGAATTGCTTAATTTCCCAGTTGTTAAATGATCTTTAAGCTGAGCTTAGTGGCTCACACCTTTAATCCCAGCACTTGGGAGACAGAGGCAGTCAGACCTTTGAGTTTGAGGTCTACATAATAAGTTCTAGGACAGCCAGAGTATATAGTGAGATCCTGCCTCAAAAAAGAAGGGAAGAGAGAGAGAGAGAGAGAGAGAGAGAGAGAGAGAGAGAGAGAGAGAGAGAGAAAGAGAGAGAAGGAAGAAAAGGAAGGAAGGACAGAAAGAAGGAATTAAACAAAAGAGGAAAAACAAATACATTTATGTGTCTATGTATGTATATGTGTGTATGTATGTATATAAATGTGTGTATGTATATGTGTATGTATGTATGAATATACAAATATGTGCGTGTGTGCGTGTGTGTGTGTGTGTATGTATTGCATGTTTGTTGGCTGTGTTTGCTTTGTCGCTTTGGCAGGGCCCTATGGTCACTTCCTATTTCAGCATAGATACCCCTTGGCTTTCAGAGTCATTAAGATAAACCCATAACTTGAGGATATTGTAAGTAAAAATGTGCTTAATAATTTAACATCCTGAGCATCATAGCATGGCATGCTTGCCTTAAACTGGTTCAGAACACTGCTAGAGTTTGACACAATCATATAACACAAAGCCTGTTTTGTAATAAAGTGCAGTCTATTGAATGATGTCCTCAGATTGAAGACAGGAATAGTCAAATGGCACACAAGCATTAGTATATAGTCACCAGAAAAATATAGCTTCTCCCCAATGCATATGGCTTTTGCACCATCATAAAGCTGAAAGTTGACAGGGCAAACCATTCCAGGTTCAAGAACCTTCCAGCCAGTGATCCCAGTATCTATCTACAAGATCCTCATTCATGTGCTCACATGCCTGGGCTCAGTCTCACAGGATTAGGCTATGGTATTGTACAGTTGTCTTACAAATAAGACAACTGTATGCTCTCCTTCACTACCTGGTCAGATGATGCAGAATTGATCACAGGAGACCTGAAAATCATTGCAAGTTTCTGACTTTCTCTAACTACAGGATCATCTTTAAGTACAAACCATGAAAGTTAATATGTGTTCATCCAAACCCAGAATTTATTATGTCAAAATTTCTCAGTCTAAGAGGAAAAAAAATCACAAAGTATCTTCAGTGATTTACATAATAAAGTAAAATTTAGTATCAAACTGTGGATATTTTATTACTTCTCCCCACCTTTTCCTAGCTTCACATCATTTTAGCAGCAGGAATATGCTCTGTCTACCCTTAGCAGATAGTAGCATGATCAGGAGTTTAAGTGTTAAGGAGCTCATATCCTTCCCCTTTTTGCCAACAATGAGCTATCTTCTGTATCAGTTCCCTCTGGGAATTTCATCCTGAGAGGAAGCTCACTGAGATTTGGGAAGTTTCAAAGGGATGCTGTTAAGATGCTGGAAGTAAACAACTCACAAGTCTCAATACTCCTGGAAACCGAAAACATGGCAGATATACAAGATCTCCCCGACTCAAGGTTATAAGGTAGTAAGCATTGCTGTGGGGACTCAGATAAGCATAGCTGTGTAAACGGGATTCCTGAATTCATCAAGCTGATGGCCAGTTCTGCCGAGAGCCCCAAGGTACCAGTTTTAATAAATCTTCACCCTTGCTGGATAGGACATTTAGTGATGCAAATGCATTTGTATAGTCTCTGCTCCTTTATGTAACCCCAATATACTATTGGCCGCCAAGTTGACTCTGATCTGTCTGTTATCAGTTCCCTAGCTGTGGTTGAATAGACCTTTCTGTTATGTGTCTGAGAGAATAGAGATACACACACATATGCACAATGCTGATTCTATAAGATTATTAATAGAGCCTGACTATTCCTATTGCCTAGTGGTATAGCCATTGCTCATATGTTTATGATGATGCTTATATGAACTGGCTGCACTGACAGTTGTATGAAAGTATAGATAGGACTTGAGAAGTTTCGGTGAAAACGAGATTTGCTATGCAAGCCTGAGGACCTGAGTTCAGATCCCCAGTGCCACATAAAAAGCTGGGTGTGGTAGTGTGTCTATATGCCCAACACTTGGGACTAAAGCAGTCAGATCCTGGAAGGTTGTGGGCCAGCCAGCCTAGCTGAAGCAACAAGCTTCAGGTTCAGCGAGAGACCCTGGAGGAGTAATAGAAGGAGATGCCTAATGTTCACTCTATCCTCTTTGTGCATATGCATGGGTGAGGGAACACACACACACATACCACATACACAATACACACAGGAAGTAGAGTACTTACAGTTACTTACAGTGTACAATTCTTAATACTGATGATAGCTGACCATGCTGCTCTTCTCTTTTATACTAAATTTTCTCGTGATTTTAGAATACACTACTTACCTAATGAAAGGGCATGTGATGCAGCATGCCATGCTCCACCAGCATCCAGGTGCCATGATAGCATCTGAGGCTGTCTGGATGTGGTGTCCTGCATGTGTGGCTGTTCGCACAATGAAAATGACGAAGTGTGAACGTTGACATCTTTCGGGGACTGAGACAAGATGGTTTTAAAACATAAAACACAGCCAAGTATTTACGAGGCCCAGTCTTTCTTAAAAGTTAAAATAATTTCTCAGGTATTTTAACTTAACTTTAAACATGAAAGTTTTCTCTTACAGTTCAGGAGGTCAGAAATCTGAAGCCAGCTTAGACAGCAAGGGCGGCCCACCAGAAGCTCCCAGAAGAATCTGTTTCATGCTTTTACTTTCTTTAATTATTCCTTTTTTCTTTCCTCCTCATTTTTTCCTTCTTCCTCCTCCTCTCCCCCCCCTCCTCCTCCTCCTCTCCCTCCTCCTCCTCCTTCTCCTTCCACCTCCTACTTGAGGTTAGCCTCCAACTTCAGATCTTCTTGGCTCTGCCTCCTGAGTACTGGTCTAAGTGTATATCACCACATATGGCATTGTTCCTTGCCCCTTTTAGCTTTTTTTAATAAAAAAATTAATTAAACCAAGCAGTGGTGGTGCACTCCTTTAATCCCAGCACTTGGGAGGTAAAGGCGGACAGATACTGAATTTGAGGTCAGCCTGCTCTATAGAGTAAGTTCCAGGACAGCCAGGCTACACAGAAACCCTGTCTCAAAAACAAACAAAATTTTAATTAAAATATAATTTCAACCTTTCCTGCTTCCTTTTTCTAACACCAATCCTTTTATGTCCCCAACTCCTACCTCCCTCTCAAATTCATGGCCTCTTTTTAATTGCTAACTATATATATATATATATATATATATATATATATATATATATATATATATATATATATATATACCTGGACTGTAGAACTCAAGCCCCACCTTTATGACTCATGGACAAAAGGTTCTAGAGCCTCCCAGAACAACAGCATCAGCTGGGGACCAAGTGTTCAGGCACAGGACTCTCTGCAGCACCTACATCTCTCTAAGAGACTCAGTCTAAAACATAACTCCATCGCATTACAGAGGCTTCTGTCCTCAGATTTCCCTTACAATGGGCTGAGTAGGAGTGAATGGCGGCGTCTAGACAGTGAGGAGCTCGAACTTGAGCCTCTGGTGTGTTGCCTGAGCCACATTTTCTTATGTAAAGTTGGATAACAAAATGCTGCTCTAAAGATCTAGGGAGCTGAGACCGGTGGGAAGCATCACAAATACCTGGGAACCCTCATGTTATTCCTATCCCCTCTTCCCTCTGGCAGTGTTGGTTTTCAAATCACATCCTCTTACCTCCCACACCCACAAGGGCAAGACTTGACTGTGAGTGGCAGGCTTCACTGCAGAAGCAGTTTCTCCTCCCCTGCCAACTTAAAAGAGGATGCAAGGAATTGCTAATAAGTTGGAGGTGCTGCACAATACAGGGTACCCAGCTTCCCTCTCATCATCCAGGAAGACGGAAACTCCCAGCATACTTGCTGTACAGTACCACACCAGTGTACCAGGGACCTCTCAGCTTCCTCCTGTCTAGCTTCCTGCCAAGTAAGTAAACATCTCTCTGACAGGGAATTTATCCCAGACAGATCACTAGGTTTTAGAGGGAGGGCAGACTCCTTGTGCGGCTCCTCATCTCTCACTCATCCTCCACACTTCGCCTTGCAAGCTGTCTACTTGAAAATGCAAATCAAGAGGCAGGAGAGAGGGCTCAGCAGTTAAAAGCAATAAGTGCTCTTATAGAGAACCCATGTCAGCAGGCTGTCTCTAACTCCAGCCCCAGAGCACTTGATGACCACCTTTGGTTTTCACGAGCACCTGTGTTCACACACACACACACACACACACACACACACACACACACACACTTTTGAAATCGTTTTTTAATGCAAATCATACTTGCTTGTATCTCTTAAACCCTTGATATTCCCCAACAAGAGAGTGTGATTATCTGATGGCACCAGAACATTCCTTAAGGCCCCACTGGACTCTAACATGAGTACCAGCTATCCCCCTTTCCTTATCTGCTGACAGTCCCTTGACCACTTTGCAGACTGCCTCTCTCTGACATCCTTTGCTTTTGACCCTGCAGTAGCTTAGCACCCAAGTTTCAAAGCCTTAGCTAATGATGCTATAGCCCCAGTGACCTAAGCCTCCAGAGAGCTACGATTGCTGAAGCCACCCATGTTTGGTGATTGATTTTGCTCTGTGCTCCCTCATACTGGATTCCTACCGGGGTTGATGCTACTTCACACTGAAAAAAAAAACACTAAGTATTTTTCATGAAAAGATTCCCCCCCCTCCCCGGACAGTGACAGTGCCCACTTTACTTTGTTTAACCAAAGTCTTAAAAGCGCCCAGTAGGAGAAGTGGATTCAAGTGAATTTTGAGAATCTCCATCCCTCCTCCCAGCTGACCTGTGCTATGCTGGTCTGAACAAGTTCTTGCATCTGGAAAGCAACCAAGAAGGGCGGCCTCTTGTGAATTACCTCTCACAGTAGCTAAACTGTCAAGCAAACCAGTCTAGAACCTTCTGAAACCATCAGGAAGGGCAAGTGTGACAGGAGCTGGTGTCTGGGAACTCATCGCTGATGTTTTTCAGCCAAGGGTTTCTTGATTAATGGTTTTGTAAAACATTAGTCAGAAAGAGAAAAACAAATGAATGTGGTGTTCTCTGCTTCCTGAGTGCCTACTGACCATCACGTATAACCGATTGTTATTTTGGCACCTGGCAGCGTCTCCTCTTTACCCAGCCCTGTTTAATTGTTGAGAGAAATTCAACAAGCCCATCTAAGGAAACAATTGTAATGAAGTGTGCATCATGTCACAAGTCTTGAAGAAGGATCACATACTAGATGGTCACCATCTGTCTGAGTGCTTGTGAGCACTGTTTATTTCCTTTATTTCCTGCCCTTAGTTTTGAAATGGAGGATTACAACCAGAGGAGATGGATAGATGGCTAGCGACTAAGAGCACTTGTTGCTCTTATAGAGGACCCAGGTTTGATTCCCAGCAACTACATAACTGTCTACAACCACCTATAATTCTAGTTTCAGGAGATCCAAAACCCTCTTCCAGTTTCCATGGGCACCAGGCATGCATGTGATGCACAGGCATACATGTAGTCAAAACACATAAAATTTAAAAAGAAATTTTGCTGTTGAGCTTTGGACATAGCAGTTTCTTATAATGTATTTCCAGTAACAGGATCAATGGATCACTTGGCACCAGCTACAATCTCACCCTCACAACATCTTGGTGTGATAGCAACCACCATTCCCACTGTATGGATATGAAAAAGGAACTTCATCTTAGCTAATTAGCCAATAAGTGACTGAGCCAGGATTTGAACATTATACTCTGACTTCAGAGTCCATGCTCTTAACTACTGTGTTCAATGCTTACCTCCTCTCACGCTGACTCTTGATCTCTGATTCTCCTGGCCAATAGAATCCCATCGCCCAGAGACGCTCTGACAATGGCTCCCTCTGCACTTTGTTAAATCAACAGTAGCTCTCCATAGCAGCCTTTTCCAGCCATGCTCAATGCTGCATACAAAGTCTTCCTCCAAATTGCCTGTTGCTCGATTCCCTGAGCTGATCCTTGACCCTGAGACCTATTCTTCCACAAGACATCAATAAGATGTTGAAGATGTCTTGGCCTTGAATTATAAGCGGGGTTCAGAATGGAGTCTGGGTCATGAGTATAAAAAAATAAGGTACCCAGCATCCTGGCCATGCTTGTTTATGTCAAATGTGTTCTGAATAAGTATCCAAACTCCCCACTGGGCAAGTCTTTGGAGCTGAACTTGGATCTTCTTTTCCTTTTGAGACTAGGAGAAGAGTGACAACTAGTCTGGAGGCCGCGAGATGTTTCAGGGGATAATAGTGCTTGCTGTCGAGGCTGAATGACATGATTTAGTGCCCCAGTACCCATGTAAAAAGTCAAATGCAGTAGCATGTATCTGTAATCCCAAGATTCCTGCAGCAGGATAAGAGGCCAAGACAAGTAAATCGTGTGGAAGCTTGTGAAACAGCTCGCCTAATTACAACATCATGGAAACGAGATACCCTGCATCAGCAAGTCGAGAGGAAAGAACGGAGTCCCGAAGTTAGTCATCTGATGTCCACATGTGCACCATGGCTCACACGTGGCTATACTCACATACTCAAGATCACTACAGCCATAGTGTCCCTGTGGAAACCCAGACCTCGATAGCGCTACTCAAGCTTGTTCCTAACCTGTATACGACACGCTCCGTTTCAGAAGTGTTGGCTGTGGTTTGGCTCTCTTTTTCTCTTTGTCCTAGCCTCTCATTTCTGGGATTTGTGTGAGAGTTTTGAACAGGAATCAATCACCATTTAGCACAAGACTAGAAAGTAAACACGGTGGTCTTACAGGCCCCACAGTATCTGGGACAACTACTCAGCTTCTACATAAGGTAAGAGTTCAGAGGGGAGTTTTCCACCAAAACTTTATGTCTATAGAGAACTGAATTGTCTATTGTAGGATCAAAGTTCTGAGCCCACTTCTGGGTTTGATATCCTACCAAAACCCACCAATCTCTTGCCAAGAAGTGCTTGCTGACAGGAGCTTGATATAGCTGTCTCCTGAGAGGCTCTGCCAGAGCCTGACAAATACAGAGGCGGATGCAGCCAACCATCGGACTAAGCACTGGGACCTCAGTGGAGGAGTTAGGGGTAGGACTAAAGGAGCTGAAGGGGTTTGGAACCCCGTAGGAAGAACAACAATATCTACCAACCAGACACCCCAGAGCTCCCAGGAACTAAACCACCAACCAAAGAGTACACATGGAGAGACCCATGGCTCCTGCTGCATATGTAATAGAGGATGGCCTTATCTGGCTTCAATGGAAGGGGAGGCCCTTGGTCCTGTGAAGGCTTAATGCCCCAGCACAGGGGACTGCTAAGGGCAGTGAGGTGGTAGTGGGTGGGGGAGTGGGGGAGCACCCTCATAGAAGCAGGGCAGAGGGGAAAGGGATAGGGGGTTTGCTGAGGGGAAACTGGGAAGAGGGATAACACTTAAAATGCAAATAAGTAAAATAACCAATAAAAAATTAAAAAAAAAACAAAACACCAATCCCTGACCAAAATTCTACCAATCCCTGGGATTGGCTTTAAATCATACAGACACCCTCGCCCTGGAAATCTCCACCCTAGAAAACAAGAAACCCATGTAAAGCCTGCCTCCTGCTCAGCAGTTCTCTGCTGCTTCGTGCCCAAGCAATAAATAAATCTCAATAAATCTCGTGTGTGTGTGTGTGTGTGTGTGTGTGTGTGTGTGTGTGTGTGTGTGTGTGTTGTGCCTTTGTGATATTCTTTGGCTCCCAACTTCCAAGATACCTTTTCCCTCAGAGCTGCAACACTTGCACTGGGAAGCCTTTCCCCTCAGAGCTGTAATGCACATAAAAATAATATTTTGCCAACTATTTTAAAGGTAAAACTAATTCTTCGTTTATGATGTAGGTACAAGTTTGCCTTACCTTTTGACATTCACAGGAAATGATGTTGCTGTCTATAAAATTCATATTCAAGAACAATAAAAAAATGATGGGTCTGTGGAGGTTGCTCAGTAGTTATGTACTTGCTGTGCACTTGTGAGGCCTGAATTTCAGTTGTCCAGAGCCAACATAATTGTCCAGTGGGTGTGGTGCCTGTAATTCTAGCCTCTGGAGGTAGGAACAGCAACACTACCCATCTCCATGAATTCTAGGTTTGACTGAGAGACACTCCCTCACTGAATAAGGTAGGAAGAATGATCAAGAATATTTTCCAACATCAACACACACACACACACACACACACATGCAATCCACACGTGTGCTCACACCAATGCAAGCGTGCATGCTACAGACATATGTTCACACATGGTGGAGTGAGAGGGAGGGGGAGAGAAAGAGAGAGAGAATGAGAGAGAGAGAGAGAGAGAGAGAGAGAGAGAGAGAGAGAGAGAGAGAGAGTAAACAAGTTTGTGATCTTGTGTTGGTCTGTATTCAAAGCTGTCCTTAACTGGGTGTAACCCACAGGTCATGGGCTGGTCATGGGCTGGTCATGGGCTGGTCATGGCTGATAGAGTCTATAGCATTCTTAAGGTTGTGAAAGTGTTGTTACCATCTGCCTCTAAAATAACTCCATTCTCCAAGAATGAAACTCCATTCCCATTAACAATTTTAACAGTATGAAAATGACTCTTGGACCTGCAATGTGGGTCAGTGAGTTAAGGAACTCAGAGCACGGACCTGCGGCTTCAGTTCAGTGCGTCAGTCCCACATGAAGGTAAGAAAGAATTGTCTCAAAGTTGTCCTCATTTACATGTATGGCTCATATACTTCATAACTCACATGCAAAGCATGCACATTCAATAACATATATTTTTAATTTGAAAAGAAAACCAGTCACTTAAGAGATCACAAGGTTTAGGTTTTTGATCTGGAATGTTTACCAACCCCAATTGTCAGCTGGGGTGAGATTGGTCTATGCATTAGACAAGTGCTTCTTGACCCAGAGTTAAACCTGGCCATCTGAGACTTAAGGCCAAGATGACTCCTCTGGAAACAGTGTATGTCCTGGCTCTGTGGCTTCTTTCCTCCATCTCCATTCCTGTTCTCAGGCCACCCTTGGCAAGGGTTCAGAGCCTGGTCACTTCCGTTTGCGTCTGAACTTTGCGGTATAACCCCTTGGAGAGCTTGGCCTGTAGAGGAGGAAGGTTTGACAATCGCCTAGAGCCTTGACTCACTTTTGCCAAAGGGCAAATGTCTATGGAACGATTTCCTAAGGGAAGTTAAGAGGATTCAGTGGAATCATGAGGCCTCTCGGACAACAGCAACTCAACCGGAAACCATTCCGATGGGGGAGCTGGAAGCAACCGAGAGTAGGGGTGGGCAACAGAGGAGACCTTCCAAGGGTGGACCAGACAAGGATGGATAGAAAGCCTACCTTCAGATAAAAGTGGTGCTTGTCCATCTACAGCACATCTCTCAAATTCCATCTTTAAGCACCTTATCCAGAAAGATGATAAGGTAAAGTCTCTTTTAGATTAAAACTAAAGCAAGTTTTAGATATTTTAAGTAATCTGCTCCAAGTTGTTTTCTTATTCTAGGAGGGGAAGTTTTGAGTTCTGCTAAATATTGTTTTTCCAAATCCTCTGTTTGTCTTAGGAAAGTCCCAGGGCTCTTGTTCTCATTTGCATGTTGGCTTGTTCAGCTAGGCATCTCAGTTGAACTCTGTCCTTCCCATTTTATGTGCTGCCTGGGAAAAGGAAGCCCACAGTGTTGGAGGATCAATAGCAGGAACCTGCTCTAGAGCAGGAGGTTAATGCCTTTGCAGGGAGGGTGAAGGGAAGGGAAGAGAGGCAGGGTACCACAGAGACGATCCCTATTGCTACAAAAGACATCGGGGGTACTTGCTGTGACTCACGAGGTGGCAGAAGGAAAGAGACAAGTTACCACATGGTCATAAAATAATCCCATGGGACACATATCAGCTCCACTATAAACATTTCGGGTTCCCAGAATCTGGGAGATAGTGGAGCTGGTCACAGAACCATTGTCCACTTACTATGTAAACTATATTCACATTATGGATTTAAAAATAATGTCTGTTTATACATCATAAATAGAAAAACAGACAGTAAAAATTATTTATAACTAAAAATTTAAATAGAGTTGCCAGATGATACAGAAATTCTTCTAACATTTGTCTAAAAAACCTATAACTAGGACTCAAATACATACATGTGCATTATGTTAACACATTGTTGTTCACATATCAACCAAATGGAGGCAATGAACCAAGTGTTAATAGAAAATGAGAAAGCTAACACATGTAATGTCTGGCTTTAATAGAAAAGGAGTGTTGGCATATGCTACAATATGGGTGAGCCTTGAAGACATTGTATTATGTGAAATAAGCTGACACACATACAAATAAAATCCTGACAGAGGATAGAAATAATGGAGAGCATCATTTTCCATTCCTGCATTATGAAGTTTCAGTTTTTGTACTCTAAAGACATGCTTGTAGTCTATTTTGTAGAAAAGAATCTGCAAGCACATGTTATCGACAGGTAGCTAAGCAAACACACCTGGCAATCACCTGTTCTGCATTAACCCTCCCTGTTCCCATAGAACCCTGGAGGAGTACAAGGTTGACGCCAGTAGGACCTAGCTTGACTGGAGGCTTCAAAGATCACCTAAGCCCTGACATCTGCCGGATGAGGGAGCACTACAAAGGAAGTTAGCATGAGAAGCAAAGAGATCACAAGTCTCAAAAATGTGACTGACTACATGACCAGAGGGGCAAGACAGAGCTACAGAATGACTGTTGCTTCCCAACCCTCCTCCCTATAGCCTGGCTGGACATGAGATGGAATTAGATCTCTAGGATATGAATCCACTGTCGGCTCTGCCGGACTGCTCTGAGTAAAGTACACTCTTAAAACTTAATTCCCAGCTCTGCCCACTGAAGTCTGATGCTGACAGACCGATCAGATTCTCCTTACAAGACCATGGGTTGTGTGATTCTTTGTGAGGGATTTGGAGGAATCGAATTCTAGAGGCAGGAAGTAGGACACTTGTTTCTAGGCTTTCTGGGAAGAAGACAGTGACAGGGAGTTTCACTTGGATGAATGAGAGCATTCTAAATGATGGTTGGTGGCTGTGGTTGCATAGCCATGGGAATACACTTGCTGACACCAAATGATACCTTAAAATGGCAAATTTTATATTTTATTTTATATAAAAGTATAGCCATTATCAAAAGACTATATAACTTACAATCCAGAAATTGTACGTGGTTGGGCAAGAAACCAATTAAACTTCGTGTGTCAAACATGAGATGAAGACATGAAAGAAAGAGGGAGACTTAATGAGAAGAAGGGTTCCAACAGGAAAGGGAGGGGGTGAAAGATGAGAATGGAGGCAGAAAAAAATGACTACAACTCATTGTATAAATGTAGGAGATTATTCAATAAATTAAAATTCTTAAAAGAAAATTATTGTTGAAAGAAATTACAGAAGATGTAAGTCAATCAAGAGAAAACCATGTTCATGAATTATAAGATCTACTATTGTTTAGACAGCAAAACAAATCAAATTGCCCCATTTGCCCATAACAAAACAAAACAAACCAACAAACAAAGAAACCCCCCCAAATTGAAAAAGAATATTCACTATCTATCATGACCAAAATGGTTATAAACTGATAAACAGATGAATAAATCTACATTAACAAATCTATACAGTGTAGAATTATTCATAGAACGAACACCATACTAATACACACTACACTACAAATGGACCTTGGAAATACTTCACTAAATGAAAGCAGGCAGGAGAGACCACATCTTCCATTCTTTGACACAAAAAATGTAAAAAGTAGCTAGTTCTTGCCCAGGGCTAAGGAAGGTAGGAGACAGAGAGTAACTGATAATGGCCCACGGTTTCTTTCCAAGCATCAAGAATGTCCTAAAATTGATTACTTTGTGAGTCTGACACCAGGTAGTTTATCCCAGGTGTATTTAAGAAGAGCACAATTTGGAAAAAGTTTCCTGATGACAATTAACTCAATCCCATGTACACAACAAAGCTTAAGACAATATTGCATTGAAATTCTTATAAAGGGCAAATGACATTTTCCATAAGGATAGGTTCTATAGATTAACTGAGGAAGTGGGCTCAAGGTAAATAATGTTCTGGGAAAGAATCAAGCTATAGATTGACTGAGATAAAAAAGCTCAAGATTGCCTTTGCGTTCTCTCTCCCTCTCCCAACATGGCGGCCTCAGCAAAAAAGAAGAATAAGAAGGGGAAGACCATCTCCCTAACAGACTTTCTAGCTGAGGATGGAGGAACTGGTGGAGGAAGCACCTATGTCCCCAAACCAGTCANCTGGGCTGATGAAACAGACGATCTGGAAGGAGATGTGTCAACAACTTGGCATAGTAACGATGATGATGTGTACAGGGCGCCTCCAATTGACCGTTCCATCCTTCCCACTGCTCCACGGGCTGCTCGGGAACCCAATATCGACCGGAGCCGTCTTCCCAAGTCGCCACCCTACACTGCTTTCCTAGGGAATCTGCCCTATGATGTGACAGAAGACTCCATTAAGGATTTCTTTAGAGGATTAAATATCAGCGTTGTACGCTTACCACGTGAACCCAGCAATCCAGACAGGTTGAAAGGTTTTGGCTACGCAGAATTTGAGGACCTGGATTCTCTGCTCAGGGCTTTGAGTCTCAATGAAGAGTCTCTAGGTAACAGGAGAATTCGAGTGGATGTTGCTGATCAGGCACAGGATAAAGACAGGGATGACCGTTCTTTTGGTCGAGATAGAAATCGGGATTCTGACAAAACAGACACAGACTGGAGGGCCCGTCCTGCCACAGACAGTTTTGATGACTACCCACCTAGAAGAGGCGATGATAGCTTTGGAGACAAGTATCGAGATCGTTACGATTCAGACCGGTATCGGGATGGGTATAGGGACGGATANCGGGACGGCCCTCGCAGAGACATGGACCGCTATGGGGGCCGGGATCGCTATGATGACCGAGGCAGNAGAGACTATNACCNAGGCTATGACTCCAGGATAGGCAGTGGCAGAAGAGCATTTGGAAGTGGGTACCGGAGAGATGATGACTACAGAGGAGGTGGGGACCGCTATGAAGACCGCTNTGACAGACGGGACGATCGGTCATGGAGTTCCAGGGATGATTACTCGCGGGATGACTATAGGCGTGATGACAGAGGTCCCCCCCAGAGACCCAGACTCAACCTCAAGCCTCGAAGTGCTCCTAAGGAGGATGACGCCTCCGCCAGCACCTCCCAGTCCAGCCGGGCGGCCTCCATCTTTGGAGGGGCGAAGCCTGTTGACACAGCTGCTAGGGAAAGAGAAGTAGAGGAACGGCTACAGAAGGAGCAGGAGAAGCTGCAGCGTCAGCTGGATGAGCCAAAACTAGACCGCCGGCCCCGGGAGAGACACCCAAGCTGGCGAAGTGAAGAAACTCAGGAAAGAGAATGGTCGAGGACAGGAAGTGAGTCATCGCAGACTGGGGCCTCGGCCACATCTGGCAGAAATACACGAAGGAGGGAGAGTGAGAAGTCTATAGAAAATGAAGCCCTCAATAAAGAAGACGACTGTCACTCTCCAACCTCTAAGCTTCCTAAACCTGACCAGCCGCTAAAGGTCATGCCAGCCCCTCCGCCAAAGGAGAATGCGTGGGCGAAGCGAAGCTCTAACCCTCCTGCTCCATCTCAGAGCTCAGACACAGAGCAGCCGTCCCCTACAAGTGGTGGAGGGAAAGTAGCTCCAGTTCAGCCCCCTGAGGAAGGACCATCAAGTAAAGATGGAAATAAAGTTGATGTGGTGAATGCCACACAAGGCCAAACTGGAAGCTCCAGCCGTGGTCCCTGGGACGGAGGGAACAGAGACCACTGGAAGGAGTTGGATAGGAAGGATGGCAAAAAAGATCAAGACTCCAGATCTGCACCTGAGCCAAAGAAACCTGAGGAGAGTCCGGCCTCCAAGTTCAGTTCTGCAAG
>NC_034590.1:55616902-55629692 GCF_900095145.1 Mus pahari | reverse complement strand
AAAAAAAAAAAAAAAAAAAAAAAGAAAGTATGTATGGGAGTATGTTCCTCCATAAATGTCTACCTAGCCTCTGCCTTTCCTTAGCATGTGCACATAGAGGGCCAAAAATCAGTCTCCCTTTCTATACTTCATCCTCATCCTTCAGTTCCAAGTCCACCAATAACTAGTCCATAGTGACATAAGTCAGACACTTGTGCTGCCCTTAGGAAGCTGGTAATGACCTTCAGAATGATGGTTTTACTGTTTGCCACTCCACCTCCTTTTGCATTTTGGCTGTATGTTAGCATGAGATGAGGGAAGGGCACTATGAAGATTCACAGATCATTTTAGGGGCTTTAGAGTAGCCACCTTGTCCCCAGGTTCCAGTGCTATATATGTAGGTATCTGCCTATCATCATGCTTTCTATCCCCTGTTAGGGACTACTCTCTCAAAGTAGGAGTTATGGCTGATGTTCTCTAGACAAACCTGGCCCATGCTGTAAAAGGAAACAAACTGTGGACTAATGCCAGCATACCTTTAGTCTTCCAGTGTGATCCCCAGACCAGCAGGATTGGCATCACCTAGGAACTTGTTAGAAGCAGCCTACCTAAGACCTCTGGAGCCAGAAACAGTGATCTGTGTTTTAACCCAAGTTAATAAAATGCTTACCTAATATGTATGAAGCCTGGGTTCAATCCCTAGAACCACATAAACTGGTCATGGTGACATGTTTATAATCTCAACATGAGAGAGGTCAGAAGGATCAGAAGCTTAAAGCCTAGACTATCAAAAGGGGGTGATATTTATTTTATGCATGTGTGTGTCCAAATATATATATATATATATATATATATATATATATATATATATATATATATATGCATGCATGCTCTATGTGTGCACAAGTGCCCAAGGAGACCAGAACATGCCAGATCACTAGAAGCAGAGTTGATTATTAGTCACCATATGGATGCTGAGAACCAAACCTAGATCCATTGCAAGAACAGAAAGTGCTCTTAACCACCGAGCCATCTCTCTAGCCTCTAAGTAGTCATTATTAAAAAAAAAATTATAGAAGCACAGAATGAACTAAACTGTGTTTAAAATAAAAGTATTTAAAACTCACCATCTCCAAACTATCTTATTCAGCTAGCATCAAAGCTCTTGAGATTGAATTCATCTATATGTGGTGTTTGGCTCTTAAGAATCTCTTCCCAGACCTGTGCAGTGAAAAACATGGGTAGTTTGAAAGCAGCCACAAGTGGGATATTTACAGCATGCAGGTCAATAAGCTCTCGGACCAGAGCACTTCACCCCTCAGCTTTTCATCCCAAGAGAGAGTATTTATTTTCCTGATTACTTCTGCTTGTGAGGCTACAGAAGTTGAGATTTGATGCATCCAGAACTCAAAAGAGCCCTCAGAGAGATGTTACATGTTGGAGCTCAGTATCACTGTGATAAAGAAGGTCAGCTTGTGGAAGGTCCATGGAAACACCTTGTGTGGTAGCTCATATCATGGGAAGACATAGTAAGACATGGGAAAGGAGTTCCAGCACTTCTCAGAATCAGTCACCTCAATGAAATCAGGGGGGAAAAAACCAGCAAATAAATATCAAAAGGCAAGAAGGGAACAGAGTGGCCAACTGAGTTCACACCCCATTCTCACCACACCCATGGACCGCTCGTTACCAGCCGATCAGCCACATGTGGGATGGAGATCCAGGGCTGCCAGAACCTCTGATTTCTTCCAGCTAAGCTAAACCACAAAGAGATGTACCTATCTTCAGGAAATAATAAGGCTAAACAAAACCAGTGTCAGCCAGCAAACAACTAATTGAACTTATCCTCCAGTGTGAGCATCTCAGTGGGACACATGAAAACATGCCCACAGAAGGAGCAGAGGCTCTACATGACAGAGTGGCTGTGGTTATACCTCAATGGACTGTTGACCCGAACAGCTAGAAGACCCTTCTCATGGTCTGGGCTGTAGGCTGATGTCAGGGGTTCCAGGGAAGGGGATGACATTTTCGATTTCTCATCATCATTCTGTGAGCTCGAAACACACTTTACTGATTATTTTTCTCATGGCAGTGACCAAAGACCTGATAAGAAGCAGTTTAAAAAGGGGAGTTTATCCTGGTGGTGACTAGAGGAGACACAGACTGACATGGTGGGGAAAATGTAGCCTCGGGAGCAGAGCTTAAGGCTTCCTGATAACATCTTAGAGAACCCAGAAGCAGCACAAAGAAAATGCCAGTGTCAGTCTGCTTTTGCTACACACACAGAGACAGAGACAGAGACAGAGACAGAACTAGAGACAGGAAGAGACAGAGACACAACACAGAGAAAGAGAGACAGAGACAGGAAGAGACAGAGAGACAGAAACACACAGAGAGACAGACACACGCACATTTGTAAGTTCTTTTGTTTTTCTTTCTTTCTTTTTTAATTACGAGGAGGTAGATAGGTACACATGAGTGCAGGTGCCTATGGATACCAGGAGAGTGTTGAATGTAGCTGTGAGCCGTCCACTATTGGTGTTGGGTAAGCACTCTTACCCTCTCAGCCGTATCTCCAGTCCATCTTTCCCCTATTTATTCACCCCAAGATGGTGCTGCCCACCTTCGGGGTGTTATCCTAACTTGTGCTGTCTCGTTTTATGCCAACTTGACACAAAGGAAGAGGGACTCTCAACTGAGAAAATGTCTCCACTAAGATTTACCTAAAGGCCAAGTTGTAGGGCAACTTCTTCATTAACAATTGATGTGAAAAGGCCCAGTCCCCTGTGGGTGGTACCACCTCTGGGTAGGTGGTTCTGGATGGTATATGAAAGCAGACTGCACAAGTGATGGAAAGCAAGCCAGTAAGCAGCTTCCCTCCAAGGTCCCCGCGCCTCTTTTTGCCTCCTGATTCTGGCCCTGAGTTCCTGTTCCCCAGGTGATGGAGTCTGACCTGAGAGTTGTAAACTGAAATAAAGCTTTTCTCCCAAGCTGCTTTTGGTGTTGGTATTTTATCACAGCAATAGAAACTCTAAGACACCACCTCAATTAATCTTCTTTACAAATACACACACACACACACACAGAGAGAGAGAGAGAGAGAGAGAGAGAGAGAGAGAGAGAGAGAGAGAGAGAGAGAGAACCAAAGGTACACTTCACAGATGCCTAGTTATTCCTTAATCAAGACAACAATCAAAATTATCTATCTCATACAAGAAAATTAAATCCTCTAAATGACAAAAGGAATAACAAATTCTTAGGACAATTCCTACCCCAGGATATTTTGTGAACTGACATTTATTTATGTGTTCTTTTATTATTTGTGCTGTGTATGTGTAATGATGTACACACCCGTGTGCTAGTGAAGGTGCATTCCTAGGCCAGAGTCTAGAATGGCAGGCTTCTTTCTCAATCTGCATCCATCATATTTTTGAAATAGGGCCTCTCACTGAGCCTTTCTGTTTCATCTGGGTTTGCTGGCCAGAAAGCTCCTGGAAGCTGCCTGTCTCTGCTCCACAGTACTGAGGCTATAGGTACCTATGGCTGGCTGGCTCTTCTGTGGTTTCTGGAGTTGCAAACTCAGATCCATTTACTTGCATAGCAAGCACTCTTACCCTCCTAGTCATCTCCCTTGTCCCCTGTAAGATGACATTTAATAACTGAACAGTGGCCGGGCGTGGTGGCACATGCCTTTAATCCCAGCACTCGGGAGGCAGAGGCAGGCGGATTTCTAAGTTTGAGGCCACCCTGGTCTACAAAGTGAGTTCCAGGACAGCCAGGGCTATACAGAGAAACCCTGTAACAAACAAACAAAACAACAACAACAACAACAAAAACTGAACAGTGTATAGAAATAAAAAGTCATCCACACTACCACAGACATGTCTAAGGTCAGAGGAACAGACGTGTCAGGCATCATGGCCACCAGATAAGACTGTTGATATGCTACCAAACCTGGTCTTGCGTTTTCAATGAAAATGTCTCAGGTCCTGGATACTTTACGAATTAGTAAGTGCCAAATTATAGCCACAGAGAAATTAGAACCTGCTTACAGCAGGAAGGTGAAAATATACAACAGCATGTCAACATTGGAAGGCAATCTAGCATTTCCTCAAAAAACTTAACACTGGTTTCCATATGACCTAGAAGTCCCTTTCTTAGCAACCTGGCCCAGTAGAGCTGAAAGTTCTTCACACAGGAGCTTATATATGAGAGCTCATAGTGGAGTCATGCATCATCATCAGAGAGTAAAAATAGCTCAGGTGTGTTTCCTATTTGTTCTGTCACTGAGATAAAATACCCTGATCAAAGAAACAAAAGAGAAAGGGTTTTGGTTTGGTTCATGATCTGAGGGGTGGTCCATTATGATACTGAAGAAATGTTAGAAGCCTGGTGCTGCTGGTTACATTGTATCTGCAAGCGAGCAGAGCTGTGAGAATGCTAGACCCCCATTACCTTGTTTCCTTATTCAGTTCAGGACACCAGCCAATGGAATGACACCACCCTGAGTTAAAGTGGGTTTTCCTATCTCAATGAACCTAGTCTAGATAATCTCTCACAGACACCCAGAGATTTGTCTCCTGAATGACTCCAGATCCTGTCCAGTTGACAATATTAAGCATCACAACTCTACCCTTTGCCAATCTGACATGCAAACACATCACTTTAAGCCTCTCTTTGTCCCTGTAGGCTTATGGACATTTTATAATGAAAAAAAGATTCATTCATTCCAATGTAAAAAGACTTCAGAGTCTGCAATAGACTCAGCACTGTTTAAAAATATAAATGCTGAGTTTCTTCTGAGACTCAGAAAAATCTCAAGAGGCCTGTATAACCAAATCAAGTTACACAGACTGGAGAGATGGTTCAGCAGGTAAGAACATTATCTTTGCAAGAAACTCACTTTCCTACAATCTTGACATGCATGTGCACACATGTAAACACCTACACATATATATTCATGTCATACATATAAACACATATATATGTTTCTAACACATAATGACACAGAATAAGCATTCCCATCAACAAGGGAAGAATAGGGTCCTAGAAAGAATGAACAGATCCCCACTAAAGGATAAGCATCAAATCCTGTGTCTAGCTTTTCTACCTTCAGCACACACCATATCTGATTGACCAACTCCAACTGTATTCCAAGCTTAAAGCTTCCCTTTGCATATATCCCATGGTCCTGTCATCTTCAGCACTCAGTGGTTCTCTGGAACTGTGGAGTAAGATTCCAAGATCCCCCGCCCCATCTTTCATGCCTACAAAACCATGGCAAAGGCAAGACCACTGCATGAAGCTAACAAAGTAAAGACAGTGACACTGCCAAGTTTTGCTGCCAGCTCAGGATGGAGCCAGGCCTGATTGGAACTTAGTTGGGTCAGCCTCTGTGTGCTGACTCAAAACACAAGTCCAGGACAGATGTTCTGCAGGTCAGGGACCCCTTGAGCAGCATTCTTCATTGAGGCTCTCTCATTTTAAATAAAGTTATTTCCATAAGACAAAGCCTTGCCAGGTAGGGTCTTACCCGCACAGCACCTTTCCTGCTGTCCCATAATGCTACATTTCTCTTTAAAGTTTCTAATCTTTCTAACAATTACAAGGGCTTCATCATTTGCACTCTCCTTGTTTGACACTTGAAATTGTGCACACACCTTTCTCCCCTTCCTGGACTTTCTGCTCCATGTTTTGCTGTCTCTCATTATGAACCGGTGTGTGAGTTGTGATCAGTAACCCTGACACAGCATGAATACTGTCCCTCCTGCCTTGAAACTTCCTCCTCCAAGCAAGTTAGCCCATTGGCTTTAAATTCAACCTCGCTTGAGTTCTCAGGACACAGGCAGAGTGCAGCCAGAGTCTTTGCCAGGATATCACATGAGTGATATCCTTGTCTCATAACACATAGAGTCCTTGCTCCTAACAGAAACTCAGGAGTGAGTTTCACTCCACATGTTTCTTAGAATTCTTGTCTTCTAAGTTCCTATTGGAATTGCCCATTCAGTTTTCCTTGAAGTGTGTATATGTTTGGCCCAGGGAGTGGCACTATTAGATGGTGTGGTGCTGTTGGAGTAGGTGTGGCCTTGTTGGAGTAGGTGTGTCACTGTGGCTGTGGGCTTTAAGACCCTCATCCTAGCTGCCTGAAAGCTAATATTCTGCTAGCAGCCTTCGGATGAAGAGGTAGACTCTCATCTCCTCCTGCACCACGCCTGCCTGGATGCTGCCGTGCTCCCACCTTGATGACAATGGGCAGAAGCTCTGAACCTGTAAGCCAGCCCCAATTAAATGTTGCCCTTATAAGAGTTGTCTTGGTCATGGTGTCTGTTCACAGCAGTAAAGCCCAAACTAAGACAAAGTGTTCAAGAGCTTTTCCAGCCCAAAGTTTTCAGCTCTTCTGCATTTCTCCCCTAAACCAGTTCTAAGAGCTTAAGAATCAAATAGATTTATCACAGCAGCAGCCCTACTTCTCAATACCAAATTTCTATGTTGGTTATTTTTCTAGTTGTGCTTTTAAAAAGAAAAAAAACCCAACAAAAGAAACTGAAGTGTGGCTGTTTTGACTCACAGTTCAAGGATATAGTCTATCTTAGTAGATAAGTCACAGGACCAGAAGCTTGAGGTAGCTAGTCACCCTGCAACTGCAGGCAGGAAGCAGAGATTAATGATCCCACTGCTCAGCTCATTTGCTCCCTAAGTAAGTACCACTCAGAGTTAAGGTGGGTCTCCCCACTTTAATTAACCTACTCTAGATAATCCTTCCCAGGCATGTCCCAAAACAAATCTGGTGTAGTCTTTCACAAGCATGCCTAGAACCTTATCTCCTAGTGATTCTAGATCCTGCTGTTGGAGATTTTAACCACCATACCAGAGTACCATCAACTAATGAATAGAAAATTAAAATATGAATATCTGTAAAATAGAGTGTTATGGAGCCAGTAAAAAGGTGTTGTTGTTCCACAATGCAACATGAAAGTATCTGAAAAGCACTACAGTGAGTGAAAGAGGGCAGATGGAAGAGAGAACGTTTCCTGCATTCTTAGATTCCATTCTAAGGAAGTATTCATAATAAGACAATCCACAGAAACATATACTAAACTAGGGACCAGTGGGATCTGAAAGAAAATGAAGGAGGAGTAGGCTAATAAATGGGTCAGTTCTTCAAGCATAGTAAAAAATAATCTGTAATTATATAATACTGATGATGTACATCCATCCTTGTCTTAGTTATTTTTCTATTGCTGTGATAAAACACATGACCAATGCAACTTCTAAGACAAAGTGTGTAAGTTGGGCTCATGCTATCAGAGAGTTAGAGTTCATGATGGCAGAGCAAGGGCATGGCAGCAGGAACAGATGAAAGCTTACTTCTTGATCCTTAAGTAGAAGTATAGGGAGAGGCATTGGGAATGGTGCTGGTCTTTTGGCCTCCAACAAGGCCACACCTCCTAAGCCTTTCCAAACAGTTCCACCAACGTGGGGAACCAAGTATTCAAATATATGAGTCCACAAAGACCATTTTCATTCAAACCACCACACTCCTCTATTTATGCTTTTAACTAAAAGTAAATTATTTAAAAAGTCATACCCACATATCTAAGGAGACAGTTTGTTCCTTGGCAAGAAATGTATAAACATCCCCTGTATCTCACTGTGGAGTGAATTGGGGCAGGAAGCTGCACAGTGACAGTCTCTATGATGACAATTGGCACTGCAGAGCCCAGGCGCAGATTTTTACTAATATTTACTTTCTCACAGCCAAGGAAAAGAATGGCCTGAGACCTGCTGGCTGGAATCAAAGTGCCATGTGAACAGAGGATGTGAAAATAGAGAGGGGAAGCCCCAGAGTGGGTCTTTATATTTAGTAACCAACACAGTAACAAACAGCCACATGTATGGGGGTAGTGGGATCATCTTCCTGATCTCTCCCTCCCACAGGGGGATTTCTGCTTTGTTCTTTACGTGGCTGTGAATCGCATACAACAGAGAAATAATGGGGTTTCAAGTAACATGTATAAAAGTTGGCAAGTTTAATTTCTCTGAGACATAAGAGATTTATTTTTAGTTTATAGAGGTGGTCCCACAGAGAGGAAGCTGATAGCACTATGGGGGAAACGTGGTACTCGCCCAGACACAGACATTCTTCCCTTCGTTCTCAGCAGAAGGTCAAGGGTGGGAAAATGCATGTCCCCAAGATCCTGGAAAGAACTCTGTTAGTAAAGAAGCCCCTTCAGAAGCTCACATGCACGATAGCATGCCTAGGCAGAGGCTGGGGGCTACCCCTGTTCCACAGAGGGAAGATGTGTCAGTCAGCATGTTGTCTAGACTACAGAAGTTGCTCTATGTGCTGCAAATACCGTAAGTAAATTCAGGGCATTGCTTACTAAAGTATTCCAAAGACCAAAGCAAAAGAAAGGGAGAAGTGAGCTCTGCAAGAGACTTGAAATATTGGAGCTTGTGAGCCCAGATAAAGAGCTAACAAGGAAAATGACTCTATATTCTGGGACCCCACCCCCACCCCTTGAAGTGGGAGGAAGTTGCTTGGGGCCCTCTGCTCATACTGCCAGTGAGGACGCTGCATATTATCCTCTCCCTGATATTTTAGGAGCCAGGCTGCCAAATGACCCCTGTCAATCCCCAGCACTGTCTAAGCCAATGCTCACCAAGCACCACCAATGCTATTCCAACACCCATAATCTCCACTGTCATTGTTAATGCTGGTGGAATTAAAACCTCTGCGATGCTGTTACCGACAGTAAGAAAAATCAGGAAGGCCTCCTTTGTCCCTCCTTGCCCTCCCAGCCCCTGACCATGTCCCCAGGTGCAGAATCTATATAGTCTAAGCAGCATGCAGAATCTAAGCTAAGTGCAGGGTCCCAGCCTCCTTCCAAATGGAACAGAGCAAAGGAGCAGGAAGAGGGCCATCAAGAGACAGATGGCTAGAATGATGAAGATAGGGAAGCTTTTGTGGCCGCAGTAGCTAAATAGGGAAAGAAAGTAACTAACTTCCATCCCAGACAGAGCTTGGGCTTGTGAAAAATGGACCTTATCTACTACAGACAGATTTACTTGTCTATTTTAGTCACTCATTGTTCATGTGTGCTCACTGGGGTACCCGCTAATGCAGTGAATAGAGATTGCCATTAATGACTGCATCTCTCCTCTTTTACAGCCTACTGGTCTCCAGGGTCTTTCTGGGCTTCTAGAATTCCCGTCATCAATTTTTCCTGCAGAGATTGAAGCTAACGTCAAGGCAGGAGTGGGGTGAGGAAGCTCTGGTCCAAGCTTACAAAAGATGTTCCCTGGAGACACTATGAAGAGACCACCAGCTTGCTGCTGGAATCCCTCCAATTTTGTCATTACTCCTGGTTCACTGTGCCCAGGGGAGGATAAAAACTGAGTTCACATTGTTATTTTTACCTTAAAAGGCAGAAACAAAAAAAGAGAGAGAGAGAGAGAGAGAAGAAGGCAGAAGCATACTTTTTTTTTTTTTGAATGAGCTTTTACTCTGGCACCAAATTCTAAAAGATTTTTTTTGGTCACATGGAATATTCCTTGGTTCTGTGACATCACAGTGTCCTCCCCTACATCTTCCCAACAAACTAAGAGCATTCAACATACCCACTTCTGGCAGAGGTGGCAAAGACAAACCAAAGGGCCAGTGAGGTTTTATGAGGTGACTGCTATGGCCTCTTGACATGTCAAGGTCTGGGCATATATATAGAAGACTGTGTGCTCTGGCAAGCAGATATTAGAGCCTACAGACTTCTTGTCCATGGAGTGGCCTGGAAGAACCCACTCAAATGGGTGGAAGATAGATAGGTAAGCTAGAGAGCTCTGCTTCTGGTGGGATAGATGAAGAGCAATGACCACCGGCAAGTGGCTTTGTCCTTGCCAAAGCAAAATTCCATCCTTCAAAATTGCTCATCATATTCTTCTAGCTAAAGACTTAGACATCCAAGGAAACCCATAAGATAGTAGATCAGGCTGAACCTAAGGAAAGTAAAGGTACTGCAGGCCAGAGTCCCTGCAATCAGGGGCACATTACAGGGATCAGAGGTGTGGTTTCCTAAAAGAAGACCCAGTTGAACTGGAATGTTAGTTTGCTGAGATATCCCCAGGAAGGGTAGGCATTAAAACAAGGGAAGAGTCAAGGTTGGATCCCAAGGAGAAGGCAAAATAAAAGTTATCTGAAGTGATAGGTACCAATGGTATGTAACCGATAATAAGACGTTTGGAAAGCTGTTAATTGCCCCAGACTGGTAGGAAGAAAGTGTGTACAGAGACAGAGAAGCAGGTGTGTTATTCTTTTGCACCTGACAAAAAGATTTGAGCAAAACATCTTAAGAGAGAAAATATTAATTTGCTTCACAGTTTCAGAAAATCTTGGCAGGGAAGGTGTGGAAGTATGCCACTCATATAATGGTGTCCAAGAATTGGTGAATTTGCTGGCTTTCTTCTTTCATCACCCTGCCACCTAGCCTTTGGAGAGATGGTCCCCATATTTAGAGTGGGTTTCTCCACCCTGTAGTTAATTCTCTTTAGAAACACCCTCATATACACACAAAATGAGCCTCATTGATCTCTTAGAGGCTTCACAATCCGATGAAATGGATATCAGCACTAACAATCAAGATCAGGATACTTCACCAAGCTGGTTCGCACACTATCTTTTGGTCCAGTGTCCCTCGTATGTGCTTGGAGATCCCCACTAGTGCTTGTCTGGGTTAGTGCTGGGCTGACCAAGGTGTTCTAAGAAGGGTCAGCTACAGGCTTTTGGAGTGTGAATGACCGGCTGTATCTCACAAGGGGGCAGGACCAGAAGACAAGAAGAACCAATTCACATCCATGAGAAGCAAGTGGGACTGGAAAGCTCCTGGGAAAATGCCTCTGGCTTGTATTATCCTAAATGGCCTGTGCCTTTAAGTCTCCCAGTCTAAAGAGCCAAAGGCCGGTCAACAACCCTCTGATACCTGTATTGTGGCCAGAGTGACTATGAGGAAGACTCATTAGGATGGGGGAGCCATGGCTGAGAATATCATTCGATCTTGGTACAGGAGGCTCAGTAGGTTACTATGACAGAATTCATCAAAGATCAAGTTGATCGTCTCATGTATGACATAAATACACCAACCAAGGCATATCATAATCCTGGTTGTCAAATGTTATTTGGACGTCTGCAGTTACCACAAACTTCCAACGAAGTTCCAAAGAAGTCTTGGATGGAATCTTCTTCCAAAACCAGGAGTTAAACAGCTGTCTGAGAGCACACGAGAGAATGGTCAGCTGGAAAGAAGACTCTCCACATGGCATGAAGGAAACTGGGGCTAGGAATGAACTTTGGAGTGGGGAGCTAGTGCAAAGTCATTAGCAGAGTGAGATAAGGGAAATTGTGGGAGTCACATCTAGGCAGATCATGGCAGGAGGGCTGCACCCTTGGGAATCACCCTTCTCTAAGTTGCTCAAGGGAGTGGGATGGGGGTCTGCAGGTTGCCTTTCCCAGCTCGCTTGCTACTGTTCAGGTTTTGTCAAAAGGAGACTACTAGGAGAGAGTCTGAAAGGAAGGGGAGGAACAGAGGAACATCTCTCCCTCCCACTTTTCCAGTTTCTGCGTCAATCCAGCAACAGCAGCGGCCAGCTTACGGTCTCTCAGTCCCAGAGCTAACCTAACCTATGGAATGCCAAGTCCGAGGACTACATCCTGGTTGCTATAGGCAGACACGATTCAAAGATGTATCCATCTGGCTCTAAGGAAGACTTGGGTACGGTCAGGCTGGATAACACAGAAATGGGCATGTCTAGAAAGTCACCTTCTTCATGTGTTTCCAAGGATGTGGGATGACAAACTCTAAGAGGTATTTCAGAGGGGGTAAAAAGCAAGGCAGAAATGCTAAAACAACAGCAACAAAATTGTGTAATACATCACACGTGCAGGTGTTCAATACCATCTATAACTTGGGGGTTTTGTTTGTTTGTTTGAGACAGGGTTTCTCTGTGTAGCCCTGGCTGTCCTGGAACTCGCTCTGTAGACCAGCCTGGCCTCGAACTCAGAAATCTGCCTGCCTCTGCCTCCCAGAGTGCTGGGATTAAAGGCGTGTGCCACCACACCCGGCTGTAGCTTGTATTTTTTTAAAAAGATTATTACAAGGCAATTTTCTACCTCTCAATTTTGACAAAATTAGAAGAAGTAAACCTTCTCAGGAAATAATTATTGATGGATGCAAAGTGGATGATGTAATACATTATTATTCCAGTATTTATAGTACTGGAAGAAGTAATATATACACCTTACAGCAGAATGACGTTAAATTATGTCATTTATAAATTCACATTATATAGTACTACTTATATGTTTTAATAATCCTAGAAAAATATCTGACTCATAAAAATATTTGTAGAATATCCCCTAATAAATTTTTAAAAAGATACATTCAATGAAATCATGTTTCTACCAAATGAGTACATTAGATATGTCCATATATATATATATATATATATATATATATATTATTCCTAAGTATATATATAGGAATGAGACATTTTTAAAAGATATTCAAAGTGTTAACAACTGAGCCACACTCCAAACCAGTTTAATCATAATGATAGATGGGTAGAAACATCAGTGTTTAAGGCACCCCCGTAGATTACAATAGAGAGCCAAAGATGCAGTCACCATTTTAAGCACACCCACCCTATTCTGAACAGCCTCCTCCTAGGCCACAAAATTGCAGTGTTCCTCCTGTGTTTCTCAATTGATGCTTTTGGACCTCAAAAAAAAAAAAAAAAAAAAAAAAAAAAAAAAAAAAAAAAA
>NC_034590.1:55613988-55616747 GCF_900095145.1 Mus pahari | reverse complement strand
ATATATATATATATATATATATATATATATATATATATATATATAATAATGTTTATTATGTCATGTTTTCTAAGAAGGAGTTGTAGAAAAGCTGAAAGGTCCCAAGGGAAGACGGACCACCCAGGGTATGTAGAGATGCACAGAAAGGTATACTGTTAGTTACTCTTAGTTACTGGACACTGAAAATTCTATCATTTGCCATGTGCAGTGCTGTGGTTCCTATCCAAACCTGAAGACCTGAGAACCAAGAGAGTCAATGAGATAAATCTGAGTCCAAGGCACAAGCCTGAGAACCAAATGCATTGATATCCAAGGACAGAAGAAAGTGGATGCTCTAGCTTAGGAGATAGAAGACTCCCTTCCTCTCCTCTCAGTTCTACCAGAACCCTCAACTGATTGCAAGATGCGTAACCACACTGGGGACAGCTGACTTTGTTTAGTTTACTGAGTAACCTCTTGAGTTCAATGAATAACCTCTTCCAGAAATCCCCTAACACCCTCCCCAAAATAATGGCTAATGAGCCATCCCTTAGTTCAAGTTGACACTCAAAATGAGCCATCGTAGAAGGGAGTCATCTATATGATTTCATTTGTAGGTGGCTCCAGATGTTTTCAAAGATCTAAATCACATCAGGTACCTTAGAGAATACGATGTTGGAAAAACAATGGGCAGAAGCTCTTCTAAAGAGTGAAGAGCAGCCTGGATTCCAGGCCTATTTGGCTTCAACCAGTGTTAGTCCAGGTGTGTCTCCCTCTCCACACTCAGGGTACGTCTGAGATTTCTGCCTGGTGCTGGGCATGTTTCCTGAAAAAGGTGGAGGCACTGAGTTCCTAGAGCAGAGGTAAGGCCACATAGAGACTGCCATATCTATTCCTGGGTCTTCATCTGCTCCATGTTGGTGAGCAAGGGGCAGGCTGTGTGTAGTATAGGAGAAAAAGTTGGACCTGATGCTCTGCCTGGCTTTCATGTTTCCATCACGAGGCAGTAATACAAGTTTCTCGGATTTCTAGTGGTTATGTTAGATCTCAATCCAAATATACATCATGAAATATTTGAGAACTGGTAGCAAATTATTGTCCTTTGCCAAGAAAGTGTGAAGGTTTGGGGACATGTCTGCAGTACCAAGAGATCCAAGGTTTCTGGGGAGACCCAGAACACAACATGGGAGTGGTCCCAGTATGTAAAGGGTTTCACCAGTCACCATCAGCATCCTCCAGTGAAGTGGGTTATAAACATTCTTCAACTCCGATCCTACCTGCTGGACTGGAGCTGCCAAGAACTTCTCTTGAACTCTGCCTTCCAGGTGGTTCTGTGAGTGTTGGAGCTCAGAATCACTGTTTTAGAACACTGTCTCCATCCTGAGCCTTCAAAGCCCTCTGGGAAACTGTGAAAACCCAATACCAAAGTCAGATTCAGTGCCCTCTGAGGAAGTCTAGTCATGGAATTTTCTCAAGGACTCAAAGAGTGTAATAGCTAGGTTTGAGAACTATACTTTAAAAAGACAGGAGACTTTAAGCAGTGGTTTAAAAGATACAGAATGCACACACCATATACACATATCCCATACTACATGGACTACATACTATACACAACACACACTACATGCATACCATGCATGCATACTACAGATGCATCACACATCACACTAACTCACAGATCATGTATACATGACACACATACATCATATACACACAGACACACACAGCAGAGTCAAGGTTCATTCCTCATCTAGGTAGAATGAGCTGCAGAACCTTCTGTTGTTTATAACATGGTTGAGCTCATCTCTTTTGCTAGTGACCTTTGGATAGATTGAATCATTTCCTTTGCAAAGCAAAGAAAATGCCTTGTTTCCGACAAGCTCTCTTCATATTTGAAAATATTTCATCAAACAACATTTATCTGGTTTAGAAGTCCCAAACTTCCTCTAGATTTTTGTCTATTAATCTAAATAGACACTAGATAACATTAGGAGAGTCCTGGATTTAATAGGGAAATGTCTTCCATTTGAACTGAGTCGTAGCTTAACTTTACCTGGAGCAGCCCCACCTCTGTTTTACAGGGGAATACTGGGATGCATTAGTCCCTCTGCCGAGATCCTAGCTCAGCTGGGGACGGAGCCAACCCTCTACACCTCCTTTAGCTGTGTTTTTGTAATCATCCTGGGTGGGAAGTAAGCACTGCATTGGCACTTTCCCTGAGCATTTCCAGATTTCAGTGTCTTAGTGGCAGCATGAAAAAGGCTAAATCTTGGTTCAACTATGTATTACATATGAGAACTACTTAACATCTATGTGCCTCAGTTTCCTTATTGGTAACAAGGAGATACACCCCCACACCCCCCACACCCCCAGTTTTCACAAGTTATTTAGAACAGAGACAGCAATTTAAGTCAGTGACAGTTACTCTCTTGGATTGTGAGACAGCTTGGCCTACTGCTGTTGTCTTAACATAAGTTTTCTTCACTTTGGGCCCTCCCTCTCTCTTCACTATCCTGTTTACCATGGTATGTCCTGGGATTCTGTGTTCTGTGCTTGTGGTAGAAGGAACTGAGCCTTTCACACAGTGGGTAGTGATGTTGAGGGACAGAAGGCATAGGACCTTGGAGGCAGAGGGAAAGGGGGAGGAAGAAGAGGAGGAAGAGGAAGAGGAAGAGGAAGAGGAAGAGAAGAAGAAGAAGAAGAAGAAGAAGAAGAAGAAGAAGAAGAAGAAGAAGAAGAAGAAGAAGAAGAAAAGAAGAAGAAGAAAAGAAGAAGAAGAA
>NC_034590.1:55587506-55613672 GCF_900095145.1 Mus pahari | reverse complement strand
TAGGTATTCTCAGAAGCAGAATTATAGGTGATTGTTGAAATTTTCTTCCAGAAGAAGAAGAAGAAGAAGAAGAAGAAGAAGAAGAAGAAGAAGAAGAAGAAGAAGAAGAAGAAGAAGAAGAAGAAGAAGAAGAAGAGGAAAAAGACTCTTGAAAGAGATTTGAAATATTTGTTGTTATTATGGTACTTGATTGTCTTTGCCAATGATACTGCGTGAGATGATGGCCTTTCTCAGTGATAATCATGACATTTTTACAACCATCCACAACCACCATCAGACTGACTGGGAGCACTGTAGCCCCTGCTTTCCCTTGACATGTGTGACCTCCAATTAGATGCATCATTTTCCTTCACTGGACCCCCTTCCCGCGCCTGGTATGGACTAGATGGAACTGAAACGCTGTGACTCCTAGGCCCTCATAACAGCTGGTGGTGAAGGCACTTTCTAGGACTGTCGCACGAGATGGAAAGGAAGCTGTTGCAACAGGAAGCTGTTACCCATCTTTCTGCACCATTGCCATGGTAGTCTGGCTCTACCATTCCTACTTTTCCCTTCAACATTACTGATAATTACTCTGGGCTTGTCCCCCAATTCTTCATTTTCTACAAAGGTCTGTCCTTTCTCCTACCTCCTCTGGGGCCTAGTTGAAAACTAGGGCTTTGTTGTTATTTTAAACAGCAAACTCATTTTTAAGTATCAAATATATTGTTAAAAATATAGTTCATAATGAAACAGCATTTCAAATTATCAACAACAAAAGAATATTTCAGCAAACGGTTTCTGAACAGATATGTAAGTCAAAGGTCTGAACCTTACAGATAATTACAGATGAAATCCCAGTCCTTCGTCACTCATATCAATGCCTGCCTTAGAAGCACATACCAAACCCATGAGCATATGTAGACACATGGTAAATATAAAGAAGGGAGGGTTTGTAAAGCCGGGTCTGAGGTCAAGTGATGCAGGCTGAGGTGACAGTGGCCTCAAATGGGTTCCCTAGCTCCAACTTCCAGGAAACTAAACATATATTTATCATCAGAACGCAACCCCAGAGGGTGTGACTCATAATGACGTTAAGGTCTAGAACCTTGGCAGACCAGAGAATCTGTACTCCTCCCGAGAACGCTGACCCATAAAGAACAATGAGGTGTATGGGCCTGAGTGACTCATCCTGGGTGCATCTCTCCCAATGCTGGGCACCACGCATCTATCCACAGGCTGAAGAACACACGGGATGCTATCAGGAATCCTCCAACTTCCACTCCATCTTCTCTAGAGTCCTGAGAGAGAAAGCATGGGGCTGGGACTTTTCTTTGGATTATGGTTGGGATGCTTGCCTTCATCTTTTTATTCTCATTATTCATAAGGCTCAAATTACCTAGTGAGTATCCTGCCCCACAGTTCATCTTCCCACAGCTTTAGAACATAAGGTTCCTCTCACTTCACCTTTACTTTCACTTACATATTGACCTCTTACTCAATACGAGGAAGAGGAAATCAACTAAGCATTGGGTTGTACGTCTCCTTGGTTAAGGTTGTCTGAACCACATATGAACACAGTGTGTGTGTTGTGATCGTTACTCCCAAAGCTGCAGGTAGAGCTGGATGAAGCCCAGGAAGAGGAGTGAGGCAAGAGTTGAGTTTAGAAGAGGATGGTTGCTCAGTCTGGAATTACCCAGCAAGTTAGGAGGGCTAAGGTCCAGAATAGAGCTGGGGGTGGAAAAGCAAGCCAACTGGTCTGTTGTTCTCTCTCTCTCTCTCTCTTGAGGCTATTACACAAACAAATAAAATAGCAATGGAAATGAGGGTGGAGAGGGGAGAATCACCACAGTCCTCCCCCTTAACACATCAAATGTTTTTATTTTTCCAAGTCGTTTTTCCAAGCCTCAGTGACATTTATGCAAAAATGTTATGCTGTGTGGTAAACACGGCTTGGGCTTGGTTCCAAAGTCCCAAATTCGACTGCTCTCCCTTAGGCTCAAGTCTGCATGTTGTTACATACACTTCATCAGCTTAATAACTGCACAGCATTTCACTGGGTGTTGTCACCCGTGCCACCAACAAGGGTTGAGTGTACCAGTTTCCAGTAACTTGCGCACTTTGGGTCATCGTTAGCAATTGAAATGTTTACGCATCTGTTAAGCATTGACGCTCATGATAGGTTTTGCTTTTCCTTGGTAAGTAGGAGGGAAAGCTTACATCAGTTCTTCTGTTTACTGGTCCAAACTCCTGCCTGAGTTCTCTGACTCTCCAGGACCTGCATACTTTTCATGCAGGTGAATCTGGTGGTGCTCAAGTCTGAGGAATAAGTTCTGATTTTTTTTTTTTTTTTAAGATTCATTTATTATTATATGTAAGTACACTGTAGCTGTCTTTAGGCACACCAGAAGAGGGCTTCAGATCTCATTACGGATGGTTGTGAGCCACCATGTGGTTGCTGGGATTTGAACTTGGGACCTTTGGAAGAGCAGTCAGTGCTCTTAACTACTGAGCCATCTCACCAGCTCGACCAAGTTCTGAGTCTTAACTCCAAAGCAAGTTAGCCGCCTTGTCTTCTGCAGGGTTGCCACGAATGGATTTCCTATCACAATGGGCTGTACTCTGGAACTGTGAGACAAAGATTAAATTCTTCCTCCTGTAAGTTGCTTTTGACTGGTATTTTGTCTCAGCAATAAGTAACTCACACACTTCAATGGAATAGATCATCAATCTACTCCTTAACCAATTCTTCCAGCTCTTCCAGGTGGACCTTTGTTCCCTTTCCTCCTATAGGATCATTTTAAATGATGCCACAACTTAAGCATTTAAACCCAACCTTGGACTGCATGCATACATTTTTTTAATATTCAATTTTATTTTTTTACTTATTCACTTTACATCCCACTCATGCCCCCCCCATCCTTCCCCCATCCTCCCTTTCCTTCTCCATTAACCAGTGGGGACTCCCCCTGGGTATCCCCCCAACCTGGCACTTCAAGTATCTGTGAGGTTAGGCGATTCCTCTCCCACTGAGGCCAGATAAGGCGGCCCAGCTAGAAGAACATATCCCACATACAGCCCTTGTTCCAGTTGTTCAGGACCCACATGAAGACCAAGCTGTACATCTGCTACATATGAGCAGGGAGGCCTAGGTTCAGACCGTGTACATTCTTTGGTTGGTGGTTCAGACTTTGAGAGCCCCAGGGACCCAGGTTAGTTGACTCTGTTAATGTTCCTGTGGGGTTCCTATCCCCTTCAGGACCCTCCAATCTTTCTTCCTATTCTTCCATAAGAGTCCCCAAGCTCCATCCACTCTTTGGCTGTGGGTGTCTTGTCTGAGTCAGCTGCTGGGTGGAGCCTCTCAAAAGACAACATGCTCCTATCTGCAAACGTAACAGAGTATCATTAATAGTGTCAGGAATGGGTAAATTGCCCATGGGATGGGTCTCAAGTTAGGCTGGTTATTAGTTGGCTATGCCTTCAGTCTCTGCTCCATCCCCTGTGCCTGCATTTCTTGTGGACAGGATAAATTTGGGATTGAAAGTCTTGTGGATGGGTTGGTGCCTCTATTGCTCCACTGGGGTTCCTGCCTGATCATAGGAGGTGGCCTCTTCAGGCTCCATATTCCCAGTGTTGTGAGTCACAGCTAAGGTCACCCCCATTGATTCTTAGGTGCTTCCCTTATCCAGGGTTCTGTCTCATCCTGGAGATGCCCTTCACCTCCTCAACCTCATCAGTTGCCTATTTCCATTCATTTTCATGGCCATGTAGCCATCTCTTCTGTCCTTCCCCTCACCTGATCCTGAACCCCTATCCCCACTCCCTCTCAGTTCCCTGCCTCTTATGACTATTTTATTCCCCCTTCTAAGTTAGATAGATCCAAGCATCCTCAATTGGACCTTCCTTCTTGTTTAACTTCTTTGGGTCTGTGAAATACAGCATGGTACCTGAATTTTATGGCTAATATCCACTTATTAAGTGAATACATACCATGCATGTCTTTTGGGGAGTGGGTTACCTCACTCAGGATGACATTCTCAAGTTCCATCCATTAGCCTGAAAAATTCATGATGTGTTTGTTTTTACTAGCCAAATGGTACTCCATTGTGTAAATGAACCACATTTTCTTCATCCATTCTTCAGTTGAGAGACATCTAGGTTGTTTTCAGTTTCTGGCTATTACAAATAAAGCTGCTATGAACATAGTTGAGCAAAATGTCTGTGTGGTATGATGGGGCATCTTTTGGGTATGTGCACAGGAGTGGTGTAGCTGGGTCTTGAGGTAGAACTATTCCCAGTTTTCTGAGATACCTGCCAAATTGATTTCCAACATGGTTATACACGTTTAAGTACATACATTTGAGAAAGGGGGAGGAAGCACACATTGTTTTTGTCTGTTGGGAATGGAGTTCAAGACCTTGTGTGTCCCAAACTCTTTACCACAGATTCCCATTATCCCAGAGAATGGCCTATTGATTGAGACTTCATGGTATCAGATCTTAACCCAAATGTTGCCTGGGTTCGGATTCTGGCAGCTCGGTTTCCTCCTCAGAGAAGCTGCTTCCCTGTGGCTGTGAGGACGAGTTGAGGTAATCTCCTCATGACTCATTGACTAGGACTTACAGACAGCCACGAACTGAGAGCCTCGTGAGGTAGTGGAGGCAGCAGTACCCTACCAATCCCCTTGTCCCTGGTGGCTATTCTATCACAGTATGTTAGTGACTTATCGCTGAGGCAAATATCTGGCAAAAGGCAAGGTAAGGGAGGAGAGTTTATTGTTTGGCTCACAGTTCCAGGTTAGAGTCCATGATGGCATGATGGTTGAGATAGTGGGATGTTAGGGATGTGGTCTTTTTTTTTTTTTTTTAAGATTGATTGATTGATTGATTGATTGATTTTATACATATGAATGCACTGTTGCTGTCTTCAGACACACCAGAAGAGGGCATCGGATCCTATTACAGATGGTTGTGAGCCCCCATGTAGTTGCTGGGAATTGAACTCAGGACCTCTGGAAGAGCACTTGGTGCTCTTGACCTCTGAGCCATCTCTCCAGCCGGGGGGGGGGGGGGAACGTGGTTTTCTCCGTATCATGAAGCAGAGGCGATGAGTTCAGCTGTTCAGCTTGTTTCTCCTTTTCAGCTTACATTCTTTGGAATGGTACCACTTACAATTAAGGTAGATCTTCTCCCTGCAATTAACCTAATCCTTCACAGATATGGCCAGAGGCTGGTCTCCTAGGTGATGCTAGGTCTTGTCAAGTTGATAATATTAGCCATCACAGACAGGACTGAAAAGTAACTGGTCATCCTCTCCTGTCTGCATTCATTATGGTTTTAATGCTGAAGGTCCCACATCCTAGGAATCCCCCAGTCCCAGGCTAATTATAATGGTTGGACATCCATGTACAGTTAGAGTTTTAGCTGCTCTCATTGAATCATTCCAATACCTCTTTGCTTTGCAAAAACAAGCATGGGGAATGCCAAGTAATTAAGAAATGTGCCCTGGTAACACTGAAGGTCAGAAGTAATGCTAGCTGACCCAGAACAGAAGTTGTACTTCCCCAACAAACCCCTGTATTGCTTTTAGAGACTGACTCATGGTCATTTGATATCATCTTCATTTTTAATTGTTATAAAATTTACCATCTTGGCTGCTTTTAAGTGTCTGCTTTAGTAGCTGTAAGTGCATTCACCATATTGTGCAACCATCACCATCCATTTCCTGAGTTCTTTTCACAACCGAGGGACGTCACTGACTTGAAATGACACAGGTGTCAGCAATGAGTGAGCAGCTTCAGCCATACCCTCGGAACTGACCCTCTCTGCTTCTAAATATGCCCACTGAGTACCACAAAGCACTAGCAAGTTGAGGTCATGGTGAAGAAGTCAGTGTTGTAATTGATGTTTGGAAGAGAGATGAGCCTGATCTGTGGCTAGGCAGACACTCACCACTGCCCAGGACCCATGGGGCCTGGCTCTGGGAAGCTCTCCCTCTGCAACCATTTGCAACTGAAGCCAGAAGGAATTGTGACAGTTTATTTCCAATCAGACAGAATTCTAAGCACATGACCCACCTTTCAACTCTTCTCAGATTCTGACCTAACTAGGTCTGGTATCAGGCCCTTTGTAGACTGCAGATGCTCAGAAAGAGGAAACATTTCCTCTCTTTGCCTGCTCTTGACCATGTAAGCCTCAGAGAAGAACATATAGCTTAGCAGTTTGATACTGTGCAGTTCATAGCAGAGGGACATAGAGGAAATAATTATTGGGAGCTATATGTTATACGGCACTTGTACTTAATGCTGAACTGAGGTCTACATGAAATTCTTCCCACTGCCTAATGTGTAGGTCCTCTCCTCTTTTGGTGGTCCTGTATGTCTGTCTGCTAATGCAAAAATAAAGCCACTTTGCCTTTGTCTAACCATTGAAAAGCTGGAATGAATTCAGAGGAGAGTGATGAGGCTCAGAAAGAGAGCAGGGGAGGGTTTGTACGCAATGCAATCAGAACACATCGTTACCCACAGGGGGGCTAGAAGATGGATAAAGGACAAGAAGCTTCTGGAGAGCATTTCCTGTTTATCACCATAACATAAGCAAAGAGTGACTGGCATGGTGACTTTAGCCAGGATAATTTATAATCAGCGTGGAATCTGTGAGCGTCCTGGGTTTCCCCTGCTTAACTAGTTTACTAGTGATGAGTCATTTTATCTGACCTCACTTTGCCATCAAGGACTCATCTTCCAAGGAAGCCAGCATCTACTGCCTGGTCTGCATTTATGTTTGTGTTATGCTTATTCTCCTCTGCTGTGGATTGTGGTTTTCCGGGAGAGAAGTCAATTCTGCTTTAGCAGAAAATGGAAAACCCAGTTGTTCAATAGATGATAAAGCCCATTTCCTCTTTGGTTTTTTTTTTTTTCTCAAAAGATGTGTTTTTCAACCACCAGCAAGGAGGGATTGTCATGCTTGAAACACCAGGCTTTCCAAATCCATGCCTCACGAGCATCAGGGGATGTTTGTATGTTTTTGCTTCCAGTCTTGATGGTGTCAGTCTTCTATGCCATTGAGTTCAAGTTCACCAGAGAGCAAATGCAAGCTAAGTAAAATGGGCATGACTGTTCACTAATCGCTGCAAGTGGGTTTGCAGGGGCAAACATTCCTTTGGATGTTTGCCTTGTGTACACGCTTTTGTTCAGATATGGTTGAGTGCTCATCATGCTCCAGATACCCCTCCCCATGCCTTTACAACAATGTTGGCTTTGAGAAGAAAGCCTTTGCTCTCATCACTCTGACACTGCATCCTTGCCAGCCCTCCTTAGTCCCACCCCTCCTCCCTCCCCAGAAACCTACATAAACTCCTCCTTCAGGCAGGTGGGTATCCTTACAAAGTCTCCTCTGTGTGCTCTGTAGCATTCCTTTGTACTTGGGAACTTGCACAGTCAAGGAATCTGACATTCTGCCTTACTCTCCCCAGTCTTCCAGGGTCTTGGTGTGGTGCAGACTCTGTAAACACATATCAAGTAAAGGCAAATATCTATGTGTGAAGAGTGTGCACTTTCAAGGCCACGCTCCCTGTGAAGGCATCCTGATTCTTCTACCCTAGAAGGCATCCCTAGAGGTGTACACACACACACACACACACACACACACAGTGCCTCTATTCCCTAGCTCTGCCTCTACTTAGCACTCAGGGAGTGCATGTTGAATGCAAGTTGGCAAGAGACTGAGTTGTCTGTCCAGAGTAGTACAAGTGAAGCCTCCTCCCAACTCTACGCCCAGGGGAGATTTTTCCCTTCTGCTAAAAACATAGCAGTCTGAAAATTCTGAGAAGAACATGGATTCTCATGCAGAATCATTTGTGCAATGTCCTTGCCTTCCATTGAGAGGAGAGTTTCACAGAAGGAAGAGTGTTTGATACTACTTTGAGGGTCATAGAAATTCAAATAGATAGGATGCAAATACAAGGAGGACCCAAAAGATGAAGTAGTCATGCTTTTTATAATTTTAATTGGTACATAAAATAATGAGTTTAATTATGGCAGCAATACATGTGTATCATTGTACTTTGCTCATATACATAATATATATATGCATACATACATACATAATTAGCTTATATACAAGATAAAACATGGCATTTGTCGTTCTGATTCAGCTTTATTTTATTTCGATGGTCCTAAATTATATTTCTTACAAGTGACATCATTTCACTTTTCTTTATGGATAAATAGCATTCCATTGTGTATATGCACCATATTTTTACTATCAAGTCATCTGCTAATAGACATCAAGGGTGATTCCTTCCATATTTTGGCTTTTGTAAAGAGAACGGCAATAAATGGGTATACAAATGGCTCTGTGGTATATTAACTTGGATGCCTTTGGATATTTGCCCAGGAATGCTATCACCTAGCCATATGGTAATACTCTTTTGAGGTTTTGAGGACCCTATAAACTGATTTCCATAAAAGCTTCATCAGATCACATTGCCACCAACAGTGAACAAGGGTTCCTCTTTCCTCGACTCCTTGTCAGCATTGATTGTAGTTTTTTTTCCCTTGGTGATAACCATGCTTACTAGATTAAGATGTAATCTCAGTGGCTAAGGATACTGAACATTACCCATGCCTGCATTCTTGATTTCCTTTAATAGTTTGAACATTCCATGTTGTAGAGTTAGCTCTTTTGAACATTTTGAGTTGTTTTGAGTTTTTATGGTTGTTGCTTGGTTGTTCTGTAAGGTGAGAGTTAGAAGAACCAGTCTTTTAAAAGCATCTATCTTAGCCGGGTGTGGTGGCGTACGCCTTTAATCCCAGCACTCGGGAGGCAGAGGCAGGCGGATTTCTGAGTTCTAGGCCAGCCTGGTCTACAGAGTGAGTTTCAGGACAGCCAGGGCTACACAGAGAAACCCTGTCTCGAAAAACAAAACAAAAACAAAACAAAACAAAAAAAAAGCATCTATCTTATAGATGGATAAACAAAGGTCTACATAGAACAGTTCATCAAGATAAGTCAATCACCATGGACAGTATCTCACTTGTGTTCCTCTTGAGTACAGACATTGTGACATCTATCCAAATTCTAAAACAGCAAGGTTTAGTGATTGAACCTGATATGCAGGGAGCAGGAGGGATGCTAGGCTTCATGAACAAGCCTAGGAGCAGAATACTGTTTTTTTCTTCAGCTGCTGAGTTGCCCGTGGTCTCTCTCTAGATGGGGCATTCCGAGGACTAAGAAGTGTTCAGCTCTGAATATGCCCTGGGTCTGATCCTCACCTTCTTTTTGTCATATTTATGCATGATATGATATGTTCAAATAATTGAGGAGTTATATTCTACAACTAGAGATAAAAGAAAACACACAGAAAATTCAGCAAGTTTGGATTTCATTTACCAGGTTAGAAATCCCACAAGAACAGTGGACTGACACTGTGGCTGCCATAGCCCTTGGTACAGTTCTTGTCATCTAGTGAACACTCCTCAGTTTGAGGTTTTAAGTCACACTTAAGTCAAGTATGACTGCTTCACTAGCTTGTCAAACTGGAGTGAGGAGAAGATAGCAAGGCTTCCCTGTGACTTGTGAAGGAATACACACATATCTGGGAAGACAATATCAATCCTCCAAACACTACACCCCACACCACAGGAACCAGGACCAGGGTGGAATATAAAGGAAACTTGGTATGTCTACATTATGTTTTATTTCCTTTTTTTTCTTCATTCATTCATTTATTCACTTTACAGTCCCATAGAAGGCTCCCTCCTCCTCTTCTTCCATTCCCACCCTCACAAGCCCCTCCCTCATAACCCCCTTCCGTGGGAGGTGTCCCATGGGTACCATCCTGCCCTGACACATCAAGTCACAACATTCTTTTTTTTTTTTTGGTTTTTCGAGACAGGGTTTCTCTGTGTAGCTCTGGTTGTCCTGGAACTCACTCTGTAGACCAGGCTGGCCTCAAACTCAGAAATCTGCCTGCCTCTGCCTCCCAAGTGCTGGGATTAAAGGCATGTGCCACCACACCTGGCAAGTCACAACATTCTTAACCAAAAGAAACAAAGTAGATTTGAAGCATATATGATAAAAGGCATTCATCTCTTCTGGGTCATGGGTGTGATTTGTTGCATTAACATTTATGATTTTTCTGAGATTTGAGTTTTTGAATGACCATATTATTAATATGTTATTAGCTATTCTAGTTTTAGTTTGGGGTTCAATGTTAGGAACTACCAAGGTATGCTGACTAGTTTTACATCAACATGACACAAGCTAAAGTCATCTGAAAGGAAAAAGATCTCAGTAAAGAAAATGTGTCCCTAAGATCTGGTTCTTTTGTTTGTTTGTTTTTAATTAATGACTGATGTGGAAGGTCCAGTTCATTGTGGGTGGGTGGGTGGTGCCATTCCTGATCTGCTGATCCTGGGTTCTTTTAAAGGGCAGGCTAAGCAAGCCATGAAGAACAATCTAGTAAGCACCCCCACCACCCCCGCCATGGCCTCTGCATTAGCTCCTGCCTCCAGGTTCCCGCCTTACTTGAGTTCTTGTCTTGGCTTCCTTCACTGATGGATTATGGTGTGGAAGTGTATGCCAAATAAACAGTTTTCTTCCCCAACTTGCTTTTGGTCATGATGTTTTATTAAAGCAATAGCAACCCATGGTGACGCTCAGGTCTGATGATTCTGAATTTAGAAAAGCTGGTAGTTTGCAGTCACAGTTTACAACCATGAAACAACAGAGATGGAGACAGCCTTAAGAGAGGTGAACCAAGAGTAGAACCGAGAAGAGACCAGGGACAGTTTCAGTGTCCTCTGGCCATACTCCAGTTCTCTCAAAAACAATGTATGGCCACTCTCAGAACTCCCAGAGTCTTGATAACTTTTTCCATTTTCTGAATGGCGGGTTAAGAAAAGAGGTGTGTTTAGGTCACAGTTTTGGAGACAAAAAGTCCAGGTCAGGCTAACGCACTGGGTTGGACTCCGGTGAGGGACACCACAGCTATGTCACAAGATGATAGCTGACACGATGTTGACAGCATGTGTGAAAGCAAGAGATCACACGACAAGACAGGATGTGAAAGAGAAGTCAGGAAGCAGCCTTTGATAACAACCCACTCTTACAGAAACTACACAATTCCTATGAGAACTACTTTTATCTCTCTGAGCACAATTCTCCTGGTGACCTAATTACCTCCCTCTGGGTCCCCTCAGCACTTCCGCTTAAAGGTTCCATGACCTCCCAACACCTCAACTTTGGGGACTAAGATTCCATCTTAGAAAACCATTGGAGATAAAATACATTCAAACCACAGCACCTGGTGGCCAAGGCTTTGGCCCTTGCCTCTAGCTGCTCCAGAGATCAAATTGATTCAATACAACAGGTCCTCCTCTTCAGTCAGTAACGCCTTAAGCCTTCTGGTGTGTTCCAAAGCTTTAAGCTTTCTGTGAAATACAGAAACACACATTATCAGAGGCCATACTCTAGGAATAGGTCCAGGGCCAGCCTTCTCTTTAAAATACTGAGGGAAAGGGCTTAGAGGTTGTACATCCCAAGCCCACTGGATCAACATTTTATGATCCATCTCCAGCCTAAAGTGAGATGCAAGACTCTACCTGAACTTGGAAAAGATTTTATGCCCTTGAGCTGACCACCTATCTCAAGCCTAGGAAAAATATCGGGGTACAGGGGAGGCTATTCCTCTCTAAAGCAATGACACTTAGCCTTCACCTAAGATTCTGCAGCAAATTCAAGACCACAAGCACCAAAATGGCATCAGCTCATGAAAAGTCATGAGAAACAGTGAGAAGACTGTAGTTACCAAAAGCACTGCAGGGAAACACAGAGAAATCAATCAGAAAACTGGCTGGAAACCTCATTCCTGCTGGCTAATCCTCATAGCACCAGAATATGCTAGGCTGTCTGCTTGGGGAGAAATATCACCAACTCAATTATAGACCTTGAATGCAACACTCCTTCCTCATAGCTCAAGCAAGATGTACCCATCAGTGCAATAGTGGCAAGTCTGTTCTAGGGTTTTAAAAAAACAACACTTTCTGATGGGATTTGAGGCCCACTCCACAGGAAGGAATTCACATCTGGTAGTGTAAACCCAGTCAAAAGCCCATGATAGGGAAGGTGATAGGTCCCAGTAGAGGGGAAGCTACTCTGTTGTTTTGCCAAAAGGAAATGATAAGCCTGTCAGATTGCTTTCTTTATTATTATTATTATTATTATTATTATTATTATTATTATTATTATTATTATTGTTGTTGTTGTTGTTGTTGTTATTTAGGTTTTTTATTAGATATTTTCATTTACATTTCAAATGCTATCCAGAAAGTCCCCTGTACCATCCCCCCACCCTGCTCCCCAACCCACCCACTCCTTCTTCCTGGCCCTGGCATTCCCCTGTACTGGGGCATATAATCTTTGCAAGACCTAGGGCCTCTCCTTGGGGATGATGGGAATTGATGGCCAACTAGGCCATCTTCTGCTACATATGCAGCTAGGGACACGAGCTCTGGGGGGTACTGGTTAGTTCATATTGTTGTTTCTCCTTTAGGGTTGCAGACCCCTTTAGCTCCTTGGGTACTTTTTCTAGCTCCTTCATTGGGGCCCTGTGTTCCATCCAGTAGATGACTGTGAGCATCCACTTCTGTATTTGCCAGGCACTGGTACAACCTCACAAGAGACAGCTATATAAGGGTCCTATCAGCAACATCTTGCTGGAAAACGCAATAGTGTCTGGGTTTGGTGGTTGTTTATGGGATGGATCCCCGGGTGGGGCAGTCTCTGGATGGTCCTTCCTTCAGTCTCAGCTCTGAACTTTATCTCTGTCACTCCTCCCATGGAGATTGCTTTCTGATGACAATGATACAGTCAAATAGAAGTGATGCTATCAGCTTTGACCAGAGACGTTTCTTTTTTGCAGTGGGTAGAAGTCATTCCAGAAGCTCATAACTGGACACAGTGATAAGAATAAAAGGATAAATGACAGTTGAAAACTCAGTCTTAAACTCTTTTTCCAAGCCTTAGCTCAAGATACATCATAGAAAGGGAGGCAAAAGGGTTGTAAGAGCCAGAGGAAGGGGGAAAGAGTCAGTGAAACACCGACTTCTGAGCATTACACAGCCATTCACTCTTACACTAATTGTAATGATCAGCACAAGGCTGAGCCTACTGATATTCTGTCCTGAAAAGGAGAGATCCTTACAAGGCTCCACCCCTACCTGAGGATTTATAGATAGCTAGTGGTTACTATGAGAAGAAGAGACATTTTCTTCAATGTTGCACTAGTTGGGTACCCCATGTTCACATGATGTTGTTTAAAAAACAGAAAAAGAAAAAGACATGAACATAGAAAGGAATAAAGAGATCAAAGAGCAGAAGGATCCAGGTCTAGGGGATCTTTTGCCCTCTTCTGTGTACATGTGGCAGGCACATATACATAAATCCCCTAAAAGAAAAACAATCCTATGTACAAAAAGGCTAAAGAAAAGCAGAAAACACTAGTTGTACTTTTAAACCTATGAGCACAACAAAGAAATTAAGATGAAATAGTCTAAATGTCCCAGCTCTAAGCCAGTACGTGTGCCCAGATGGGTTCGTTCCATAAATAAATTATGATGAATTAAAGGGTTCTATGGACATGATCTCATTTGGCAGAAATAAGAATCATCTGAACATATATATGCATATATACATATGTATGATCCGAATGACATACTATGGTAATGTGTTAATGATTTTTTTCATCTCAGAGCAGAATCACAAGCTTTCTCTGTGTTCTTCGCTTGTCTGTATTTACATATTAAAACATATAATGCTTCTGTAAAGCACTAGTGACATGAATAGCTTGAATTTTTATGTATAAAAATATCTCTAGCTTGTTTTCATATCTTAAACAGCTTGGAGATTTTTTAAAATTCCCAAAGCTCAGCTTCAGCCCAGATGAATCAGGTGTAGGATGTCATATACTTTTGAATCTCCCTGGTTGTTTCCTGTGGAGACCACTGATGTACACGCTTGTACTCTAGAGTGTCTCATCTGAGTCAGGCACTGGTATTGCCAGGAGCTTGTCCTGTCAGAAGCCATCTCAGGTCATTGTAGATCTATGGAATGAAGCTTTGACTTGAAACAGGGCCCCCAGATGTTTCTAGGGTAGTCTATAGTCTGAGAAGCTCTGATATAAAGCACGCTCTGTTTTCAGTCCTGGTCATCTTCGCTGGGAGAGGGGGACATGATGGAAAGAGCAATAACTATGGCTTCATGTGGGCAGCCTTAATATTTTCATTGAATTGATTCAAAAGCTGGACATAGTGGGTCAAACCTGAAACACTAGCCCTTAGAGAAACATGAAGATTGCCAGTAATTTGAGGACAGACTGAACTACTGAATGAGTCCTAATTACAGTTTGGGCTATATAGTCTCAAAAAGAGTAATATAACAACACTTCTGGGTTTTTAAATTTTATTATGACTATATGCCTGAAATTTTTTTGATGTTCACCTTCTATCATGTACACATGACTTAGGAACTCTGAGACATTGCCCTGGTCTTTGTAACTATTCTTCTCAACGTTTACATGGTTCTATGCCTTCCTTTAACCAAAGTGAAACTGCCTTTAATTCTGTATACAATCATCAGACCTTTGTGGAAACACTGGATTGTGTATGTTGATGTTGGTAGCGAGACAGAGAACCTATACTGCTGATTACAGGAGCTTTTAACTGTATAAGAAGCTTCCGTGTGTCCCCAATAGCTCTAGAACAATGGGGAACGCTAAGGCTCTGTGAGAGAACCTGGTGATTCAGACATGGGAGTGCTCATCTCTTCCTGCTACTGGAATTGAGGACATTGTCATTAAGGAAATGTGTTTTGTGTCAAAGGTCGGTGGAGGAAAGCCTCTCAGGGTAGCTCTCATCATTGGAGAGAGCTGACTAGTCTCAATGACCAGTGGTAAAGACAATTTGGCTCTATAGGTCTTTACCAAACTTCAGGGAAGCCTCTAAGAACCCTGGGAGTACCAGACGCTGAAGTATGGAGACTCATTTGCCCTATGTATTCCCTTGTGCCTGTTTCATCCTCTTAGGTTAGCTAGTTTTCTTGGCATGATAGCAACATGAGTATTAAATATAAAAGGCTACTCTTGAGAGGGGAATCCCAGACACAGGGTACTTGAATCAGAGTAATTAGCAAGTACCACAGTCATGCATACCGATGCAACACAGATTGGATGCAGTGATTTATTATTTTTTTAAGTCATTCTGTTGGGTAATTTTATGTCAACTTGACACAAGTTAGAATCATTTGGGAAGAGGGACTCTCAGTTGAGAAAACGCCCCCAAAGACTGGGCTATGTGGGCTGTCAACAATCTTGGAAGACAAGTTCTTTCATTAATGATTGATGTGGGAAGAAGTAGCTCACTGTAGGCAGTGCCACCCTGGGCAAGTGGTCCTGAGTTGTATTAAAAAAAGCAGATGAAGCCAGGCAGGGAAGTAAGCCAGTAAGCAGCTTTTCTTCATGACTTTTGCTCCAGTTTCTGCATCTAGATTCCTCTTTTGAGCTCCTTCCTGGACTTCTCGCAGTAAAGGACTGCGACCTGAGAATTGAAAACGGAAATAAACCTTGCCTGCCCAAGCTGCTTTTTGTCACAGTGTTTGATCACAGTGGAAACCCTAACTAAGGCAGACATGAAATCAGGAGAGGAGTGAAGAGGTGTGGGGTGGGAGTTGGGGAGAAGAGACCTAGAAAAGGAGGGGAGAGAGTATGGGTTGAAGACAATCAAAATACATTGTATGCATATATGAAAACCTCAAAGAATGTATTTAAAATATTATATTTAAAATGACAAGCTAGGGGCTGGAGAGATGGCTCAGTGGTTAAGAGCACTGACTTGCTCTTCCAGAGGTCCTGAGTTCAATTCCCAGCAACCACATGGTGGTTCACAACCATCTGTAACGAGATTTCTTCTGGTGTGTCTGAAGACAGCTACAGTGTACTCACATAAAAGAAATAAATCTTTAAAAAAAAAGAAAAAGAAAAAGAAAAAAATGACAAGCTAGATAAGACACAGGGACAGCTGAGCCACAGTTGGTGATCATTGAAGCTTGATATTAAGAGCATGGTGGTCTTCTATGCTGTTACATTCTGGAAAGTTTGTTACTGTTGTTTCAACACAGTGACTCACTACATACCTGGCCTAGAACTCACAGAGGTCTTCCTTCCTCTTCCTCCCAAGTGTTGAGATTTCAAACATGTGTTGTTGCACCCAGCTTATTTTGGAAAATTTCTTTACATTGAAGAAGAAGTCCTGGGGAAGGAGTCCTGACAGCCTCTTGTGATATTATATGGCTACCTCTCATTTCCTCAGACCATTCCATGAGTAAATCACCTGACTAAAGTCCAGCTCTCAATTATCTCCTGTTCCCACCATCGTCTTAGCATCTACTCAGCCATGCCAGCTGAAGTCTCTGAACCATTCTCTCGATGCTGTATCTTCACGATCCCTCTATCAATTCTCCCACTAAAACCTGCCCCACCACTGCTCCCTGCCGCCAACTCACTATACCAATTAAGCAGTATCCTTCAGTGGCCTCAAAGACCAACCACCTCGCATGACACTTCACAACTTTATTATATTATTATTATTATTATTATTATTATTATTATTATATCTTCTCTTACAGTCCAGTCATTATCCTCCTCCCAGGCCACCCTCCAACAGTTCCTCATCCCACTCCTCCTCCCCTGTCTTCAAGAGGATGTCCCCACCCCTCCAGATCTCCCTACTCCCTGGGGCCTCAAGTCTCTAGGGTTAGGTACATTTTCTCTCACTGAAGCTAGACCAGACAGTTCTCTAATATATGTATGCTGTGTGTGTGGGGGGGGCTCATATCAGCTAGTGTATTCTGCCTGGTTGGTGGCTCAGTGTCTGAGATATCTCAGGGGGCCAGGTTAGTTGAGACTGCTGGTCTTCCTATGGGGTCTCCCTCCTCCTCAGCTTCTTCCAGCCTTTCCCTAATTCAACTACAGGTTTCCCCTTCTTCTATCCATTGGTTGGCTGTAAGTATCTGCATCTGACTCTTTCAGCTGCTTGTTGGGCCTCTCAGAGGACTGCCATGCTAGACTCTTGTCTGTAAGCTCACCATAGCATCAGTAATAGTGTCAGGCCTTGGAGCCTCCCCTTGAACTGAATCCCAATTTGGACCTGTCACTGGACCTCCTTTCCCTCAATCTCTTCTCCATTTTTGTTCCAAAGATCTTTTAGGCAGGGACAATCGTGGATCAGAGTTTTTGACTGTGGAACAGCAACCCCATCCCTCCACTTGATGCCCTGTCTTTCTACTGGAGGTGGACTCTACAAGTTCCCTCTCCCCACTGTTGGGCATTTCATCTAAGGTCCCTCTGAGTCCTGAAAGTATCTCTCCTCCAGGTCTCTGGTACATTCTAGAGGGTCCCCCCCACCTCCCATGTCCAGAGGTTGTCTGTTTCCATTCTTTTTGTTGGCCCTAATGGCTTCATCCCTGATCCCCCCAGTACCTAATCATGTTCCCCTTTTCCCCTCCCTGTTCTCTCCCCAAACACACTTTGCCCCACACCACAATCCCTGCTATTGCTTTCTTTTCCCTCCCAAGTGGGATTGAGGCATCCTCACTTGGGTCCTTCTGCTTGTTAACCTTCTTGAGTTCTGTGGATTGTATCCTGGGTATTCTGTACTTTTTTGGCTATTATCAACTTCTTAGAACAACCATGTCCTCTTTGCACTCATCCACTACCCATCTTCAGCAGTGTCTCCCTTAGCTAAAGGCAATAAGACTGCAAGCTCTAAGATCATACAGATGCTGATTTTAAACGTGTCCTGCCATTTGCACACATGCACAGGGTGTACTTTAGCAAATGCTATTTCTCCCATGTGCACCCATTGGCCTAATTGTATAAGATTGACCTTAAAACCCACCTCCTTCATAGAAAACCTTCTCCCACTTCAGCAGCAGTCGTCACTCCCTCTTTTGTGCTGTCGGAGACATCCTTTCAGGATGGCACTTCTAATACCATGCAGTAATTATCTTTTCACATTCATATTCTCTTTCACAGCAGACGCTGTTTTAAACACAAAGAATATATCTCCTACATATAAAGCAATGTGGAGATATTTTTAAAAATAAATCAGAAAGCTATGAAAGGATAATGGCCTTTTTGATTACTAGGGACTCCCCAACTTCTAGTTCCATCATCAACTGAGGATTCAGCATGGACCAGGGAAAGGAAGCTCTCTCTTGAGCAGCTCTCTGAAAGGTCTTCTTGATCCTGACCCTTGAGCTCTTTTCTCCTGAAGTCCTTGCCACTTAGTTTAAGTTTGAACCACCCAGGGAACTCTCGGGTTTCTAAAGCCAGCTCTCCTCTCCCCTCTTGTGAGTCTCAGTGGCACGCCTAGAATTCTTTGGAGAATTCCTCACTGAGCATGGCTTTGAAGCCTCTGGGCATGCTCGATCTTGCCTCGGCCTCTCTGGGTCTGTGGTATTAGAGTGTCACACAGCATAAGGTGTGGCCTGAATTAAAGCAAGGTATCAACACAGGATGAGTAAGGAGACAGGAGAAGAAGCAAGGGTGCAGCTGGTGTTGCCTAACAGTACAGTTTTTCTTAGCAAAGCTCACCACCCATGCAAACGAACAAAGGGTGTTCACATCCAGGGCCAGGGACTGGCAAAGGAAGGGAGGATCGTAGAGAAGAGAACCCTTTGAAGCCCATTCTTCCCAATCTTACCATTAGCACATGATCTTCAGAACAGTCCGTCACTCTCTGAAGACATTTAATATGAGTTTTGTCTATATTACATCTTCCTGGCTGCTCGCAGAATGTATTCATCTTTCTTGTCTATCATTTCTCCCCATGGAGTATTGTGAAAGTCCCAGACAAAGTCCCAGGCACCATTCACATTATCCACCTGATATGTTGCTTAACATCTGATGTTAAGAGATTTTAATGGAGGTTACACAAGGGAAGGAAATAAGTCTTATCTTAGTAGACTCTCAAAGTAAGCGCCAATGATGCTCTTTCTTGTGCTGTGGAAGACGAGAATGATTAGAGATCTATTTTTCTGCCTAGAAGAGTTTGGGGCTAAGTTGGGGATTAAGGGGATATGTGCAAGGCTTCCTTTCTAGATTTTCATTCCGAAAGAAAAGACAGTAAAATTAAAGCTGGGGAGACTTATCAGTGATTTTTAAAAGTTATATCTATCATCATTTCCAAATATTGGGAGTTTGTGATTGAGTCCTTTGGAAATAGTAGCTGTTTTAGTAACTTTCCTGCTGCTGTGATAAGACACTGTCTTAGTTAGGGTTTTATTGCTGTAAAGAGACACCATGGCCAAGGCAACACTTATAAAGGCAAACATTTAATTGGGACTGGCTTCAGAGGCTTAGCCCATTATCATCATGGTGGGAAGCATGGCAGCATGCAGGCAGACATGGTGCTGGAGAAGGAGCTAAGAGTTGTACATCTTGAGCCGAAGACAGGATGCAGGAGTCTGTCTTCCATAGACAGCAGGTAGGAGGGTCTCTTCCACACTGGGATGAGCCTGAGCATAGGATAAGACCACAAAGCTCACCCCACAGTGACACACTTCCTCCAACAAGGCCAGACCTTTTAATGGTGCCACTCCCTATGGGCCAAGCATTCAAACACATAAGTCTATTGGGGTTGCGGGGGAACCTATTCAAACCACCACAGACACCATGACCAAAGCAACTTATTAAAGGGAGAATTTAATTTGGTCTTACAGTTTCAGAGAGTTAGAATCCATAACGATTGAGCAAAGACATAGTGGTAGGAACCACTGAACACTCACATCATATCCACAAGTAGGGGACGGAGAGAGCTAAATGGAAAAGCCATAGACTTTTGCAATCTCCAGGCCCTACTTGTGATACACCCTCATTATTCAAAGATAATGTCCGCCCTTCTGGTTCTGACATTTGGGCAGTGTTACCCACCAAGCTGAGAACATGGAAAGGAGGTCTGGCTGGATGATCTGGGAAGACAGGAAGCTCAGGGTGGGAATCTGCAATGGAGGGTCCTACAGACCATTTTAGAGGCAATGTCTCCGAGGCAAATGTAGTAGGAGTCGAAAGATGTAAGAAAAGACGCAGGCTGTTGTTCAAGACTTGAATGTTGATATTGCCTAGGGAGAGAACCAAGAATGAAAGCGCACATCTGCATGCCATCTGTGAAATGCGGTGTGAAAGCAAACTGCTAAGAACGGCATCTGCCTCCCACCAGTCCCTTTTACAGTCATTTTACTACGGCTTTTTTGAAATAAATAAATCTATGTGAGTTCAGGTATCTGGTGGCTTTAATGTACAATCGAACATGCTAATGGAAAGCACCAGGATCTTCATGGAGAATAAGAATAGGTTTCAACTCTACAGCAGCGTTATTATGATAAGCCCTTAAAACTTGCTATCCCTGAGTCATTCTCTTCTCATTATATTCCAGTCAGGGAAAATCTTTCTAAGGCACTTCATACCCTGATGGATCTGTAAAGGGTCTGAGATTTGGTGGAGGGTAGGGAACTAGTGTCTCTTGGCACTACTACCAATTGGCTGGAAAGCTAAAAACAACAACAACAACAAATCCAACTATAAAGGTAGATGGACACACAGACAGACAGCTAGAGAGGCAAACAGACAGGTAAGCAGGTGATGTCAAGCAAAAGCAAAAGATTTTATCTACTTATCAAAACTTGAAACTTAACTATCATTTCCTAGGGTCTCAGAAGTGGGGTGGATATAAATTTTCTGACCTGTCTCCTCAAATAAAAGGTCCTTGTCATGCTTCAGGGCACACCAGACAGGAGCATTTCATAATTACTGCCTTGCTCCATCAAATAGCATCAATTAACCAAGCTGCCTCTTGTGTATCATCACAGTGCCCACATTTACAGCCATTGGCCTATTCACAGTGCTCTTTAATCAAACTATGTGGGCTCACAATCTATGTCTCTCAATGTATGTGGGACATCAGACGTTTCTGTTCACTGGACCTTCCAGATGGCTAGGAAGGCAAGGAGCAACTGCATAATGACAGCATATGAGAATTATGTGGCACTTGGGAGGTTAGTGGCTGATGAACATTCTCCCTGAAGCAAAGGTGATGGGTGACTGAGGTGCTATGTCACTGGACTACAGGCATATCATTGTCTTAAGTTCAAAGGTCTGAGGATAAGCTTGCACTGTCAGGCTATCCAGGCAAGAGCTACCTCTGGTTCCCTTGTTTTTTATTTTCTTTGTTTTTGGAGGCAAGGTCTTTTGTAGCCCAGGCTGTTCTCAAACGTACTGTATTGCTAAGAATGACTAGATGATTTTGAACTACTCCTCTTACCTTCAATTCTCAAGTCGGGGGAGTACATATGTGTGTCACCACACTCAGTCTGTGGGGTGCCACAGATTCCAACACAGGGTTTCCTAAATGCTACTCAAGCTCTATACCAACTGAGCTACACTCCCAAACTTCTCCTGGTCTCTTGATTGAAGAGAGGCCATGAGAATGAGGATGCATTGTCTGAATCTGGTCTGCAAAGACTCCAACATGACTCTGATTGCCAATCCTGACAGGTCTGTCTTCTCTGTGTGAACAAATGCATAATGTGACATTCTGACTTCTCAGGAGCCCCAAAGAAATTCCAACACAAGAAACATCAGCCAATACTTTCAATCCCGTCCACTTGGCACAGTTCTGCATGTGGCTATGATATACAATTTTCCTCATCTAACTAGCTCTCATATCTGAGAAAGAATCCAGTCAGATCTCTCTGCCATTCTGTGTCCCATTCCAGAGAACAGAACCTGAGTGCTTGTCCCAGCTTTCCAGTAATTGTTTGTAAATCATAAACTGTACCCCTAACATTTGTATGAATTTAAAATTGATTTGAACATGGGTGCTAGATTTATTTTAAATGATTTCTGGATTACATATGAACCCAGATGAATGCTAATTGGGTGGTGTTTTCTTCTACCGCTTTAATAGTGAACAAAATACTTGTCTTTTGCTCTGTAATTAGATAAACCATCTTAAAGAAAGATAACCTGTCCTGCAGTTCTCTCAGAGAGCCTAGCATGGTTTTGTATATGCCATTTCTGTATATGACATTCAAAATCCTTTGTATGTTTGTACATGTGCGCATGTGTTATGAAGGCTAGAGGTCAACCTTCAGGTATCACTCACAATGTCTTCCACTGTGTCTTCTGAGACTCTCTCTCGGATCTTGTTGATCTTGGATGCTTGTTGATTCAACTGGACCAAGGCTAGAGAAATCCAGAGATCTGTGTGTCTTCACCTCCTCAGGACTGGCACTAAAAATAAACAGTGCTATGCCTTGCCTTTTACATAGGCGCTGGGCATCCAGTTCAGATACGGATGCTTCCAAGGCAAGCATCTTACCAAATGAATATCTCTCTAACCCTACAAAGTCTCCTTTTAATGAGTGTCTTCTGATAGTTGACCTGGGGCCTCAATGCTACTTGAAATATGGCCAGACACATGGTTGTACACACAAAGGCAGAATTTGAAACCTAAGCTTTCCTTTTTAGCCCATTTGATCATTTCTTCATCCACAACTTCATCCACAACAATTGCTCACACAACTGTCCAGCCAAGTGACAAAGCCCAGGTTCCTCGCCATATGCTCTGTCAGTATTTGGATCTTGAGTGTCTCCACAGGGCATGAGTTGCAGGCTTGGTTCCCAGGGTAGCACTATTAGGAAGTGGTGGATCTTTTAAGAGATGAGCTCTAGTGAGAGTCCTTCTGGTCACTGGAGGTTTACCCTTGAAAGGTAGCCTTGCGGGACTGTAGGCTCCCCATCCCCTCTCCAACTTCCTGCTATGAATTAAGATGTTTATCTCCCATCACACCCGGCAGGATTTGCTGCCTCATCACAGAAGACAATGATCATAGACTGAACCTCTAAAACTATGAGCCAAAATAGACCTTTCCACTTTATAAACCAATGGTCTTGAGTGTTTGTGACAGAGGTGTGAAGTCAGCTCGCACACTGACATCACTTTTCTTGCTTACACCTGACTGTGCAAATGCCTCTTTTGGTCGTTGCACTTCCACAGCAGTACTTCTGCTTTCCTTCTCTTCCCTTTTTTTTTTTTTTTTTTTTTTTTTGGTTTTTCGAGACAAGGTTTCTCTGTGTAGCTCTGGCAGTCCTGGAACTCACTTTGTAGACCAGGCTGGCCTCGAACTCAGAAATCCGCCTGCCTCTGCCTCCCGAGTGCTGGGATTAAAGGCATGCGCCACCATGCCCGGCTTTTTTTTCTTTCTTTCTTTCTTTCTTTTTTTTTTTCTTCCCATTTTCATAGGCAGCCATCTAAGGGTTCATTTCATTTCTGTGAAGAGACACCATGACCAAAGCAACTCTTGTAAAGGCAAATATTTAGTTGGGGCTGGCTTACTGTTTTAGAGGTTCAGTCTTTCATCATCTTTATCATGGTAGGAAGCATGGCAGGGTCCGGGCAGACAGGTGCTGAACAAGGAGCTGAGAGTTCTGTATCTTGATCCGAAGGCAGCCAGGAGGGAATTTGCCTGAGCATAGCCAAGAGGGGATTCACCTGAGTATGGAGACCTCAAAGCCCACCCCCACAGGGACACACTTCCTCCAACAAAGCCACACCTACTCCAACAAGACCATATCTTCTAATAAAGCCATTTCCCATGGGTTAAGCATTCAAACACACAAGCCCATGGGGGCCAAACCTATTTAAACCACCACAGTAATACTTCTCAGATCTTCAGTTGCCCCTCACTGAACCCCTCTTCCCACCAAAATGCCTGTCTTCTACCACAGAAAAGATATATCCTTTCCAAAGCAATGAAATGTAGCAGTGTTTTTTCACTCCTCAGCACAAACGCCATCCATGTCTCTAACCCAGGCCTTGTTCTCATGTAACAGAAGAATATTTGACCCAGACTGGTATCCAGCTGAAATTCAAGAACGAGTCATCATTTGGAAACAATCTTTGAAAATTTAGTTCATAAAACCTAGGCAGAAATTACTGTAGATTTGTGGCCTAATAATGACTGCTGTGTACAAAATCAATTTGACATGACTCCAGCCATCTTACCAGCATAACTGCCTCAGTCTAATACTAGTTGATTTTTTTTCACAGTTTCTCAGAGCCTTACATTGAAGTATGCATATATAACATGATATACACCACTGACCCATGGCCCCATTCCTCACCAAAAAAGTTCAAATAAATACACTAGTCAAGGGTTGGGATGGCACTTTGTGGATAGTGCTTGCCAAGTATGCATGAGCCCTGGGCATGGCCCTTAGCAACACACACACACACAAACACACACACACACAGAGAGAGAGAGAGAGAGAGAGAGAGAGACAGACAGACAGACAGACAGACAGACAGACAGACAGACAGCAGGATTTTTTTATTGAGCAAGTAATACATGCCTTGTTCTCCAAATATATACCCTACTTAATCTCTAATCTTGAAGTTGACTCAGCATCCAAGTGTGTGCAGAGGAGTTAATGAAATACAGAGTACTAAAGATGATGAACCCATTAAGTGATGAGGGCCAGATGGGCCTACCAGATTCCAGAGTCCAAACTCTGCTGGGCTCTCCATTCCTGGTAGTGTGGCTTTCATTCTGTTGAACGTGTTCTAAGATGGTGGTGTATCTTTTTCCACTTAAATCAAGTATCTTGGGCTGGGTGTGTGATTCAGGCAATAGAATGCTTGTCTACAGGAAACTCCAGGTTCAGTCCTCAGCACTGCATAAACCACAAGTGTTTTACCTGAAGTCCCAACGTTCAGGAGGTAGAGAGGCAGGATGATCAGAAGTTCAAGATCATTCTAAGCTACACATCAAGTCAAGGGCACCCTGGGATATATGACATCCTGTCTCAAAAATAATGTCTTTATGTCCCAACTTTCCATGTCTGATACGTTGACCCTCTCCGACTTGCAAGTATTTTTTGGTTTTAAGGCAACCTTCCACAATGTAGCTTAGGCTTGCCTTGAAATGTGGGCCACCGTGCTGGAGAGCATCCTCCTCTCCTGCTAACTCTCCTTTCCGAGCTCCTTTCCTTCCTTCAGCTCCATTTCCTCTGCTTTGCTTTCCTTGACCTCTGCTGTAGTCCCGAGCGTCTTCCTTTACTCCCGTGACTTCAACCACCACTGCTCTCATTATTTGCCCATACCTGCCATGCTGTGGCGGGGAGGCTTCAAACCAGTCTAGTTATCGTCTTCTTAATGAGCACCCCCAAGTGTCCTGCAAAGACTTCACATACATGATTGACTTTAAAATGTATTCAGGTTTGCTCTGTGGAACCATCTCTTTCCAAGAACCAATAGTACCAAGGCTCAAGGTTGCATGTGACGGACTCCCTTCTGCCTCCTTCCTCCTTCTCCGAAGTCAGATTCTGAACCTTACGTAGCTACCCGTGTCACTCTCTGGTAAATGTCTGTTTGTCTGCCCTGTTATCTGCTGTATCTCCTGGTTTGCTGAAGTGTCCTCTTCTCTGTGGTTGTCCCTGTTTGTAATCCACCTTTCACACTAATGCAACGGCCTTGTCTCGTGGTTCCACGTGACCTGGAGCCTCCCTAGAGTTCCTCATTCCTCTGTAACTAAGTGCCTGAGGCCCTGCCTAGGCTTAGTTAGCACCTTCCTCACTGCATTCTCTAGATTAGAGTCTCAATCTCTTGCTGTTACTGCTCCTACCTCCAGCCTGTGCAGACGTTTTTCCCTTAGTCAGTCCTCCCTGTGAACCTGTAATAGCCTAGGTAGGCTGGAACTACACTTACTTTCTGTTGCACTTTGGAAAACCATCAACCTTGTAGCTTGTAAGTTTCTCATGCTTACCCAAAGTCAGTTTTAATTCTATGAGATGCTGTGTCACTACCACCTGTAGGACCAGGGAGACTTAGCCAATCTCCCTGCTCTCCAGAGTTCCCTGTATGGCTGGCTGAGACTTTACGGAGACACCTTCGCCATCCACCTCTCCTTCTGCCAGGACATTAGCCGGGGCGTGGTGGCGCACGCCTTTAATCCCAGCACTCGGGAGGCAGAGGCAGGCAGGTTTCTGAGTTCGAGGTCAGCCTGGTCTACAAAGTGAGTTCCAGGACAGCCAAGGATATACAGAGAAACCCTGTCTCGAAAAACCAAAAAA
>NC_034590.1:55566356-55587482 GCF_900095145.1 Mus pahari | reverse complement strand
GAGTCTGATTATTTATTAGTAAATACCTAGGTCATGTGAAGACAGCTACAGTATACTTACATATAATAATAAAAAAAAAAAAAAAAAAAAAAAAAGACATTTTCTTCCTTCAGTCTAACAGATGCTGCTGCCAGCAGCACTCTCTGAAGAACTTCCTGCGTGCCAGCCTCCTAAAGAGCACATTATGGCAATAGTCTGCAATGCCTGACCCAGAGGCGGGCCTCATGAAGGGCAGTTACATTGTATCTCTTGTTGTTAGGCACTTTGGATGCCTTTCTCTGCTGACTGCCTACCTTTTCAAGATGCAAGGTGAAAGTTTCGTGGAACCCTGTGACACACTCTCCATGAGCCCCTGTTAGCAGGGACTACCCTGTGCTGGCACAGAGTAGGCAGGAGTAGTGGCTGGTCCACTTGCTTATCTGCAGTCAGAATACCTTCGTTTCCAGATTCCAGGCTTTTCTCCATTGTGTTTATGACAACCCATGGGTCTTAGCTGTCTAAGTCACACAGCTTCCGTTTATCAAAGACTTATTGCCAAAGGCTGGGAGCAGTGAGCATTTGGACTTGGGGCTACTATTTCTAACACTTAGGGATAAGCAATTATTCCTGTGGAGTATGGAATTGGAAACTGACTTAGCTGATAGGAAGCACTTGGTGACTCTCGGGGGCTTGTGGCAGTGAGTGACTTAAGGAACTCACATCACTAAGTCCCGTCTCTGGAGACTGGCTTAGGAAGATTTGATACACAGACAGGAGCCACTGGGTTGGGGAATCTTGGATGCTGAGACAGTGGAGCTGAGAGTGTGGACCATCCTTCACTTCTACTAGCCACAGAGAGACAAGGATGCTAAGAGGCTTGTGCCAGAGGATGGCAAGAAGGTGAGGTTGGTTCATCTGCTTGCAAGGTGGGGCCCTAAAAGATGGATGGGAGGTTTCAGTAAGTATAGAGATTGAAGCTGAGAGAGAGAGTGCAGCCTCTACAATAATCTTTGATAGGAATACTGTCTCTAGCAGGATGATTTGTTTTAGGAGAAAGGTCACATTCTGTAAGACGGAAACACTTGGATGTTTCAACATCTTGGCCTCTGGGCACTTTGGGCTTGTGGTCTTCTTCTTTCATTAAGAAGTATTCTATGACTGCAGGATTTGATGCTGTGGTAGGGTAAGTATTGGAAGCAGCAAGATTAGTTGGCAGAAGACTTGTAACTCATCCCCCTCTCCCCCAAGGCTGCAGGTAACAAACAGCATGCCTAAGAAACATTCTTCATATACAAACATAAGAAAATGGGTGCCTATAAAGGTTGTGAGCCTTGTGGGCCACCAATTTTTTTTGAACTTTTTTTTCTTAGCTGTTGTGTGACAGACACTATTCCTGGGAAGATATGAACAAACCTCTACTCACCTCAGATAGGGAACCAAGAAAAGACTAGAGTAAAGAAACTGCTAACATCCTCCTTGGTGAGTTTTATTGGGATTACTTTTAGGAGAATGTGGAACAGGCTACTTACAGGAGCAGAAATGACCCAAAGATAGGTACATTACATTACCAAAAGCCCACCCTGACTGACATGGTGATGGTGGCTCACGGAAGCTGGAAAACTGGAGCTGATTGCTTGACAGCTTGAAGAGCATCTCTTCCAGACAACTTGGTTGGTCTCTGCCTCTTCCAGGCAGATCAGTTGCTGTAAGCCTGTTCTACAGCATCTGGTCTGGCTTACAATGTCCATCAGTAGTCCTTACAGTTATAAATGTTTATGGAAGGAGGGGCCTAGTGGATCTAGTCAGTTTTAGGAATTTCCTGAAGCCTTTGTGGTTGGTTTTGATTTTTTGTTTGTTTGGTTGGTTGGTTTTGTTTTGTTTCGCTTCTTGAACTTAACAAGGTCCTCTGCAGAATGGAATGCTCTGGCTCCTTTTAGAACATCCTATGTTTTAAGAGCTTCTCCCCAAGTCAGAAGATTTTTGTCTGAGAAGAAATTGCTGCATGTGAGCTTTCAAGCCTGTTCCCAGTCTTGAGAGTGCCTTTCCCTTCCCTAATAAACTGACCCTGCTTCTGTTTCTAACATTTATCCCTGGTGAGATTCGTGGTCCTGGAATATAAGAAACTGAAATTTTCATCAGGAGCCCTCCAAACTCAGATCTGTGCCTATTACAAAGGCAACTACATGCACAAGAATGTATTTCATTAAAATATTATTTTCAACATAAATCAAATCCCTTAATTTGAAAAGATATCATGTATGTGTTGGGACCTAACAACTGAGGCACTAGATCTAATAGGAAAGAAGACAAGAGAAATCCTCCCGTGGCATCGGAACTGTAGTGAGTTCTCTCTACCATCACTGTAGAGAGAGCACAGGCAGAGCTGAGAAAGAAATGGCAGATTTGGAAGAGCTGTTGGCAGAAAAGAAAGGGTGTCACTGAGAGGGTTGCCAAGCAACAGCAGACTCAGAAGCAGAGAGGTTGATGAGTGGGCCTTACACTGGAGCCTATCCATAATGTTTGTACAATCATCCTGTGGTTCTTGGTGCTTCTAGGGCATGGCACTGACAGACGCTTTAGAGAGACACCTCCGCACTGCACTGGGCACTACTCCCAAACCAGATGGGATTGTTTCTTTCCTAAATAATCCAATGTCTCTCTGATGCCTACAAAATAAACCAAAGTCCTTTTGGTACGGCACAGAAGGCATTACAAAAATAAAGCTTATTATTTTTTTTTTTTATTTTCCAACGTTCTGCAAGCAACAATGCTCATTATAGGATATCTGGAAAGCATACAGGAAGGAAAATGAAAAGTAAACATTCCCTGTAGTCTTAGCACCAAACATTGCTGCAGCAGATATGGTTCCATTTTATCCTTCTGCATGTCTGGGATTATGCCACCTAGCCTTGCTCAAGGAATCAGGCAGTGTCTGGGAGCAGCAATAGAGTTTCACTAGGGGAAGAGGACAGGCTCCCTTATTGGAGAAAGTGAGCCCCCAAAGGCCTTTATAATTTAGCTACAATCTTTGATTTGATTTCAGCCAATAAGTTGCCTTAAACACAGTACAATATACATCCCCTTGGTGCTCCCTCAAGCCAGAACTAAAACAGCGTGGGATTTGCAATGGCTTTTGTTTGTTCTCAGAACTGGCCCTGCTTCCCTCGAGACCCAGTTTGAAAGGTAGCTACCAAGGCTCCACAATTCTGCCCCATTCTGCCCCCCAAAGTGCATCTACTATCTCTCCTATCCTGGCTACCTTGCAAAGGACATACTAACCATGAGACTGAAGGTCTCACTCCCCAAAAACAAGACTGTGAGAGTTTATCCTAACCTGGTGACTTTTTTTTGTAAATTCCATACATCCCTCCCTGGAAGGTATTGTATACATCACATATATTAGTGAATTATGTCCTAACTTGTACCATAAATTATTTAAGAAAGTACATAAAGAAAAAAAAAAGAAAGTATATAAAGAAGCAAGGCATAGTGCTGTATACCTGTCAAAACCCAACAATTGGGATATGGAGGCAGAAAGATCAGGGTTCAAAGTCATCCTTAGCTCTCTGAGTGTGAGCCTGTGAGAGGCCTGTGGGGTGAGGGAGGAGGAGAAGAAGAGAAGAAGGAAGGGTAGAAGGCTGGGGTGGGAGAGGGGGAGAGAGGAAGAGGAGGAAAGGGGGGAGAATAAGCACCTAGATAGGTGTATTAAAAGGAAGAAAATAGAGAGGAGACCAAGTGAAAATGCAAAGTCAATTATAATTGCATATGATGGCTACCACGGGGCTTGGATCAGCCATATTGAGAGGACCTCGCCCAGAACACACAACTTCAGTCCATGGCTAGACTTGGGTGTGAGTGGGGTTGGAGAGCAGGGGCAGGCATGAAAGGATACTCAATTAACCAGCCTTTCTTGGAATCAAGGTCAAATGGAGAGTTCTCCCCAGTACTTCCGGTCCAGAGGATTTTGTCTGGCTAGTCAAGAAACTGCAATAAAGCTTGCCAGTAAAAATGGTGTATTACTGTTCCCAGTGGTTCTGTGGAAGGGCGTGGCTGGAGGTCTTCCTGTGGAGAGGATGTGGAAGATGGCAATGTTGTCACGTGTTTTCCCTTGAAAGTATGGTGTCCGAGCTGGGACCCCTGGAGGTTGTGACTACTATACAGCATCTCTCTGCACATACACTGTGCATCTGAATAGCTTGAGTTTCTTCACATTATAGCAGCTGGCTTTCCTCATAGGAAACATAACAAAAGAGTCAAGCGGAAGTTACCTAAGACCTAAGCTTGGAGGTTTTCCAGAATCACTTGTACCATGCTCTGTGTTAGTCAGAGTAGCCATGGCCAGATGTGGAACTGGAGCTCAGTGGTAGAGTGCTTGCCTAGTATGCACAAATCCCTGGACTCAATCCTCAGCACTGGGAGGCAAGCAAACAGAAAAAGAATGAGAACAGCCGGACGTGGCAACATGTCTGTAATCCCAGTACTCAGGAAATGGAGTCAGGAAGATTGCAAATGAGAAACTGGGCTCAGTTAAATAGTGAGTGCTATACCTGCCTGGGGCCACATAGGAAGACAGCCACAGGCAAAGCCAGTGTCAAGTGGGTCAAGGACTAGAATAAACTTCCCAGTGAGGAAAGAAGCAGGGACAGAGGGAACCGTGGGCTATCTGGCCACCGTCTGCAACTCTCTGTTTTTTCTCTTTTCACAGACTAGTCTTTGACAATTTACTCGTAGATAGTCACTTTCAGCTGGCAAATAGTCATTGAGAAAATCAGTAGAGTGTGGCGGTGGCCAGGTCAAAGGTGAATCTAGACTTTTCTACTTACTGGTGTTATAACCTTAGAAATCCGTTGACGTTGCTATGACAGTTTATCTACAATTGAAGAAAATCATAGTGCACACTTTATAAAGACGGTTGGGCAAACAAACTAAGTCAGCACCCGTGAAGTACCTGTATTAATATATCATAGGCAAGCACAGTAATGACTCCAAAGTGTTCATCTCTGTAGTCATGACTAGCCCACTGTAGTCACTATACAGGAGGAACGACGATTTGCAAACAGAGCACAAAGCACACATGCAAAGAATTTTCTCCAAACAGATAAACCTGCTATGGTCCGTGCCTGTCTCATGTCACCTCGCAAGTTTAAAAAGAAGACAGTAGTGGACCATGGCAAACCATCTCTCGATGCCAAGATCTTGATCCAGTGCACATGTTTTTGGTTCTGATCCTTAGAGACCTCAGTACAGCAGGCAGGGCAGCCCTATGCCCAGGTTCTCCCAGCTTGTAACTACAGAGTTAGGGTTTGAACCCAAATTCTTAGTCACTGATTGGCCTACCAAAGGTTAAGAGGGAATATTTATTTTCTTTTGTTCTTACCCTCACTGTCCCCCCCCCTTTTTTTTGAGACAGGGTCTCATATAGTTCAAGTTGTCCTCAGACTTGCTATGTGACCATGGGTAACCTTGACTCTCCTGCCTCTAACCCCTGAATGCTAGGTTACGAACGTATGACCAGTTTGTGTGGTTCAGGGGATAGGACCCAGGGTTTTATGCCTGGTAGCCATGTAGTGCTTCAACTCCATTACATCCTTAGCCTTAAAGGAATTCTTTGTGACCCTTTTATTATGAATTGGAAATTGGTCACATGGTGTCTGAGAGTTTGGTCATCATCCTTCTATTCTTACAGTCAACAAGGCATTTTCTTCAAGGAGGCGTTGATAGACCTTATACAGACGGGAAAGCTGGCTTCGAAGAAGTGGGTTTTCCCGCCCTGCAATGAGGATTCCATTCCATGTCTACTCTACTCTCTCCTGCTGGGCTACTCTACTGAAGCAAACCTGTCTATGAAGATTATCCATGAGAATGAGGTTTGTACAGATAATGCGATGGGGTCCCAGAAATTAGCAGAATGCACACAGCAGAAATACCACAAGGATGAGGGGGAAGCAGGTTGTATATCAAGGAGCCAATAACAGCATCCATATTACCATTCACTGAAGACCAAGGTCAGGAAGAATATGCTAGACAAAGGCCTATAGAAGCAGGCCTGTGGAAGAATAAGACACTGGTCAGGGAAGAGGATGTCCCTCCTGAGGACCACAGAATGTCGCGTGGCTGCAAGACACAAACAAGATGTTCATGGGCAGTTCAGGAGGGCAGAAGTAGAAACACTAGAGAAATGAGACAACTGAGAACTCTGAGGCCAGGCCTTTAATTAAGGATGTCATCATTAGAGAAGGAAGGAGAGGGCGGGAACAGAACAGTTGTAAAGTTGTTCCACCCAGGACACCAAAAGGCATGCTCAGGTTTTTCAAAGAATCAGACCAACAGGTCATATGATGTGAGGTAGGTGAGTGGAAATGGGCTGTGGTGCTCAGCTGAGACATCCCATGACCTGCCGGCTGATAGCCAATGATGTCATTCAGTCCAAAGGTCTGAACCCAGTGTGAGGACAAAGTCTGGGGCTAGGAGAGGTTTGTGGGGTGAGGTTGCCTGTGGGAGGGGCATTGGCTTTCTATATTTTTGTTCTATTCAGGTCCTCAAAGGACTGAACGATCCTGCCCTGCCCATATTTTCTTTACTAATGGTGATTGACAGAACACACAGACAGATGACAGACAGATAGACACACCCACACACAAGAGAAAGAGACAGAGACAAAGAGATAGATAGAGATAGAAAAACGAAGAGACAGAGGCCTTTGAGGGAGGACCATGGGCTTTCTTGTTCAATTTTCAAAGGATTTTTAAGGATTGTATTTCATGTGTGTGGTGTGAGCATGCACATGCCATGGTGCACACATGGAGATCAGAGAACAACTCTGGGGAGTTGCTTTTCCTGTCCCCCTTTCACCACAGGGAACCCAGAGATGGAAAGCAGATTGTCAGGCTTGGCCGCAAGACAATCTTCACCTTTGCCCACCGAATCATCCTGACAGCCCCTCTTGGTCATGTGTAGTTTCTGCAGAAATTACTACATAGGTCTTGGTAACCTATGTTTTGTTATTGTGCTAATAGAAGATTACCTTTTCTTTGAACTGTTGCTATTTGGTTTTGCTTTTCCTTCTCTTTACAGGGGAGACTATGAACACAGTTCCCCACTACCAGAAATTTGTGCAGTTGAATTTCCTATATGTGAGAAAGTCCCAGGGTTAGCACATCAGACTGCAGGAGATGCAGGAGAAGACCTAAGAAAGGTCTTCTGGGCCTTGCCATCTCTCTGTCAGGTGAGCATTACTGATTGGTTTGTAAGGCAGGGTCTTGCTCCGTAGCCCACTGGCTTTGTACTTTTGATCTCCCTGCCTCAGTCTCCTCACTGCTGGGTTCAAGATGTCAATTGCAAAAGTATATTAAATAGACTTAATTGACAAAAAAAAATCTTTATTTTTGAAATATGACATGAAATGAAATTTTCTTTCATTACAAAACTAAGAAAAATTTAAAACATATAGAATACACACATACACCAGAAACAGGAACACTCAAATGAAACCAAACCTCCCATAATCCTATTGGTATTTTTATTTTGCATCTTTAATACTAGGCATGGGACCTAGGTCTGGACTCCGGCATGCTTGGCAAGCCCCCTACCACTGAGCCACATCCATCCCAGCCTCTCTGCTCTTTTTTTTTTTTTTTTTCTGAGACAGGGTTTCTCTGTGTAGCCCTGGCCATCCCGAAACTCACTCTGTAGACTAGGCTGGCCTCGAACTCAGAAATCTGCCTGCCTCTGCCTCCCAAGTGCTGTGATCAAGGGCGTGCGCCACCACTGCCCGGTTCTCTGCTAATTCTTTTGAGACAAGGTGTTATTCTGTAACCCAGGTGAACTTTGAGCTTGAGCTCTTTCTGCCTCTGTCAACCAAAAAGCAGGGCTTGCAGGCCTGCATATGAAGCCTGGCCATGTTACACTTTGCTATAACTGTATTTTTCTGTCTGGATTTAAAGTACACTCACTCAGCATACAGCATACCTTCCTGTGGTTTTGTGGCTCAATTCCACCTTCAGTGGTCCCCATTAGTCCGTTTATGAATGAATGATTTCTTGCTCCATTTGCTTTTTGAAGCCCTCCATTCATTTGAGGTACATTGCCATAGGCACTGAGTGTTGAACATATCTGTGAAGTGTTTCTTTTGACCAAATTCCACCCTGAATAACTGAATTATAGGTCTGGTGTATTTTTAAGCATCTTGATATATATTATTTCTGTCCAGAAACTAATTCCAATTAATACATTTAGGCAGGAAAACATGAATGAGATCACATCACCTTACCACGCCCAGCAGTGTTTGAGTTGATCGTGGATAGAATACATTTGTTAAAATAATTTTATTCCTTGTGTGTGTGTGTGTGTGTGTGTGTGTGTGTGTGTGTGCGCGCGCGCGCGCGCGCGTTGGGAGCAGAAGTATACCACTCTGCACCTGCACGTGTGGGTCATAGATTTCTTGCAGAACTGAATCCTTTCCTCCTACCACATGGGTCCTAGAAATTGAACACTGGTTGTCAGGCTTGGCAGCAAGCCTCTTTATACAATGAACCATCTCACCACCCCCCTTTCCCCTCCCCCCAGTGCATGTTTAAGTTATGTTTTTGAAACCCATCACTCTAATTTTTTTCAGTCTGTATTGGGTCATTTCTATACTTTTGTTTGTTTGCTTGCTTGTGTGTGTGTGTGTGTGTGTGTGTGTGTGTGTGTGTGTGAGAGAGAGAGAGAGAGAGAGAGAGAGAGAGAGAGAGAGAGAGAGAGAGAGTTTCTCTGTACAGCCCTGGTTGTCTTGGGACTTTCTTTGTAGACCAACATGACTTCACTATGGAGCCCAAGTAGGACTAAAATTCACTATGCAAACCAGGCTGCCCTCACACTTGGGGCAACCTCTGAATCCTCTGCTTTGGTCTCCTGAATACCAGGATTTTTTGGTACTTTTTAAAACAAAATGCCTTCAATCAGCCTATTTTCTTCCCACGGAGTAAAGAGATGTGTGTGTGTGTGTGTGTGTGTGTGTGTGTGTGTGTGTGTGGTTTGTGGAGGTGCCAAATATTGGTATGGATTATCGTCTTCTCTCTCCCTCTCCCTTCTCTTTGGAGATGAGGTCTCCCACTGAACCTGGAGCTTGCTACTTCATCTAGACTGGCTAACTAGCAAGCCTCCCACCCCACCCCACCCCCCATCTGCCTGTCTCTGCCCACCCCAGGCTGAGGTTACAGAACATACCACCACATCTGGCTCCTTTGATGGGTGCTGGGGATCCAAACTCAGACCCTCATGCATACTATCTACTCACTGAGCAAGTGGGCTGCCTAGCCTCTTCACCCTGACATTTTAATAAGTTTGTGATAAACAATGTGCCCAGTTTGTGAAAATATGGGCCTTAAAAAACACTTCTTATTATTAAAAATACCTTCAAAACATCTACAAAAATAGCATAGTATACATAAAATCCTCCCCACCCGCCCATGCCCATCAATGCATTACCCAGACTGACAGTCTCAGCTCACAGATGAGCAAGTCTGTGTCACACTGATCATCTTCCTCCTGTGACTCCCTTTTGGCAGTTAATCTTCAACATTTTATCATCTCAACTGAAAATATTTCAGTATCAGACAATTGAAAAGGTATGCCATCAAGACATCCACTTTTTCCTTTGTGGTTTCTGCTCTTAGTATTATGCTCCAAAGACTATCAAGGGCTGGAGACATGGCCCTTAAGAGACCATGTTGCTATTGTAGAGGGGTTTGCTTCCCAGCACCTGTCACCTGGCTCACAGCTGCTTGTCACCCCATCGCCAGATTTACACTTCTGGCCTTTAAAGGTCTTTGACTCCTGTTCATATACAGCCTCCAGACATGTAGTCTTTTGATTTTGGTTTTAATGGCATGTTGTTGGGTGTGGCAGCACATGCCTTTAATCCTAACACTCAAAAGGCAGGGACAAATGGATCTCTGTGAGTTCAAGGCCAGTCTGATCTACATAGTGAGTTCTAGGACAGCTAGGACTAGGTAGAGAGATCCACTCTCAACAAACAAACAAACAAACAAACAGTTTATTACAGAAGTTCAACCAAAATTACTAATAATTCAATTACTACTTGCCTAGAATCTTTCTGTTTCGGGTTTTTTTCTGGGTGGAGGATTGAGAGGAGAGGCTGTCCTCTGATTTTAAAGTTGCCTGAGGGAACCAGGAAATGAAAACCTACTAGATTCCAGACAAGGGTTGGTGCCTGGGAATAAGCAGGGCATTCTAACAATGTGGGGGATGGGCAGGTGGGGCTCATCGACTTGTAGGAGAGGAGACTCAGGTAGGTGTAGGTGACTTAGTACATACCCGAGTGCAGAAGACTGGGCAAACAGAGTGCCATCTTCCCAATTGCCAGAAGGGCTGGACCAATCCCCAGGGCAAGGAGGTCCCTCATTTCCTGTCCTTCAGGTAGAAGATAGAGTGGAGACAGACCCTCAGGACAGAGGTCCCTCATTCCCGCTCCTTCAGATGGAAAATAGAGGGGAGAGACTGTCCTCTGTCCTCTGGTTACGTGAAGTCACTGGTGCTAAGGAAGCTGCTACTTTTCCCTAGAACTGGTTGCAATGCATTCTGGGAAGGCTCTGGCTGTAATATGGAGTTGGCCCAAGGGGGCCTCCCCCTTAGGAGGACAACAAGCTCCTGGGAAATCATAGACACCTGTGTATAGTTTGCTTAATCAATCCTTCTTCAGGGCCAAGATCCCACCAGAGTAAATCTCCATAGGCATACTTATAAAAACAATTAAAGTATCAATTATTTTATCTACATTTTTCCAGTTGACTTTGGTTTCATAAATTAAAAAAAAATGCTTTACTCAGGGCTAATAATGCAATCTATAAAAGGCTTGATGCTCAAGAATGAGAACCTGACTTTAGATCTTCAGGACTTATCAAATCTGACCTCACCAACCAGTGTAGTCAATCAGTAAACTATAGACTCAGAAAGAGACCCTGTCTCAAAAAGTTAAGGTGGAGACCAGTAAAGAAAGACACTTGGATATTGACCTTTGGTCTCCCTGTGCACATATATCTAAACTTGCATCTGTGTCAGAGCACACGAACACACACACACACACCACTTTAAGCTTTGGATCCATCTGTACTGAAAAATTTTAAATATATAATTAGCTGAGTAAGTGACTGTGTTCTCACAGGTTTGAAACACCAACTTCTTCCTCTGAGAAATGCTTTTTTCCGCTTCAGGGGTGGTGGTAATTTTTTCTCTCTTCTCTCTCTCTCTCTCTCTCTCTCTCTCTCTCTCTCTCTCTCTCCCTTCCTCTTTCCCCTTTAAGACAGGGTTTCTCCGTTTCTCCTTTTACTCCTGGCTATTCTAGAACTCACTCTGTAGATCAGGTTGGCCTTGAATTCAGAAATCCATTCACCTGCCTTTGCCTCCCTAGTGCTGGGATAAGAGGCACGTGCCACCACTATCAGGCATTTAACATTTATTAGTGTAAATTCCCTGGAACAACACTACACACCAGTCATTCGTACAGTTATTTTAATGTGCTTCTATCTAAAATTCTGTATAGGGGAAGACCTTAAATTGAGTACGCATTCTACTGCGAAGTTACATTTGCAAGCTCAGCAGACATAGGTAACCCCTCCCTATTTTCTGCTCTAAGTTACTACTAAGTATAAGTTTTCTCATTACTTAGTCAAACACAGTCCAATCATGACACTATATCTTCACAGATTAAAAAAACAAGGTGACTAGAAATCACCAGAAATTTAATTAGAATCAATTGACAGATACGCTTTGAGTTCCCATGATGTGATTAGGGCATGATACTTGGCCCTTCTGATGTCACAGGGGAAACAAGGGGGACAGAGGCCCCATCTTCAAGTAGATAAGCAAGTCTCAATCTTGTGATCTATTTTGGAGGCACCTCAGAAAAAGCAGTAGGAGGGAGTACTCATGTGTGGAATGACCTCAATGTGGGAAGATTTGGACCTCCCCCACCTTTTTTTTTCTTTCGATTCTTATCTCCAAGGTGTTTTCTCAACATTTTTATAGCTCAGAGAGCTTCCCTCCACCCCACACCACTTCTCCCTGTTCTGGGTTCCAGTGACCTTCATTTACAACACATTGAATAAAAGGCCTCAGAATTTAAAAGGTCATAAAAAAAAAAGGTGGAGGGGATGGGGGCTTTGCCTTCAAAACCTGTCCAATAAATGGAAGGCCCTCCCTTAAATTATTGCCAACCCAGATCCCTGGCAGTCATCTCAAAGTACCCTGGACCCTTTTTGAGAAATGTTGAACTTTTCACTTCTTCCCATTAAATGTAGTAAACAAATACATCCTTAGAAATCTACTCCATCATTAATTATACTTAACATTTTTTTTCTATTTAGGAAAAACTTGAATTTAGTTCTAACTATTCCACAACCGATCAATACAATGCTCATTTTGTCCGTATTGAAAAACCACTAAAGAGCAGTGTACAATCTGTTGTTTCTGATTCGTATGAGTTAATGCTGCAGTAAGTCACAGGTAACAAAGCAAACACAGAATCAATGATAAAATTCAAAGCTTTCCAGTTTTGTTGTGTAAGAAAGGCCAAAGTTGGAAGATAATTCAATAATACCATAAGAATGTAAACGTTGGGACCGGGAAGATGGCTCAGCAGGGAAGGGCACTTGCCACCAAGCACGGTGACCTGAGTTTCATCCTGGCAGAGAGCCAACTCACATACTTGACAGAAGACACACACACACACACACACACACACACACACACACACACTGAGAGACAGACAGACAGACAGAGACAGAGACAGAGACAGAGACAGAGACAGAAAGAGACAGAAACAGCAGGTGCAGGGGTGCTAAACTTTATCTCTCTCATCCACTGTGTGACAAGCTAAGAAAATACAGAGGTATTCATATTGAGACCATTTCAGGTTCAAGTAGACTTTGTTCTCCTTGATGGAGAATCCCATGGAAAATTAACCAACTCTCTTCTAGGAACCCAAAGTCAACATACCCTAGTTATCTTAGCTTCTTTTAACCTGTATGCTTGTGCAAATCCCCTCTCTGCAGCTGCAGAACAGGATACCAGGATGTGGTTTTTGCCCTTAAAAGCCTTTTGTGGGACAGGAGAGATGGCTCAGCAGTTAAGAGAGGTCCTGAGTTCAATTCTCAGCAACCACATGGTGGCTCATAACCATCTGTAATGGGATCTGATGCCCTCTTCTGGTGTGTCTGAAGAGAGCGACAGTGTACTCACATACATAAAATAAATAAATTTTTTTTAAGCCTTTTGGTCTAAATGTTTGGTGCTACAGTGGGTTCCTAAATACCTAGTATAGCCCCAACCACTTGGAATAAGCACTTTCAATTGGCTATAAACTGTGCCGAGTAATCATCTCTGGTGGATTCCTTGTTACATTTTGGAAGCCCCTGTGAGATCCCCAGAGACTGGATTCTGACACTGGACTTGGGACTGCCAGGAGTGGAGAAGAGTACACAGCTTGAGAGGACTCCGGCAGGTGAGCACTCAGAGAGGCTCCAGGGAACTGGAAAAATCCTTGGCAACTGTCACTGCTGGGTGTGCCAGAGGTGATGTAGATTCCCCCCTCCGCTCAAAAAAATAAATCAAAAGTCATCCGCTCTGAACATCTTAGAGGTAAGTTTGGTCTGTAAGAGGAGACATCTGGTTAGGTCTGTCTGACACAGTTATAGATTCTGTGTCCAGGATCAGTGTGAAATGTCACTGGACTCTCCTCGTCTGTTCAGCTGTATGAATATGTGGTGGCCACCCCTGATTGTCTTTATTACATGTCTCTCTGTATGACTATTTTCTCCCTGTATGTGTGTCTGGCAATTCTGTTGTTTTGAGAAACAGATCTAAGCTGTAAGAGGAGTGGGCGGGTCATCCTAGATGGCAGCCACCAATGCCTCAGAGGCTGCATATGATTTCCTGATGTCCCACAGGCTCACAGGCCATACAGGGTTGCCCACCCTTGTGTGGCACCCCTCCTTCAGGTAGCAACTGGGGATGCACCTTGGTTACTGGATACTCCTGTTGCTATGGCAATGCTGGTGGCTCCCCAGTCACATACCCTTTACCCCTTGGCTTAAAACCTGTGACATCTTGTTAGGGACCTGGATCCTTTTAGCCTGCTCTTGGCATTCACAGAAAGATCAAAACCTCTGTCTGTTCTCTCAGCTGTACCGAAGGACATTGAACTCCTCTGACTGGTTTAGTCACTTGACTCCCGTTCACAGTCCTGGGGTCCTGGTCCTGTTCTCTGTGTGGAAGTGGGGAGTGCATGCAGGAAGGAGAAATGGGTTCCCCAGAGCAGCATAAGCTCTGCTCCTTCCTTCTCTTCCTCTCAGCATCTGGGTTGGACCAGAGATGGGGGGGGGGGTGCGGGAGGGGAGTGACTCCTCTAATAGTGTTGTTAGGTCAGGGGAGTGGAAATTTAACTTTTTAAAACAGTTCTTTCGTACATTACAACCCAAGTGCAGTTGCTCCTCCTCCATGCCTTCCAGTTCCACCACCCACCTCCCCTCTCCCCTAGATCCACTCCTCCGTTTCCCTTCAGAAAACAGTGGGGCTCCCAGGATATCGACAGAACCCTACATTCCAAGTTACAATAAGACTAGCCACAAACCTTTACATCACGGCTGGATGAAGCAACCCAGTAGGAGGACAAAAGTCCTAAGAGCCAACAAAAGAGTCAGCGGCATCTCTCTCCCTCTCCATACACACACACTCCCACTGTTAGGAGTACCACAAGAATACCAAGCTACACAACCACAACAGAAGTTAACTTCTTTCCTCTTCATAGTTTGTCTCCTTCTCTACCAGTGACTTGGATAATCAGATAATCCCAAACCCTTCCATTTTTGGCTATGCTGCAGGCCCTTTCAGCCTATGAGGAACTGTTTTAAGGTAAGAGGGCATTAGGTGCCCCACCCCCATCATTACTGGGGAAGTTAAAAGTGGTAGGTCAGGTTATTTGAGGACCCGATGAATCATCTGCTCTGTCTCTGGAAAAGCTTTGTGAGACATATCAGATATTCACCGCCATATACCCAGAAGTCCCCCCCAAACCCAGCAGGCTGCTAGTGTTAGTTCAAGACAAGGAATAAAAGTTCCAGAAATTACAGAGATTTGAAGGGATGACTGTGTCTCAACTTTTGGAAATTTCTTCAGCAAGTTTACAACAACCAAGATACAGCGAAAGGCAGAAAGGGAGTGAAACTTCTGTGAGGTGATTGCTGCCCTTGGGGAAAACAAATAAGAGAAGAAATGGGGGAAACAAACCAGGAGAAGGGGTTCGGGGTCTCATCAGCATTGTTTGATAGAGTCCTGAGTGTAGATCTAATGGAATTTAGACAAAAAGGCACCCAAAGCACCCTGTTCCAGTGTGTAGATAGCCTCCTCATAGCTCCAACCACTGAGGAAGAATATGCACAGGCAATAGAAGTCTGTTTAGAGGCCCTCCAAGCCCTGGGATACTGAGTCTCAGCCAAGAAGACTCAGTTGTGTATCCCTCTGTTCACATACCTAGGAGAGGAAAGAAAGCAGATACACGAACTCATGTTTCAGTTTTCTTGTAATCCCCCTCTCCCATTGAAAAACAAGTGCAGGAATCCCTGAAGGTAGTTGGAGGCTGTCAGGTACGGATGGTGGATTTTATTGATATAGTCAAGCCCCTCTATGCCAGCCCTGGAGATACACAGACTTTGAGATGGACTGAGACTGAGCAGAGGGCCTTCAGACTTTGAAAAGGGTCCTGGTGTCTACCCTAGCCCTGGTCCTCTCAGACTTTACTAAGCCATTCTACTTGTATGTGGATGAGGCCAGAGGTATTTTGCCTAGAGGTTCTTTACACAAACCCTGGGACCCTGGAAAAGACTGATGGCAATCTGTTCAAGAGCCTTGACCTGTTTGCAGCTGGATGGCCAGCATGTATAAGGGCCACAGCTGCCATTGCCCTGCTGGTACAAGAAACGGACAAATTGACTTTGGGCATGAAATGTTCCTGACAGCCACCACACTCTATTGAAGTCCTCTTAAAAGAAGCACTCAAGAGATGGATGTGTAACCTTGGTATCCAGGTGATCTGATACCAAGCCCTGTTTTGGGATTGTCTTAGTTAGGGTTTTACTGCTGTGAACAGATACCATGACCAAGGCAACTCTTATAAGGACAACATTTAATTAGAGCTGGCTTACAGGTTCAGAGGTTCAGTCCATTATCATCAAGGTGAGAGCATGGCAGTGTCCAGGCAGGCATGGTGCAGGAGGAGCTGAAAATTCCACATCTTCATCTGGAGGCTGCTAGCAGAATACTGGTTTCCAGGCAGCTAGGATGAAGGTCTTAAAGCCCAAGCCCACAGTAACACACCTACTCCAACAGGGCCACACCTTCTAATAGTGCCACTCCATGGGCCAAACATACAGAAACCACCACAATGATCAACCCTACATTTGGTTCCACAAGACATCAACCCTCTTAACTCTGCCAGATAATGACTCTGAGGGTCCTTGCATGACTGTCTTGAGCTGTCTGAACTGATCCAGTCTATCAGGCCTGAGCTGCTGACATCCTGTTGGTGATTCCAGATGAGTCACAGATGACAGCAGTTTTATCCAAGATGGGATTAGGTATGCAAGGGCAGCAGTAGTGACCAAGATAGGACTACCTGGACACAATCTTTAAACAGGGGAACCTCAGCTCCTGAGCTTTATTGTTTGTTTGTTTGTTTGTTTGTTTGTTTTTGGAGACAGAGTTTCTCTGTATAGCCCTGGTTGTCCTGGAATTCACTTTGTAGATCAAGCTGGCCTCAAACTCAGAAATCCGCCTGTCTCTGCCCCCCAAGTGCTGGGATTAAAGGCGTGTGCTGCCACCACTACCGCCCGGCTGCTCCTGAGCTTTTAACTTTGAGTTAAGCACAGTGCTGGGGGAAAGACAGGCTATCACCATACACACTAATAGCTGATATGTTTTCACAATGGCCCATGGGCTCAAAAGTGGATTGCTAACCTCAGCAGAAAAAGAAATCAAAAATAGAAATCTTGGTTCTATTGGAAGCTATCTGGTTACCCAAAAGGGTGGCCATTGTCTATTGCAAAGGACACCAAAAAAGGTGATTCCTCAGAAGCCAGAGCAAAAGAGAGGGTGATCTGGCAATCAGAGAAGTGGTCCTAGAAACAATGGAGCCTCTCCAGGTCTTGGAAGTCCTGCTGGAGTCTAGTTTACTGAACCACCTGGAGTATACTGAGTTGGGGTAGGGGATGGAGGGTGGTGTTTGACAGGGAGAAACAAGAACTGGCCAAACAGGATAAGAAAGGATGGTGAAGGCTACCAGATGTACACCCGTCCTTCCTGGGAGTCCTAGGGAAGGCAACTGGTTTTGGATCTCCACCAAGCCACTCACCTAGGGGCCACAGAACTTCTGAACTCCTCAGACCACTACAAATTTTGGAAGCCTGCTTAATGACAACACTTTTAGATGTGCCACCTGGGCTCAGGTAAACCCCAAAGGGTGAAGAAAGAGATCTGGGTTTGAGGATATGGGCCTGTGGAACATTGAGAGCTGGACTTTACTGAAATGTGACCTAATGCTTTTGGCTATAAATATTTGCTAGTATCTGTAGACACCTTCTCATGACAGGTGGAGGCCTACCCCAACCAAAAAGAGACTGCACCAGCAGTTACTAAGAAACTTCTTCAGGAAATAATTCTTAGGTTTGAGCTGCCTTCACGGCCAACGTGTCTCAAAATTTTACTAAGGTATTAAATATTAATTAGAAATTATACTGTGCATATAGGCCACAGAGCTCAGGTCAGGTAGAAAGGATGAATAGAACTCTTTAAGGAAATTATGACCAACTTGATCCTGAAAACTTGTGAAAAATTGGGTCAAGCTCTTTCCTTTGCTCTTCTCAGGGTCCAATGCACTCCTTACTGGGAAGGCTTCCTTCATCTGAAATTATGTTTGGGAGAGCACCTCTATCTTGGTCAGCAATCCGTCATTGAGAAAAGACACCACAACCATAGCAACTGATAGAAAAGAAAGCATTTAATTGGAGCTTGCTTACATTTTCAGAGGTTTAGTCCATTATCATCATGGTGGAGAACATGGTGGAGAATATGCAGGCAGATAGAGTGCTGGAGAATTTGAGAGTTCTACATTCAGAGCCACAGGCAGCTGGAAGACAAGTAAGTCACTGTGCCTGGCTTGGGTTTCTGAAGCCTTAAGGCCCACCACCAGTGACATACTTCCTCCAACAAGGCCATACATCTTCTAAGCCTTCTAAGTAGTGCCACTCCCTGGTGACTAAGATATGAGCCTATGTGGGACATTCTTACTCAAACCATCAGAACCTCCCATTCCCCCCAAACTCTAAGATAATTCCCCAAGCAGAAATGTCGAATTACTCCTTTCTCAAGTCATTGCACTTTACAGAAAGCTCACCAGGCCATTGAAGGGATTCCTGCCATCTCCCACCTCTGAACCCACCCACCAGTTTCAGCCAGGAACTGGTTTCAATAAAGAGGATCCCCGCCTAGACCCTGGAACCTACCTAGTCATCCTTACCACCCCAACTGCTGTAAAAGTAGCTGGTGTCATCGCTCGACAAAAGGCCAGGGAGGATGACAACAGAGGGATGGTTATGTGAACCCCCAGACCCCTTAAAGATAAAAGTGACCATAAACTGTGATGTCGAGCCTCAAACCTGGACATGGAAATTCATAAAAACCAAGGGTGGGAAACTACTTTTCAGGTGTATCTCTGCTCTCTTACGCCTCCTTCCAGGAGTAGAGCAATATGAGGTCTAGATGAGGGTCAGGAAATCAGGTTATAGAGAAGACTGGCTAGAAAAAGGCCTTCAGAAATGCATGCCAATGGTGAGTCACCCTACCAAGGACAGTACGCCTATATCAAGTCCTCAAATTACTTGACTTGCTTGTGCTAACAGTTGGACTAAAATGTGCCACCTCTAACTCACTGGAAAGCCTCACACCCACTACATGTATACTGGTTTATGTTATTCCCCCATGTATATGCTCATAATAGAGAATCAGGGAGAGTTCATATTTGCCTTGACTCTGTTAATGAAGATGGAACAGCTCCCAATTTTTATTTTGATTCTAGGAGGGGCAGGAATTGCCAGTGCAACTGCCATAGGCATCTTAGCCCTGATTGTTGGAAACCTAAACTTTAGGGAACCCAAAATCAGACCCATGTCATTTGGAGAATTTCATTTCCAGGCTGGATCGCTAAGCTGACTTCCTCTCAGAGGTAGTCTCTGAGGACTACCTGATGAACTGAAGGATGCTGGACATTCTGTTTTTCAATCAGGGAGAACTTTCATAGACTTAGGAGAAACTTGCCATTTCTATGACAACCAATCAGTGGTAATTAGGGGAAATCTTGACATGGTCATAGAAAACCTCAAAGAAAGGAGACGTAAATCAGATCCTTGGTAGCTATTAGGTTTGGTGTGGAAGCTGAGAAAACTCACTTCAGAGACACAAGGTTTAAAATGGAAGCTTTATTTTTTGAGTGCTCAGGAAGGTAGCCAGTTTGGGATCTGAATCACATCCCCAAAGGGAGTTGTACAACCCTTTTAAAGGATGGGAACACAAAGCAGGGTGGGGGGTGGGGTAGAGTTGGGGGGAAGTTGAAGTGTAATCTAATTGTGTTTTGACATTATAGGTTAGGGAAGGGAGTACCCGTTTGAGACTGGGCTGTATCCAAGGCTTCAAGGTCCTTAATTCAACTTTTTGCAGCCAGGCCCCCTTCTGGACTCTGGCAAAGAATTTTAGAATGATAAGGGAACAACGGAGTGGGCAAGTTGCATTTAGTCAATTAAGGTATAACAGGCAACTGGTTATATTTTATAACTTACCCATCTTGGTTTAAATAACAGCACTTTCTATATCCTTTACCAGTTAACGGACAATTAAGAAAACATTTAGAGAAATGGGATAGGAGTTCATTACTAGGCCTGGGAACATGAACTTGTTTGACCCTGCCAGCAAGATGGAGAACTTGTTCTTAAGGTGGCTGGACTCAAACAACTGTCTCCTTACAAGTTGTCCCTGAGATGTCTGGACTCAGACAACTGTTTATAACAGAAGCTGTTCAGCTCTAGGGAAGTCCCCAGCTCCTGTTAGGGCCTGGGACTTTGAATTCAATTTTTTTCTATGATTAAATGGAGTCTGAAAATGAAGTGGTGCAGTACTTAGAACAAGTTTCTTTTCCTTATTCCCAACAGTATCAGTCTGTTTGTCTGGTCCCCATGGCTGACCGCCACACTCTAAATATTAGTGGCACCATTGATTCATAGTCTGATCAGACTAAGAGTGGGACCCTGCATCAACTGCATGGCCAACTACATCAAATAGAGTATAAACTTGGATAAGCTACTGGTCCTTAGAACCAACTATGTCTGCCTAGAAAAAGACAAATCAACAATTTGACTCATGCCCATAGAACATGTGGAGACTGAGACTGGACAAGAGAGTGCAGTGGTTCTACCATCTTATACTCTTGTTGAGGACATTTCAGGTTTAACTTGATTTCCTTGATAGAGAATCCCATGGGAAATTACTCAACTCTATTCCAGGAACCCAAGGTTAAGATTTCTGAGCTAACTTAGCTTCTGTTAAACTGCTTGCTTGTGCAAAAACCTCTCCCTGCAGCTGCAAAGTAAGATACGATGGTGTGATTTTTTTTTTACCTTTAAAAGCCTTTTGCTCTAAATGTCCAAAGCTACACTTGGGTCCTTGAATACTTGAGTGTAGTCCCAGCCACTGGAATGAAGACATTCAGTTGGCTATAAAAATTGTATTTGAGTGGTCATTTCTGGTAGGTTTCCTTTAACACCACCATCTTTCAGTGTGAAATTCAATCTCTTGGTTGCTGTGTTCAAGAAACAAAGTCAGCCACTCAGATGAAACAAGGAAGGGATGCTCAGTCTGGCTATGGGCTGAGGATGTGGCTTAGTGATTCTGCCACCAAGACTAGTGTATGGAAAGGTTAAAACTCCAGCGATACAGTCTAGGGTTCTTGATCAGGTTCATTTTCTCTGACAGTTAAACAATTAAAAGCTAGGAAAACATTTCTTTTTTTTTTTTTTCTTTCTCCCCCCCCCCCCCAAAAAAAAGCCT
>NC_034590.1:55564936-55566266 GCF_900095145.1 Mus pahari | reverse complement strand
TGCTGGGATTAAAGGCGTGCGCCACCACACCCGGCTCCTAGGAAAACATTTCTATTGAGACAGGTAGCAGTGGAGAAATCTAGAACACAGCAAACAGGAGCTGACAGAATCAACACTTGAAGGTGTTTGGTGGGATTGAAGAAGCAGACCCATGCAGCAGACACAGAGAAAGAATCTCTGCAAATCTGAGGGGGGACTTGGAAAGCTGAAAAAACTAGTCTCTTCTAGAGAGCTGGGTTTTTAAAAGTCTCTGAAGAGTTTTTCTTCCTGGATTTAGGGTTGGTCAGATTGAAGAAAGATAGGATTGATTAGTCTACAACTCTGTGAAACAAATTCTGATCAAGCTTGGAACTTGTTGGGCCAGTCCATCAGCAAAAGGCCCGCTGGCAGGAAAAAGGTTTATAAGGCCTTTAAACTCCAGGCATTTGTCCCAGGTGAGGAGGATGAGGAAGAAGCCTTAAAAGCTCACCATCTTTATGAGCTAGTTTTAGCTCCTTTCTCTGTCTAGCAGGGAAATCTGTCTTCTAGTCTCTCACCAGTCCTGAAAAGAAAGAGTACATTTCTGGAAGATTCTCAGGATGTTTTCTACTACTGGGCAGAATCATGTAATGTGGTCTTGCTTGTACCAAGGGAGGCTAGGTGACTGTAAGCCTTGTTATTGAGGACAAATCTGGGCTTTGCCTTCAAGAAAGGTGGGGTAGCTGCACAGTTAAGCCACAGAGCACATGGACACTGCCCATCAAGTGTGATGCTAGCAGGGATGTGGGTTGTTTTCATCTTCCTTAAGGTCACATTACATTAATGCTCACACAGGGAGGAACAGATTTGGTCTATAGAGGGATTCAGCAAATTATTCATTCATTAGCAACTTAGCTAGCATTTTCAAACACTTTATGCTTGTCATAGGGAAACCAATAATGGACAAAATAGACATGTTTCCTAGTCCCTGACTTCACACAGATGATCTAGTGTCAGTAAGAAGAAAAATACGACAATATATCTGATTCCATCCTGACAGACGAGACAGGTTTTCTTTTCTTTTCTTTTCTTTTCTTTTTTTTTAACATTTATTTGTTTGTTTTATGTAAATACACTGTTGCTGTCTTCAGACACACCAGAAGAGGGCATCAGATTCCATTACAGATGGTTGTGAGTAACCATGTGGTTGCTGGGAATTGAACTCAGAACCTCTGGAAGAGCAGTCAGTCCTCTTAACCCCTGATCCAGCCCAGGCTGGCTTGCTTGCTTGCTTGCTTTCTTTTCTTTCTTTCTTTCTTTCTTTCTTTCTTTCTTTCTTTCTTTCTTTCTTTCTTTCTTTCTTTCTTTCTTT